>NW_024423344.1:48825525-49248144 GCF_017311325.1 Ursus maritimus
CCCCCCCCCCCAACTCTGCAACTGCAGATGAGGCCAACATATCACCTCTGCACCGTGACCAATGAGCTTTTGGGACATGACTCCTGGGCATTCCTGGCCTTCAGTACTCCTGATGTGTGGGTAGCAATGCCGTCTTCTCTCTCAGGCGCCCCCTAGCGCCTCCAGATGAAGCTGCAGGAATGGGAGGGCGCGGGTGAACATGCGGTCCCAGGCCCCGCATGGCGCATGCGTAGCGCGCGAGCGCCTGGCTCAGATAGGAACAGTCCAAGTCAGAGGGGAGCTGGCAGTGGATTCAGATTCTTTTTCCTTGTGCAGTAGGGAGGTGGCTTCTCTTCTCCTCTCAGATTGTATCTTAATTTGTAAGACGTGAGTGTGGCTCTGCAGAGAGCAAGAAAGGGACCAGAGTGTTGTTAAGCTCCTCTTCGTTCTTCAGCTCCCCTCCCGGAGGGGGGGGGGGCGGAGGGTTAGACGGTCCCAGGTCAAGAAGCGCGGGGGCGGAAGCGGCGGCGGCGGCTGCGACGGCGGCTGCTGTCAGACCTGGAGCGGGGCCGGACGGAGCGGCAATGGAGGGTCAGCGCTGGCTGCCGCTGGAGGCTAATCCCGAGGTGAGCGCGGCTCGGATCTCGGCCTGAGGCCGCGGGCAGGGTTCGAGGGAGCGGGCTGCCGCGGCTAGTCCCGAGCAGTTTGTTTCTATAAATTGTGTTCTCTGTTTCGTTTTCAGGTCACCAACCAGGTGAGTGAGGTGTCTGTCGCTTGGGACCCCGGAGCCCTCCCTGCCCGCCTGCATCTCTACGCTGACTAGGAACCTGGAATTAGATTCAGTGAGGGCCCCTCTTGCTCTGCCTCAGACGGGTGTTCCCCCTTTACGGCCGTATGCCTCCCACCTGGCTCCTGGAGATGCTCCCAGCTGTCTCAGCCCTTCCTCTGGTCCCATTGCCCTGTCATCGCGTTTCCTGGGGTCTCCGGGTCTGAGGCTTGTGGCACGTTGACCCTGTATTCCCATACCTCTTCCCTCTTCGTTTTGCCTCCTGCTAGTGCCGATTCCATAATTTCCCAACCCTTGTACCTTCTGGGTGACTAATTTGTCTACACTACCTGACTCCAAGCTTTGTAAACTCGCCCACCCGGTCCTTGTAATTTCATCCACCGCCTGCACTATGAAATCATCTTCCAATCATCATCTCTTGCTCCATCAAGTCACTTCTCTTCCCCGCCACGCCCCCTTTCTCTTCCAGGCCCTTAAAACTGGAATTCAGTTTTGCTTTGATACCATAGAAAGCGCCGTAATAGGGACCCATGCCATTCTTTGCCCACCTATAAACACTTTAAGGTTCCTCCGGGTGTGAAAGGTTCAAGTTTGGGGGAGGGAAAAGGGAACATCTCCCAGCCACTCTATTAAAATAAGTGCTACCAGGTATAAACTTCTGATTTGCTCAGGTGTATTTTGTCTTAACCTGTTTTTCATTCTCAACAGCTCATTGACTTTTTATTGCCCTCTTCCTTTATCATACAATATATTTCCCCCCGCCCCCCATAGTCTTCCTTTTCGTCACCAAGGAATAATGATTCATCACGTACTTAATTGATTTTTGGTTTTCAAAGCTTGTAGAAAATTCCTTATATACAGAAAGTAGATAGAAATGCTTTATCTTAATGTTGATAGAAAATCCTTCATCGTATGCAGTTTATTTTATGTTTTCGGAATGACTCTGAACTCTTGTCTCTTTAGTAACCTAGAAGTGTACAAAACTGAAAACCAGCATATATCTTTTATATTACTCTTTAGGTGGTATTCCCTGTCCATTATCATGTCCATTTTCTTTTGTTTTACCCCTTTGAAATTTGCTGTGCATTTTTTCCTTAAAACATTTTGACCCTTTTGTAAAAAGAGAAAAAAAATCTTTGGGCTGAAAAAAATCAGTATTTGGAACTAATGATTTAGTGCCATAGGAAAGAGGTATTTTGCTCTCAAACTTAATCCAAAAGGATTTTTGCACCTTTCGTGAACAATCAATTTACCATATATGGAAATGCTATTCTTTTCCACTTATCTATGTGTTTGTTCTTTTCCCAAAACACACTGTTTTGCTTACTGTAGTTTTGTAGTGGTATGGTATGGATCCTCCCACCTTGTTCATTTTGAAATTGTTTTAGGTTAGTTTAGTTCCTTTGCCTTAGCATATAAATTTTAGAATCAGCTTGTCAAGTTCTACCAAAAAAATCATGATTTTGGTGGTGAATGTGTGTCTAAATATATCGATTTAATTTGGGGAAAATTAACATCTTAAACATACTGAGTCTTGTAATCCATTAAGATGGTATATCTCTTCATTTACTTGGGTCTTCTTTGATTTCATTCAACAGTGTTTTGTAGTTTTAGCATTTAGGTCTTGCACGTATTTTGTTAGATTTATACCTAAATGTTTAATGATTTTTGGTACTATTGTAAGTGATACTGTTTTAAAATTTTAATTTCTAATTGTGCATTGCTATTTATAGAAATACAGTTTTTATATGTTGACTTGTATCCTACTACCTTGCTAAATTCACTTATTCTGGGGGCTTTTTTGTGGATGTTTTGGGACTTTCTATATAGACCATCATATTCTCTGTGAATAGACTTTTTTATTTCTTCCTTTTCAATCTGTGTGCTTTTTATTTCTTATTGCACTGGTTGGGACCTTCAATACAAAGTTGAATAGAATGGAGAGAGAGGACGTCCTTGTCTTGTACCAGACCTTGGGTGGAAAACATTTGATTTTTCATCAATAGGTATATTAATTGTAGGGTTTCAGTAAATACTTTTTCTCAGATAAAGAAGTTTCCTCTTTTTCCTAGTTTGCTGAGAGTTTTTATCATGAATCGGTGTTCAGTTTTCTCAAATGACTTTTCTACATCCCTTGGAATGATTATTTAGGGAAGAAATAATACCAATTCTATGTAAACATGGAAGAGGAGGGACACTTACCAATTCATTTTAATGGCCAGCATTACCAGACAAGCCATAATATGAGTAACTGCAGACAAGTATTCCTCATGAGATCTAAAAATCTTCAACAAAATGTTAGCAAGTAGAATGTAGCAATGTGTAAAAAGGATGATAGTTCGTGACTAAGAGCAGTTTATGCAGGTATTGCAAAGCTAGTTCATTCAAAAGTCTATTAGTGTAGTTAACCATATCAGCAGACTGATGAACAAAACTGTTTTTAGATGATATTGTTATTTGTTATTAAGATATAAACTTATTTAACTGTGATGTGATCCAGCTGCTATTGGACTTTTCCGAGGTAATCTTAATAAACTATAAAACTCATTCACTAAAAAAACCCCCCAAAAGAAAAAATGTACTTTTTCACATTAATTAAATACTACTACTTATATAACATAATATAAATAATAATACCTTTTATAATTCCAGGTATCTGAGAAGGAGCTGGTTATTCTTTGGTGATTAAAGTATTCATGGTTTTCTGCTTTTCATTTCAGTGGGAATATAGACAATAAACAAGCAAACAATTAGCAATTGTTTTAAGTGCAATGAAAAAAATTAATAGGGTACTGTGATTGAGACTATCAGGAGAAACATAATAGGTTGGATGTGACAGGAGGCCATTCTGAGGTAACATAAACAGGGAAAAATTGTTATTTACTGTATGATTCTATATTTCTGGCTTGCTTTGGCATGGTTCAGTTTTAAACTTACTAAAGAAGTTACATGCTTTTAGGGGAGAATGGGCAAATATCTAAGAAGTGATTAGTTTTAACCAAAATTTTCGTGGTTGTTTCTTTATTCTCTATGTATTAGTGACAAAACTGAGGGTAGAAAATGAATAGAAATTTAATAACTGACTTAGAATTTGGAGAATTAATAAATTAAACCACAGATAAACCCCAACATTATCTATCCAACACTATTTCCTCATTGTAATGGAATCTTAGGCCTTTTACTTGTTACAGTTTGATAGTTGCGTATGTTATTATTGTGCTCTTAGTTTGAGCAAATACTGTTTTATGTTCTAATGATGCCTAGTTTGTAGAATGATTGATCTATATTTGCTATATGGACATCATTATTAACTATCAGACATTAACTAGTAACCATGTGTCTCAGTGGATGTGGTAAACAATGATTTTTCTATTGATTAATATGCTGTCAGTCCCTTCTAAGGATATTTTGTCATGTTGCAGGTAGGACTTACCTGGAATAAAATCAGTTAAGTGATAGAAAAAAATTATTCTCATTTAACTACTGTTCTCCTACTTCTGCATCTAGCAATTACTACTAATATAAATTAGTAGTAATATCAAGCAAGTACTAAATAAGTATAATTTCTGTTACAATCTAAATCATTAACACGTTAGTATGGAGTCTATTGCTGCCGTGAGCAGGCTATTAAAGACAAGAGAAAGTGACTTTAGAACAAATTTGAAAGGAAAGTGAATATTATTTTCTATTTTTTTAAATTTATAAAATTAGAATTTTTGTTATTTGTCACCTAAAGAAGGAGAAGGAATTCATTATAAATTAGGGGCAGAGGGTACAGTTTTTCAGGTAGAGAAATCTAGTTTGTGTGCAAAAACCTGGAGGGAAGAGATGGTTATAGGCCCTTTGAGAACGCAAAGAGTTCTTTGTAGCTAAAGTTAGAGAACAAGGTACAAAAAAAGAGACTTCAGATAATGAAAAAAGGAGGCTAGAAAAGTCAATAGGGCTAAGAGCATCCTGGAGCTCTGCTTGTGGGTCCTGGCAGTGTGAGCTTGAAAAATCATGTAAACTCTCAGACTCTGTTTCTCACTGGTAAAAGGATATAATAAAAGCTACCTTGCCAGTTGCAATAAAGGTGAAATACATTAAAGCATTTAGTGTGGTTTCTGATACATGATACTTTTAAAAAATATTTACAAATAATTTTAAATTTATTCGGTGGAAAAATTTATCATTGGACCATACAATAAAAAAGATAAGTGGCCTAAGGATCTTTTATGGGAACATATTTCTTTTTTTTTTAAGATTTCATTTATTTATTTGAGAGAGAGAGAGGGAGGACACAGGAGCAAGGGGAGGGGCAGAGAGAGAGACAAGCAGACTGCCTTTGAGCAGGGAGCTGGACACAGTGCTCCATCCCAGGACTCTGAGATCATGACCTGAGCTGAAGTCAGACACTTAACTGTCTGAACCACCCAGGCGCCCCTAAGGACACGTACTCTAATTTACTCATTTTTCTTGACTGGCCAAAATTTTAGTGGCATTGTGAAAATTTAGTGAGCTAATCAGTCAGAATTTTGTTATTATCCAATGTTTAGAAAAGCCAAAAGACTGGTATTAGAGATTATAAGTCTGTTTATCCTACTTGATGCAAACTGGATGCTTCTAATTGTGCAGAGATGGCTTTGCGAATGCATATATAGAATTCTCTGTGGGTAGTCTGGAGAGATTTTTGTGGAATAGTTTTAAGATTGTTATTTTGAGTTTTCTCCCAGTTTTGTAAATTTAACTAAAATGCATATGTGTGTCAGTTCTATAGTTTTTGTAACTTACAAACTATATATACCTATTGTAAAAATAACACATTTTTTTAAAAACTGGAAAATAAAAAAGTTGAGTTCACACCATCCAAGCTAACTGCAGTCAATATTTTAGAGTATTTCCATCCAATCTTTCTCTATTTGCATAGGATAATTTTAAACACAGGTTTTGTTCTTGTTTTCATGATCAATGTAGGATAGCTTCATGATTTAAAAAACAAAGTGAGAGGTAAAATTTGAAGGCCTTCCTTACCCTTTCTCCACTTCCCAGAGGTAGTTACTATTAATAGCTGCTTTTGTTCTTTTTATTTATATGATGACTCCCTGTGTGAGTCCACAGAAATCTGATCAGAGGATGCAACTAACGTACTTGATAGATATTGATTGAATTTTTTAAATCAATCTCATTTGATTAGCAATATGAGTAAAAAGTTAAAAAGTGTGATTCCAGTTAAAATTTAGCTATTTTATGTTAATTTAGTCATTCATTCCTCAGTTTGTTACTTATCTGTCTCAGTACAGTTGCTGCCTTGGATCTTGGTACTTTTCGTCCGTACTAGCTTTGGCTGCTATGGAGTCAGTTTACAACAAGGGCCCTCTGCGTCACAGTAACTGGTCAGTTTTGTCCAGACTGTCACTAAAACGTTTAACTGTTACTTGCTGTTTGCGGCACAGATGTGAAATTACTCTGTTATGTGCATCATCTTGTTTTATAATTTTATGACAGTATGACTTTATGGGGTATATAAAATTGACAAATAAATCTAAATCCTCTTGTCAAGGTTCATGTTACTTTTCCTTTTAGAGCTCTCAATCCTGGGCGGGTAGTATTCTCCTGTCCAAGTACTCACCAGGCCCAACGGGGCTTGGCTTCTGAGATCAGACAAGATCCCGGTGCGTTCAGGGTGGTATGGTCGTAGACTGGGCAGGTAGTGTTCTGAGTTGATTAAATGAATGCCTGGTTTTAGATTAGGCAAATATACCTTTCCTATCTATCTAACATGACACAAATAAAAATGAATATTTTAAATATATGTTTATAGCTTAATGGACATACATCAACATATAAATGGCAAGCGTATCTGTTAAAATAGGGATGTAATCTTCAGTTCAACAAGTATAACTTGAATATCTTTGGTTCAGCCAGGTACAGTGCTAGGGGATGGGGTTAAAAAAATGAATAAGACACAGTTCCTTCCCTTGACTTTGTCAGTTTTAATTCTTTTTGTTTCTAGATAAAACTGAATATCGAGAAGGGCATTAACTAAGAATTTTGGAGAAAGTGGAGAATGGAGAGAGAAGTAGTTTGGAGTGAGTGGGAATCAGATAAAGAATAGGTATAATATAGAGGAGTCCATTGATTTCTGTGGCCCCAGACTGTTGGAGAGCATGCGACTTGATTAAATTAATAGGTGTTGAACATATTCTGCTGAGAAAAGTTTTTTAATTCAATATATTTCTTATTAAACATATCTAGGACCTTATTTTTGACCAACCATATTATCATTAATTAGAGTTTCTTCACCAGGCAGAGAAGGAGACCAGCTGTTTAATTAGGTCTTTTTTTTCTTTTTTTTTTTTAAATTAACATATAATGTGTTATTTGTTTCAGGGGTATAGGTCTGTGATTCATCAGTCTTACACAATACACAGCGCTCACCACAACATATACCCTCCCAGTGTCCATCACCCAGCCACCCCAACCCTCCCACCTCCCTCCCCTCCAGCAACCCTCAGTTTGTTTCCTGAGATTAAGAGTCTCTTACGGGGTTTGTCTCCCTCTCTGGTTTCGTCTTGCTTCATTTTTTCTTCTCTTCCCCTATGATCCTCTGCCTTGTTTCTTAGATTCCACATATCAGTGAAATCATATGATAATTGTCTTTCTCTGATTGATCTGTTTTGCTTAGCGTAATACCTTCTAGTTCCATCCACATTGTTGCAATGGCAAGATTTCATTTTTTGTTGGCTGCATAATATTCCATTGTGTATACATTTGTGTATACACACTCACACACACACACACACACACACACATCTTCTTTATCCATTCATCTGTCAGTGGACATCTGGGCTCTTTCCATAGTTTGGCTCTTGTGGACATCGCTGTTATAAACATTGGGGTGCAGGTGCCCCTTTGGATTACTACATTTGTATCTTTGGGGTAAATACCCAGTAGTGCAATTGCTGGGTCATAAGGTAGCTCTATTTTCAACTTTTTGAGGAACCTCCATACTGTTTTCCAGAGTGGCTGCCCCAGCTTGCATTCCCACCAACAGTGTAGGAGGGTTTCCCTTTTCCCGCATCCTTGCCAAAATCTGTTGTTTCCTGACTTGTTAATTTTAGCCATTCTGACTGGTGTGAGCTGGTATCTCATTGTGGTTTTGATTTGTATTTCCCTGATGCTGAGTGATGTTGAGCACTTTTTCATGTGTCTGTTGGCTATTTGTTTGTCTTCTTTAGAGAAATGTCTGTTCGTGTCTTCTGCCCATTTCTTGATTGGAGTATTTGTTCCTTGGGTGTTGAGTTTGATAAGTTCGTTATGGATTTTGGATACTAGCCCTTTATCTGATATGTCATTTGCAAATACCTTTTCCCATTCTGTTGGTTGTCTTTTGGTTTTGTTGACTGTTTTCGTTTGTTGTGCAAAAGCTTTTTATCTTGATGAAGTCCCAATAATTCATTTTTGCCCTTGCTTTCAGACTGTACTTTCAGGGATCATTTCTATAGTTTGTTACAGGAAGATCTTTTTTTATAGAACCTGACTGTATGAGGTGAATGGCACTGTTTATGTAACATGGCGTTGTTTCTGTTGGTTTTAAAAGATCTCAGTTGATGGTCCAAGTACATGCGACCATTCTTCAGGGAGAAGTACCCAAAGCACCATCTTATTTTCAAATTTTAGATAATGTTAGCTCAAAAGAGAACGTATATTCTTTTTTTTTTCCTTTCTTTTTTTTTTTAGAGAAAGAGAGGAGGGGGAGGAGGAAGGAAGGGGCAGACGGCAAGGGAGAGACTCCTAAGCAGGCTCCAGGCTCAGCGCAGAGCCCAACATGGGGCTCTATCTCACAATCCTGAGATCATGACCTGAGCGGAAATCAAGAATTGGATGCTTAACCAAACTGAGCCACTCAGGCACCCTGATAACTTATATTCTTGAAGTAAGATATAATGATGCATTTTTTAGAGGGGGGGGCAGAGGGAGAAGGAGGAAGAGAATTTTAAACAGTCTCCACACCCAGCGGGGAGCCCAACATGGGACTTGATCTCACAACCCTGGGATCATGACCTGAGCTGAAATCAAGAGTGGGACACTTAACCGACTGAGTCACCCAGGTGCCCCATGATGCATTTTTAATATGATTTTTTTTACCCCTCTCCTGCTTTTTTCTGTCATCTAAACCTTATTTCGTGATGGTGTACTTTTATAAATCAACAGCTTCATTCAACACAAACACGTATTAAGACTTCATTGTGAAATTGACATCATTCTCAGTATTTTTTCTCTCTGCGATAGATTAGGGTCTGACATTTTATTTTCGTATGAAATCTTAAGAGTTTACAAAACCACTAATCTTTTATTACAGTTGTTTTGCCATGTATGAGAGACAGTGAAGTTCAATAGGTTTCACTGTGTACTAGAGGTCAGGAAGCCTGTAGTTTACTTCTTATATCAAACATTTTCTGGTGTTCATATAATTACTGGACTTTTTTGGCTTTATGTACTTTTTGCTCATTGATGTAATTTGTGATATATGTCTATTTTTAAACCTCAAGTGTCGTCTTTGGTAAGTAGGATAAACTGTGTTGATCATCTAATATAATTCTTTATTTGCTAGAACTTAAATACATCTTATAAATCATGTACCGGAAATGAGTTTAACATATCAACCAAACTAAACTGTATGTGTTCGGTGAAGTCCTGGTTTATTATGTTCAATCAAAGTAATGGATTTTTAAAAAATGAATTTTAATATATTATAAAAATTTAATGTTCTTTAGTTGGCATGAATATATTGCTGTCTCTTCCCACCCTGTCCATGGAAAACCTGCTTTACTTCATTCTTACCAAACATCAGTAATAATTGTACCTTTCATTCTTTTATTAGATAAGAAGTAATATATGTTCATTGTTACCCTGTTAACACTACAATTTTTGTTTGTTTCCAACCTCTACCAGTTTCTCAAACAATTAGGTCTACATCCTAACTGGCAGTTTGTTGATGTATATGGAATGGACCCTGAACTCCTTAGCATGGTACCAAGACCAGTGTGTGCAGTGTTACTTCTCTTCCCTATTACAGAAAAGGTAATTGTTAACTAAGATAATAAAGTTTCTGGTAAATGTAATATTCTCTTTCAATGTTGAATTAAAAACATGCTCTTCTTTAAGAACAGATAACTCCCTTCTTGCATAAAATGAGGAAATCTAAAAGACATCTTAAAAACCTAGTTTTATTAAAGAGATAATATTTAGATTTTGATTTATAGATTGACAATAAAGCCCTGAGTTAGACTTTTAAACTTGGCTAGTTTTCTTCTTTTATAAAATATGATTAGTTTGCCTCAGCGTGTTTTGTTCGATATCACATTTAATCACATTTTGTTGTATATACTTTAGAAATGTTAAGTACTAGAATAATCTTAAATCTGTCTTAGAGAAGGTATGAATAAAGAATATTCACAATTTCAGTATATAAAATATGTAACTGTTTCCAATATATATGTAAAAAGAAGTCTTTAAGGAAGTAGGTGTAATTAATGGCAGGGGTTACATTATTTTCAGAATAAACTCAGTATGTGTGGAAATCATTAAGTTTAAATACAGCTTAATTGGCAGATTTAGGATGTGTTGGGGATTATAATTAGCTGTTCTTAGAGTTCTGTGTTTAATTTCAGATCTCCGTATTCCAGGCCTTTCTTCTAGAATGTCTAGATATGTGCACTATGGAGCCAGAACCTTTAAGTTCATTTTAAAACAGCTTTTGAGTCCATATCCTTCTGATTTTTATTTTTAAACTTAGAAACAACAGGATGAAGTCAGTAATTGTGAAAAATGAGGAAATAAATGGAAAGATGTGGGAGAAGTGAAGTATTGATGACTTGGTGTGTACATGCTCAGGTCATCTTATTTTTCAGGAATAAATGGAGCCAACTCTCACAAAAAGTAAGAACTAAGCTTTGTCCAGTTCTAGAAATTCCTGGATAATTTTCTTTATGCCATAACTAATTAGCCTCAATTCAGTATAGATAAAAAATACTGAAATATTTCTCTTTTCTACTTAAGGTTGTACAAAACAAATTATTAAATTAAGGAAGGGTTATCTTTCTTCATATTTGCTATTTATAATATAGAAATTCAGTGTGGAAATTCCTTATTGATTATCCGTTATTAGACTAAACTACTTTTAATGGTGGGGTTGTAATTATTCTGATATTTGAGGAGGAGTTAGGACACTTAAGTTTACTCTCTCTTAGTCCAATGTTATTTTCATCTTTTTTTTTGGAGGGGGGGATTACTAAAGTAAGCCAATAGATAGCCATCTCAGGACTCCAATTGTAAAGAACAATAAAAAGAAAAAAAAATCAGTTGCTTAAAGTTTAGGATTTCTTAATTGGTATAATACAAATGTGAGTGTATGGTCTGAATTGGAAATTACCCAAAACACTTTTTTAAGTTAAAGAATACATTGGATTTGGTCTCCTTCATTTAGTTGGTCATCAGTATTTAAATAAAGCATGTTGTCCTTATCAATAGGACTCATTTAGAGGATCACCAGTACTGAAAAGCTCATTGTGCCTATTGCTAGAAAGAACACAATGCTAAAATACTAAAACGGAGAATATAATGGAATCTGCGACTTTGGGATCTCTCTTACAATTTGGTATATTCTCATTCCATTCATAAGTGATACATTAAAGTCACTCAAAGGATATCTATTGGATATTTTAGGAATACAAAGTGTTCAGGCTTCTATGTTCTTTTTTCTCTTTATGATTTTATTTATTTGAGAGAGAGATAGTGAAAGAGAGCATGAGCAGAGGGGAGGGGCAGAAGGAGAGAGAAACAGACTCTCTGATGGGCAGGGAGTCTAACACAGGACTATATCCCAGGACCTCGAGATCATGACCTGAGCCGAAGGCAAATGCTTAATCGGCTGAGCCACCCATGCGTCCCTTAAACAGCCCCTTAAACTTTATTTTTCCAGAGAAAGAGAGAGAGAGAGGGAGTGCTCATGTGCACACGAGAGGATGGGGAGGGGCAGAGGGAGAGAGGAGAATCTAACCAGGCTTCACACCCGGTGCAGAGCCTCATACGGGGCTCTGTCTCAGGAACCTTGAGACCATGAGTTGAGCCAAAATCAGGAGGCAGAGGCTAACTGACTGAGCCACCCAGGCACCCCTATAAAGTAGATAATTTTAAAAACATAAATGAGAATCGTATTAATATATATTGACCTAGAACCACCCTGTAATCATGGGCAAATTTGAGTCGGAATATGTAAATCTATTTCATTCTTTTTTAAGTACTTTATAGTATTCCATGCCATAGTATGTTAACCGGATCTCTATTGATGGATATTAGAAGTTTCCCAGTCTTATGTTTGAGTACTTTTTAATGTGTTATTTTCATCTGTAGACTATTGACTTTTTTTTTTAATAGTATGAAGTATTCAGAACAGAGGAGGAGGAAAAAATAAAATCTCAGGGACAAGATGTTACATCATCAGTATATTTCATGAAACAAACAATCAGCAATGCCTGTGGAACAATTGGACTGATCCATGCTATTGCCAACAATAAAGACAAGATGCACTTTGGTAAATCATTTTGTATTACTGCCTGTCCTCTCAACCCCCCCCCCGAGAGTTAACTTATTGACCAGTAGGTGGTGGTGTAGTTCTTTCTTTTAAAGTATTAAAGGCAACCTTTTCCTCTCTCATAATGGGAATGTATATTGTGTAGAAGAAATATCAGTCTTTCCCATTCTTTTATATGATAGATAAGCAGAGGTTTAACAACTTAAAGCCTATCATTAATCCCAATTTTCTTACATTCCCAACTTACCAGTGAAAAGGTTTTTACCTGAAAAAGTTAGCGTGCTTCTAGTACTTTCATTTATCAGTGAGATAGCAAAACTTCTCAGTTTTATCTTCTTTAATATTTTCAGAATCTGGATCAACCTTGAAAAAATTCCTCGAGGAGTCTGTGTCAATGAGCCCTGAAGAACGAGCCAGATACCTAGAGAACTATGACGTCGGTACCTTCTTTCTGTCTCAATCTCAGTTATGGGCAAAGTTGTGTGGGATTGTAGATTCCATTTGGGGGTTTGTCTTGAAACTGTAGTTTTGAGCACTTGTGGATTTTGTTGTGTCTCTTAATAAAGGTCTTTGTACTTCACATAACATTACCTGAAATATCCATAAAGGTTGATAAATTGCCACTTCTTTTCTATATCCAGAGCTGGATATCTCTCTTTTTGAAAGAGAGAAAAAAATTTTGATAGACAAACTTTTAAAATATTTTATGATTGATTATTGCTTACCATTTCCTCCCTCTAATAAATATATGCCTGCTAATACCCTGTGTGTCTTTCCCTGGGGATTTGGAACAAGGCTGAAGACCAATGGAGAAAACAAGGGTTTAACAGCAGATGCCAGACTATACTTTAGCTCTTTTATCCTTTTAGTAATGGTTTTGCATTGTGAAGACACAGGCCTCACAATCAAGTTTTAAACGATTGTACCGTTTCATAGAATTGTTTTAGAGTGGCATTTAAATTTCATTGTTTTTGAAATCTGTTTTTCTTTTGAAGGTCTTTTTACCTTTTAGTAACACTATTAAGTAGATGGTAAGTTCTCTGAAATTAGCAGCAGTGTAGTGTACAGATTATTTGGCTAGAAAAATGCCTTACACAGAGTTTGTGCCCAATAAATTCATTGATTTGAGTGTGTTTTAGCATTCTTATATACTTTATCTTAAATTGTTATTTTTTTAAAAACTGCAGATCTCATAAAACATCTTTATTTTACACAAAAGTAAAATAAACAACATAAAAGTCACCAGTTAATTCCACCAATGAGAGGTAGCCACCATTATTAATATTTTCTATAGGGAGTATATATGTATATACACAATTTTTTAAAACAAAAATTTGATCACACTGTAATACTGTTTTATAACTTGCTTTTTTCACTTAACTTATCACAAACGTATTACATACCAGTAAGTATATATTTGACATCATCATTTAATGGCTGCATAGCTTTCCATTGTGCAGAATTTTATTTCACCAATAAATTATTGTTGGAAATTCAGTATTTTTCCTCTTTATTCACTATTTAAAAAAATACTACAAGGCATATTATTGTAGCTAAATCTTTGCAAATATCCTTAATTATATATACTTATGAACAGTTACATTTAAACTCCTAGAACAGAAATTGCTGGACCAAACAGTTTGCATGTTTTTAAGGCTTTGATACGTATTGCCAAATTGCCACTCATAAAGGTACTTTCACCCGAAATTTACTACTTTTGCCCATTTTCTTCATCTTTGCTAATAGTGGGTATTTTAAGGGCATTTTTTTTTTTTAAGTTCAGAAAACTAAAGTCTCTAGCTTCTGATAAATGCATGCTTTTTGCTCCACATTTTTAAACTGCTGACTGAAGCTGCATGATTAAGCATAACTACAGCCAGAGCTGCAGAGGAGCATGAAACCTGAGAAACAGATGAGAGAAGCTTTTTTAGTCTCTATCTGTGAGATGCTTGTTTTATTCTCGTCCCCGTTGAATAAAGTGTTATAACGTTAGTTCTAACAAATAATTCAAATGACTCCCACTTAACATCTGGAAATTACAAATCATCAGGTAGTCACTTTCCTAAGTCTTCAGGGGTTTGTGGGTTGGAAAGCAGAGCAATTCATTTGGTTACTCAGAAATCACTCTTTAATATTAAACTGTTCCTCAATTTCTTCCAATTTGTTATCTCTTAACAAAGCTTTAGATGTTAAAATTTAGTGTTGTTGTTTTCTTTTAAAAATTTGGATATAGTCCTTTTTTCCTATTAATATCTTGTGTTCTTATTTCAGGCTATTCGCGTCACTCATGAGACCAGTGCCCATGAAGGTCAGACTGAGGTATTTCACGTTTTTCAAAGCTTTTCTTGCCGTGTGTAAGTTTAACCACAGTGGTGTTATATGGCATGTAGTTTTAGAAAATTACTTGGACTTTTTTTTTTCCTTTGAGGGAATCTGCTTATGTAAAAGTAGTCATGAAGTAGCTCCAGAACATATATCAATAAGCTGTTAACAGGCACTTCAATATTGGCCATCTCAGTTTGTCTGTCATTTGGACAGATTGCAGACTGTGGGCTGGTTGCATCTTCCTCATTAGATTCTTCTGACTTATGCAAGTGTTTTGAGAAAAATACCTGCGTGATAGTACAAGTAGATGAACCTGTAGGATTTCCAAGACTCATTATCATGCCCAACATCTAGCAAAAAGCCTCATCGTTCTCTTTGCTCAATCAATCTGTTCTGGGCCAGTATGATGATTTCTACCATCTTCGTTTTGTTAGTAGTTCTTCACCCAGGTCACCTCTCCTCTCCTTCTTTTGCCTCTTTGTTTTGTTTTCTTGGTTACCCTCATTTTGTCTTCCATTTCTTTTCCTTCCCTCCAAGCCTCACGTTCCCACTCTTGGAGGAAGTTTGTCAAAAGGTATTTCAGTCAAAATGAATACAGTTTAAAGTTGTTTGGTAAATTTATAGCACATTTAAGTGTTTAACACCAGAGAATTATAGATTTTCTTCTTTCTTATCCATGCATGACTTGAAACCATGTTTTTTTCACGTACAAAGATCATATTGCCTTTATGCTTTAAAGATCATATTGCCTTTATGCTTTAACAATACTTGAAAAAAATACCTAAAAAATATTTGATTTAAAAATACTGTTCTTAAATATTTTCATTATCTCCCAAAAGTTGTTTTGTGTTTTGTTTTGTTTTGTTTTTAAAGAGAAAACAGTTCAATACTATGATATAACTATGGTTTTTCATAGATCGAACTGGGTAACTGAGTGTTTATAATAAAGCCATCTAGGAATTTAAACACTAATTCCCCATATAATTATACTGTCTTGGTTGCTGTCAAATTCTGTTTTCAGGGGTGTGGACTCTTGCTTTTTGACTAAGTTTACACACACACACACACACACACACACACACACAAGGCATCTCTAAATGACTGTAACACCAGGTTGGAAATTAATGAAATGCTCTCTTTTTTAATTGCTTTGTATAATCCTAGGGATGTTCTTAATCTTCACTATGCTTTGCTTTTTTTTTTTTTTTTTAAAGATTTTATTTATTTATTTGACAGAGATAGAGACAGCCCGCGAGAGAGGGAACACAAGCAGGGGGCACAGTGGGAGAGGAAGAAGCAGGCTCACAGCAGAGGAGCCTGACGTGGGGCTCGATCCCATAACGCCGGGATCACGCCCTGAGCCGAAGGCAGACGCTTAACCACTGTGCCACCCAGGCGCCCCTATGCTTTGCTTTTTTGTTCGTAAACTTATAATATTAAAATTAGCAATGATGGTGATCAGCATGAGATTATTATAAAATATGAATGTAGTTATTTGTAATAAAGTTATTAAATGCTTTAATACATGTTTACTTCAAAAACTTCTCTTTGCAAAACCTTCTCTTGCCTTCTTTTTGGTGGCTTTATCCATCTTATGCTTCGATGACTCTTTTTAGATGATGTTCACAGCTTTTTCCAGACCTAAATTCTGCTTTTCTTAATCTTGGACGCCTTTTAGACATCACCCGAATGACCACCAGTATTTTGAAATGCACTTGTCCTTGTTTGAACTTATCATGTTGGATTCGGAGCTTCTTCTTTCCTTTATTTTTCCTGTTTCTTGTAATAGTTGCATCATACATTTTCCCCGTTATCACTGATCTAATAGAATTTATTTAACTTCTTCCTGGAAGATCACCTTCTTATGTAGATTCTCAGTCCTTAATCTTTATTCTAATAGTCATTCATTTTTACACAGTTCTCCTGGATTACCTTTCCTGAAATATAACTTGATTATTCGGGGTACTCACATTTTTCTGGTTTTTTTTAGTGTGTAGAAAGCAGTGATGTTCAAGGTGAGGTAAGGGTAGAAGTTAGAATTTTCTGGACAGTTTTTTCTAAATTTACTCTCAGAAGAATTAATTGCTTTTGCTCATTTTGTATCCTATAGTTGAGGATCGCTGCTAGAGTGGCCCTATTTTTTACGTGTACTATATAGCCCCAGAGTGTATTGGGGTAAAAAGAAAAAAAAAAGTGTTTGAGAACCATTCCCCAAGCATGTACAATAAATTTCAGCCTCTTTAGCCTGGCTGTATTTAAGGTTTCCTAGACCTTGTCCTTCTAACTTTTCAACAGTGTTTTCTCTTTAAATATTTCTCTCTTGCCATCCCTCACTTTATTGTTGCTATGCTTTACCTCTTGCAATTTACTCTTGCTAAAAATATTCCTTCGTCAATCTCTACTCTTCCTACTTCTACCCATTCTTCATGCTACCTTTTGCATGAAACAATCCATTCCTCCTATGGACTCTTTTATATGACTTCTATTATTTGCATTTAGCTATTTTTATATTCTTTTTTTTTTTTTAAAGATTTTATTTATTTATTTGACAGAGATAGAGACAGCCAGCGAGAGAGGGAACACAAGCGGGGGAGTGGGAGAGGAAGAAGCAGGCTCATAGCGGAAGAGCCTGATGTGGGGCTCGATCCCATAACGCCGGGATCACGCCCTGAGCCGAAGGCAGATGCTTAACCGCTGTGCCACCCAGGCGCCCCCTAGCTATTTTTATATTCTTTTTCATTTATTTAAGATGTATATTTTTTCACTTTTTTCTCTACATTTTAACAGCCCTGAAATTGGATGTATTTTTACAGTTAATGTTGTAATTTACTTGCTTAGTTGTGCATAAAATGTGACACATCTTATAACGACTGGTACCTTAGATTTAATGAAATGGGGTGTCATATCTACCTTACAGTGGCTCTTAGGCCTAGGATTGGTAGCTGGTTCCTTTGGATATGCTCCAAAATATCCAACACCATTCCTTGCACATGAGCACCACACATATTTATTATTTAACCATAATTCCCTCAGAACTATCCTTAGTGATGTAAGAACCAAAAAACATCACCCCCCCCCCCAAAACCCTTGTTTTTCCCATAGTCCTTTATGTAAACAAGACATACCTATTAGCCATTGTTCTTCAGTAGGGCACTATTGACATTTTGGGAAGGATTCAGTTCTTTGTTGTGTGGGGCTGTTTTGTGCATTCCATGGTGAAATATAAATTGCTATATTTTAGTCACTATTTTAGTGACTCCCGTCATTGAGAGAACAAAAACCCACAGCATACATTTTCAGTCCCGTATGAGTCAGCTTAAAACTTTTGCACCAGGTACTATTTTTGTGATCATCTCATTTCAGTTTCATCTGCCATCTGTGGACTTAAGAGTTTTAAACTTGTTATTATCTCCATTGTCTCTGTATTCTAGCACACTGTTGTCCGTTCCTGGAAAACAACTAAGTCTTTCTGATTTGTAAGTGTTTGCTTGGGCCGCCATAACAAAATACCACAGACTGGAGGGCCTAAACAACAGAAATTGATTTTCTCACAGTTCTGGAGGCTAGAAGTCAATATCATGGTGCCATCAGGGTCGTTTTCTGGTGAGCCTCTCTTCTTGGCTTGTAGATGGGTACTTTCTCGCTGTGTCCTCACCTGGCCTTTCCTCTGTGTGCATGTGGAGAGAGGGGGAGAGAGAGAGATTGCTCGATTGATCTATTGATTGATTGATCTCTGGTATCTCCTTTTTGTAAGGACACTAGTCCTATCCAATTAAAGTCCCACATTATTAACCTTAATTACACCCTTGAAGACCCTAACTTCAAATACAGTTACTTTGGGGGTCAGGGCTTCAACATAAGCATTTTGGGGGAACACAGTTCATTCTATAACACCGTCTTTCTGCTTTCTATTGACTCACTACTCTTCTGGATACATCCCTCCTGTTTGTGTAGTTGGCACCTTCTTATCCATGAGGTCACTCCTTAAAAGTTGTTTTTTCAAAGAGGCTTTTCTTTTATCACTATTAAGTTTATGTACTTCTGTGAATTATCTGTCATAAAATCCTATTTAATTTCTTCCTGGCACTTCTAAATGATTTATAATAAGGTTTTTTGTTTGTTTCTTCTGTGTACTTACTAGACTATAAGCCCCATGTGCTCATGGGCCTTGTTTGTCCCATTTACCTTGAATACCCAGGACAGTGCTTGGCATGTGTAGGCATTTATGAGAAATTACATATGTAAAGGTAAGGAGCACAGGATATAGGTTTGTATGCTGACTCCACTACTTTGTAGCTTAGGCAAGATACTTTCCTCAGTATAAAGTGGGAGTAGTAGCATCTACCTTAAGGGATTGTTGTGAAGATTGATGAGTTAATCATATAAGGTGCTTAGAATAGTGCCTGTCATGAAATGGACCTTCAATAAATATTAGGTGGTAATTTTATTAGGCATTCAGAAAAATGAATATGAGTGCCAGAGGAGGAGGCAGAGGAAGAAGTAATAAGGTGAAGCCAGATCAAGGAGGGGGCTTGGATTTTCTAGGCAGCGGGGAGCCACCAAAGATGGTGTGTTTAGTTTTCAGCATATTGAATTTAAGGCGAGTTTATGGGTCATCGGTGTAGAAGCTGGATGTGGAGCCTAGAGCTTTGGGGAGATATCTGAAATCTTTTGTATTCGGGTGGTAGTTAGAACCTTGAGAATTTTAGAGAGGGAGAATAGTGGTGGACCACAATAAATCCCTGGGGCACGTTGGTGTTAAAGGAGTGGTTAGAGGAAGAGGAGCCAGTAATAACAGTGTAATTGCAATGGTAGTCGTCATTGACGTCGTTGGTACTCTGTCAGAACATGTTCAGGGGAGGCCACGGCAGCCTTTAGTGCATGTCGAGATTTGTAGACTAAATGAGAAATCAGTAAGTCAAACCACCCAGATACAGTAGTGTTTTCAGAATATTGGCCTTAATATGCTACTGTGGACCAGTTGCTGTTTAGTTGTATGGTTTTCCCCACCCCACCATCCCACCATGATACTCAGACTTCGGCTAATCCAGAAATTTAAACAGTAGCCCCACCTCAGTTATATTTCATTAACCTCTACTGAAAATTACTGCTTTCATTTTTCACTTAAGATAAAAGAACAGTGAGATATGAGGAACTTAAATTATGTGTTTTTAAAATTGTGAGCAAGTATCAGTGATACAATAATGGAAGCAATCTGCAAGTCCAATGTGAAGGAAAGAAAAAAATCCCAAAAGGTATTTAATTTGCCTTTAAACTGTACTTTTATTTTTTTGGTGCTTATCTAAAAAACAATTTCTAAAGTTTGTCATTTGTCCATATTAGTCTAGGAGCCAGTCCAGATAAAAGTAGAGATCTTCTGATAATTTATTGTTTAACTTTTTACGAAAGAATAAAATTATTTTACTGGTCAGAACCCTCCATTCAAGTTTATAATAATAATGAAAAGTAATAGAAACTGGCACTATTGTTTTATTTACAGTTTTAAATAAACATGCCAATATGGAAAGTGTAGCAAAAAATGCTTTTTGATTTATATACATTTACTTCCAATATTTTCTTCAAAATTTATCTTTTTTTTTTTTTTTTAAACGGAAGCAGAGAGAGAGGCTGGGGGGGGCGGTGAGAGGGAGAGGGAGAGAGAGAGAGAGAAACTTCGGCAGGCTTCACACCCAGCATGGAGCCTGACTTTTGGCTTGATCTCACAATGCTGAGATCATGGCCTGAGCTGAATTAAAAGTCAGAAGCTTAACCGATGGAGCCACCCGGGCACCCCTTTAAAATTTATCTCTCTCTTTTTTTTTTTTAAGATTTATTTATTAGAGAGAGAGAGAGAGCGAGAGCGCGCACACAAGTGGGGGTAGGAGCAGAGGCAGAGGGAGAATGGAAGGAAAGAATCCCAAGCAGATTCTGCACTGAGTGCAGAGTCCATCCTGGGGCTCTATCTCATGACCCATGAGATCATAACCTGAGCTGAAACCGAGTCAGATGCCTCCCAAGTACCCCTCTTTTAAATTTATCTTTAAGACAGTTAAGGGGCGCCTGGGTGGCTCAGTCATTAAGCGTCTGCCTTCAGCTCAGGTCACAATGCAGCCTGCTCATGGGGAGTCAGCTTCTTCCTCTCCCTCTGCAGCTTCTTCTGCTGTTCCCCCTGCTTGTGCGCTCTCTCTCTCTCTCTCTGGGTCAAATAAAATCTTTTAAAAAATTAATAAAATAGTTGAGATCAAAGAATTTTGTGGGATTTTTTCTTTATATTTTGTCATGAGCATTTTCTTGTCTCATCAAGACCTCCTCATAAAAAATTCTTTGTGGCTGTTTACTATCATGTGAATGAACCATAATTTACTCTCCAGTTTTTCTTTTTTTTTAAACTTTTGATGTTTGTATTGTTTTCAGTTTTTCAAGTTAAAACTATAACGTCATTAAAATATCTTTCTTTATCCAAGTATTCATTCTAGGTTCTTTCTTTAAGGTAGTTTCTTATAGGTAGAATTACTGAGGCAAAGGGATGAGCATTTTTTTTTAAAGACTTTATTCATTTATTTGACACAGAGAGAGACGGAAAGCACAGGTAAGGGGAGCGGCAGGCAGAGGGAGAGAGAGAAGCGGGCTCGCTCCTGGTGGGGCTCCATCCTGTGACCCTGGGATCATGACCTGAGCTGAAGGTGTACGCTTAACCGACTGAGCCACCCAGGCTCCCCAGGGATGAATATTTTTAAGATTCTTGTTATAGAATATAAAATTGTCTTTCTTTTTTTTTTTTTTTTTAAAGATTTTATTTATTTATTCGACAGAGATAGAGACAGCCAACGAGAGAGGGAACACAAGCAGGGGGAGTGGGAGAGGAAGAAGCAGGCTCACAGCGGAGGAGCCCGATGTGGGGCTCGATCCCATAACGCCAGGATCACGCCCTGAGCCGAAGGCAGACGCTTAACCGCTGTGCCACCCAGGCGCCCCATCTTTCTTGCATTTGATCAAACAAGTAACCTGTTTGAGCACCTGTAATGCCAGGCACTGTGCTAGGAGCTGTATGTACAAAGATGGATAAGACATAGTTTGTGTCTTTAAGGATCTCTCACTTCAGTGGAGGTGGCCTCAAAAATAACCCTTGCCAGTGCTGAATTCTATTTTTAAATTTTAGCATGTGTGATAGAGGGAAATAGTAAGTTTGATTGCTAATGACAGTTAAAGATCTTTAGTAAAAGTTTACAGAATTAATTTAAATCATGAAATTAAATTGTAATTTATTTATGATGAAATATGTGATAATGTATTTTGGTTACTGTTGTTTGTCCTATAAGAGGAAGTTTACTTGACTGTTAGGTAAGCAATGGGTAAATTGTGATTTCAAGTATGTGTTCATACACATATACACGGTTAAAGATAAACTGTGTGTGTGTATTTAATTGGCTTTTTTGGCCCAATCAGTGCAGACTGTCAGTGGGGAAAAACTGTGTCAGGTTTCATTTTCATTCGCTGTAGATGTATAGTTTGCATGGCTTCATTTTACTCTGTAGTACAGTTTTGAGTGATTTTGATTACGTTAGAATTAGGGTAAATTAAGATGTTCACATTTATTTCCCTTCTTTAAGGATTTTTTTTTTCTTTCCTGTCTTTGAAAGAAGCTAAACCAATTGGGAAGAAACTTAGTTCTTATATAACGTACAGTTTAAGTTCCTAATATTCTTGGAAGAATCAGATGGAAACATAAATTGAACTCTGATGAAAAGTATGCTTTTTAAGCTGCATAGTCCACTTTTGTTAAGAAATCTGAAATTACCCTTTCTGATCTTTTTTCTCCATTTACTTTCCATACCTCATTTTCTTTGTTCCATTCCAACAACACTTAAGGTAAATCTTTTGGGCAACTTCATTTTATTTCATTCTTAAAATTGAGAAATTCTCTGAAACTCCTATCCTAGTTCCTTATACTTTTGCCTCCATCTCTCTTCTGTCTTTTTTTATTGTTGTTATTCCTTCTGCATATCATTACCCAGATAGAGGCATGTTTTAAAAGTATATGTAAAGTTGAGGTGGGGAGCTGAGTTTGAGAGAGGGAGTACAAATTAGAATTAGTCATAGTTGGGAAAATGTTATTGGAATGGTTCTTTTCATTCCTCTATTTTCTTTTTTTTTTAATTTAAATTCAATTTAGTTAACATATGGTGTATTATTAGTTTCGGGGTAGAATTTAGTAATTCATCAGTTACATATAATACCCAGTTCTCATTACATCATGTGCCCTCCTTAATGTCCATCCCTCTACCCATTCCCCTCCAGCAACCCTCAGTTTGCTCCCTATAGTCAAGGGTCTCTTATGGTTTGCCTCCCTCTCTGGTTTTATCTTATTTTGTTTTTCCTTCCCTTCCCCTACATTCATCTGTTTTGTTTCTTAAGTTCCACATATGAGTGAAATCATATGGTATTTGTCCTTCTCTGACTGACTTATTTCAATTAGCATAATACCCTGTATTTCCATCCACATTGTTGCACATGGCAAGATTTCATTCTTTTGGATGGCTGAGTAATATTCAAACACTAAAACCATGTCTCCAAGCATGTAATAGTTCTTTAATATCATTAAAAAATAATTTATAGACAGATTAAATTAGTTGTTGAAGGGTTATTAAAAAAATAATTTCTGAGAATTAGTTTGGCGAGCATAACAATGATGAGGTTGAATTTAATGTAACATGTACAGATATAAGTCATTATATTAATAGAGATTTCTGACATGGAGAATTATAAATTAAAGTGAGAAAACACAGTTGTTAAAACCAGGAGAGGGAAAATCTTTCAGGAATGTCTTAAAACCTGTGGACATCTTGATTAATTAGGTAAGCAAAATGAATAGATTTGCCATCATGCAGATTTCCCATGGGCTATGTAGTGGTATTTTGTGTTTTTTTGATATCTAGCCCATGTTTCACTTTGTCTTCTTTGCCAAATAAGCATGGATACTCTGTAGGAAAGTTTGCATCTTTTGCATGAATCTGGTTTTACTTTCCTAGTTTAAATTTGGACCTTACATTTAGTTAGTCCAATGTATTGTATGGATAGTTACTAAAAAATCTATAGAAATCCATTTAGAATTAATTTATAATTTCAGTTTTAAACTTTTCAAGTTAAAAACTTTTCATGTTTTATATATGTATACATGTTCTCATGCATGTGCACACATGTACTCATACATGTATGCACACACATTTATATTTTATTTGTTTTCATAGCATTTGGCAGCCCTAGAGAAGTTCCTAATTCTTTTTCTGTCCGTGTGCCATTTTTTAGACTCAATGGTATTTCTAACATCTGAAAGGACATATACACTCAGAAAATAACTGTTAAATTTGATTGTGATCAAGTATTTATTTTATCAACAGGTCAATAAAAGGAATCATGATTTCTAATGCTTATATAATGAGAAGCTAAAATTATTTTTAGAAGTTGAATTTCATTTTTTTAAAATATTTTATTCCCATTTCTACCCTGTGAAGAGAAGGAGATACTCTAAAGAAAGTGCACATTGTTCTCTACTAGAGATGCACAAATATTGTAGGTTCTGAAGCCAAAAAATTCTCACCGTGAGGTGACTGGGGATTCTTGGAAACATTAGGCATCATTTTGGGTGCCACGGTGTCAATTGAGGAAGTTTTCTTTGTAACCCTTTAGTGTCATTTATGGGTGAATACAAATAGAAATTGAGGTGCTTAGTAGCTTCCAAATATTCTCATCTCCTTAATTCTCACTGCTTTTGAAAGTATGTTTGCCATCTTATTTTAATGATTAGTATAGTTATACTATACTAATCCTCTAAACCTTAAGATCTACCTATCTTACCCCGTTTTGTAGGTGGGAAAGCTGAGAAGTAACTTGTTCAAGGTCACAAAGCTAGTAAGTGACCATGCTCTGAAGGCAACAGAATGTGTACATAAATCAAATTGCTAACACAAAAAAGAAGAAAGGGAGGATTTTTAATTTTAAAGTTTTGTTTTTGTCTTAAAAGCAAAGTTAAACACAGGTAATAATTTTTTTATTTAAATTCAGTTAATTAACATATAGTGTATTATTTGTTTCAGAGGTAGAGTTTAGTGATTCATCATCTTATATAACACCCAGTGCTCATTACATCACATGCCCTCCTTAATGTCCATCACCAAGTGACCCTGTTCCCCTCCCCTCCTCCCCTCCAGCAACCCTCAGTTTGCTTCCTATGATTAAGAGTCTCTTATGGTTTGTCTCCCTCTCTGATTTCTTCTTGTTTTACTTTACTCCCCTCCCCCTCTGCTCCTCTGTTTTGTTTCTTAAATTCCACAGATGAGTGAAACCATATGATAATTGTCTTTCTCTGATTGACTTACTTCCACAGCTAATAAATTAATGCAAATATGTAATGCATTATAAATGTCCATTCAGAGTTGTGCTGAATACTTTATTCTTTGTTACCCCTATATCTAAGTTAGCTCTTAGTAGATTTTTCCTTATATTAAACATAAAATCCTACCCATAAACCAACCACAGTCTTTTGATTATCAAATTGTGTATATTTCTGAAAACAGTAATTATTTTAAGTATCTACCAGTTAATGATCCCTTCACGTTCAGAAAATCACATGCTTATAATGATATTTTTCTTAATAACAGGATGCCCATTAAAATGAGAAGATGTTTTGGGTGTAAGCCAAAATCTACTTAGTTTATTTTAGCATTTTAGAATAATTCAGATTTGAGCACTTAAATAACCTACCAAACACTTGATTTCTTAATAGACAACTTCTTTTAGGCAGGCCCTCTGCCCCCTTTTAAAAAATGTATCATTTCTTTTTAGCCTTTATAATATTTCTAATTCTTTGGTTAATGTTAAACAGTTTAAACAGTAATCTTCATTTTTCCTACACACAGAGACAGGTACATTAATTGAAAGAAGGTAATTTTCCTTTTTAAATGGACATGCACTCTCTACCTTTTTAGTAAAGGTTTAGATCATTTCTTTTTAGCCTTCACGATATTTCTAATTTTTTTATTGTTTTTAAACAGTTTAGGGAGTAGTTGACTCATTTTCTCGTATACAAAGTGACATGCACATTGCCTGTGAAGGAAAAGTAATTTGGCCTTGTAGGATCCAGGTATTTTGTTTTTGGGTTTTTTTGTTTCTTTTTTCTGAACTAGTTATAAGTTTTGGAAAACAAATTCTTGAATCGTGTTTGGAGAATACAGATAAAGATAGTAATAGATTTCCCTCTGAATCAGTTAAATTAGTTGACAGTTGATGGGTGGGTGGCTTTGTATGTAATGAAAATACTGAATTTAGAGCCAGGAAGCCATGTGGTCTGCCTCTGGCTTTGACAGTCGCTAGCTGAATGCTTTGGGCAAGTCAACTAAGTCCTTGTGCTTCTGAATATTAAAAAACCCCAACATTGTCATGATAAACTCACTGTGTCTTTATTTTATTTTATTTTATTTTATTTTATTTTATTTTATTTTATTTTATTTTATTTTTTGGTATTTTTATTTTTAACTCTGAGAAGATTTAAGTCAGAATGAGAATGCTTAAAAATCTCTTAAAATGAATGTTTATACCTAATGCTTTCATGCAACAGTAATTTATTAAATTTCTAAAGTTCCTTGTAAATAGCAAAACATTTACTCTGCTTTTAAAATGCCTAGGGTTCTGAAAAGTCTATTCTAGGTTTTCTCAAACATTATGTAATAAAGAGATAGATTTATATTACATGTGAAGTGTTTTATATGTAGTCACATTATACTGTTGCATTACGCACACAGCAGAGGGGGTGCAGGTTCAATGTTAAAGTCCTGGCAAATGTTGGATGTTTTTAATAATTTTAGTGAAGTACATAACTTCTGTAGGAATTTTGGATTCCTGTACCAGAACTGAAAACCAAGGAAGTGAGTTCTTTATTATGCCTCTTCTGAAAGACTCAGGAATAAACAGTAAATATCTGATTTTTTCCAATTAGAATGGAAGACAATGTGAAAAATTGGATATCTAGTCTCAAGATTCATTTTACAGTTTAAATTTTCATATTTTGAAAGCAAGGCTACCTTGGTTTCTTAAGCAATTGCATTGACAATTAATATGAAAATTTAAAAGTTTGATGTGTGTGTCTTTAATTGTAATTCTAGGAAGAAAGCCTAGGAATTTTAAGATTCCATAATAGCACACTTCATATCAAAGTCATTTCATCTCTTGAAATGATATTACTTGACAGCCTTTTCCTGAATTATCATATAAATTTTTACTGAAATTGAAAATATATATAATGTATGCTGTTATGCCTGAATTATGAATTAAATTATCTTTAGAAATCATGTAGTTAGAGAAAATATGTATATATTGTGTTCAGTTAGCATTAGGTAGAAATAAATATGACTAGAGTAAACATTTAGAATTATTGCTTCTAATGTTTAGCATCTTAATATATTCATTTATTTATTAAAAATAATGCTTAGTAAGCTGGCACTTGGGCTATAAAATAGTGGATAACAGCTTTCCTGCCTAAGACCTTGATAAGGTGGTTAAAAGTCAAATAGTCATAATATGGTCATAATATAGTAATGTACCATCCTATTTTTTATGTTGTAGAACATTATCCAGGTACAAACACACACACACACACACAAACTTAAAGTGTGGAACGCATTCAGCAGGGTGTACTTTTTTCATTCTTTCCTCTTATGTAAGTTTACGTTTCAAGACATGTTGAGTAAAAAGGGCTAAAATCACCTATAGATAATCTGATAGAGTTTGGGCAAAAATTGTATCTTCATCTTTAAATAGAAATGATCATAATTTTTACCTTATAGGGTTATTGTGAGGATCTATGGCATCTATAGTTTAGAACATCTGGTACATGATAGTAATCACACAACGTTAGCTGTTACTATTATTCACTGGTGAACATATAAAGATACTTGTGTGAACATATTTACAACATAGTTTATAAATGTAGGAAACTAGAAACAACCTAAATATACAATAATATATATATTTATGGTACATCTATTTAAGAAATAATATCTTGCCATGAAAAATGATATAGATACATACTTATTGGGGTGGATAGATGCCCTAAATATATGGATAGTGAAAAAAGCATCATGAAGAGTATGATCCCTTTTTGTAAAAAAAAAATAAATAAATAAAAATAAAAAAAATGCTAAAAAATTTTAACAAATTACTAAGGGCCAAGTATAGGCTAGTATGAAACTATAAAATCACTGTAAGGGACCCCAAAAGGGAAGCTCTCATTCACTCCACAGACCTCACTGGTACTTATGAGATAGACTAGGAACAAGACTAGACAGAGCCCTAAGGCACAAACCTGAGGAAGGGAGCAGTTTCTACATTGCCTAAGCCTCCAAGTCTTGGTTCTTCTCCCCTACAGAACAAAACCTAACTATGCTAGGACAAAACACCTTCTTTGGGGAAGGGAATAGATAAAACCACCTTTTTGGGGAAGGGACAGAAAACTATGAGAGAAATTGTGGGAGGAGGAAAGCCTGATCCTTGATACCAGGGGTAAACAGCCAACCTATAATGGTAGAAACAATGGCTAAACCAGAACAATAAAGAATATCTCCACCTTCCCACCATTAAAGACAAGCAAGCACCAATAAACAAGTGTCGAAAGTGTGAGAGTGAGTCAAGAACAAGGAGAGAGACCTCTGAGCACAGACTCTGAGAAAAAGCCTAAAGCTGTGGGTGGAACAAGAACATTGAAAAAGAAAGCACCCAATAACCCAGCTGCTACCCTAAGCACAAGGTAATACCAGATGAATTTTAAACTGGTGGGTTGCTGAGGTTAACCATAGCACAATAAAATATAAACAGTTCAACTCCTGACTAGATTGATTCAATTCCACACACTAAAGGTCTAGCAGAAGAGGTATGCCCATTCTCAGGCATAAATACCTCAGTCTGCTCTTACACAAGATATATAGCTTTTAACCAAAAATTACAAGACAAAGAAGAAACAAGAAAAATAACAATACACTGTTATTAGACAAAGCAGTCAACAGAATCAGAGTCAGAAATGATCCAGATATTGGACCTGTCAGTTGTAGTTTGAAATAACTATAATTAATATGTTTAAGACTCATGTGAACAAAGTGGACATGTACTAACAAAGAGGGAATATCAGCAGAAAGTTGGAAGCTCTAAGAATCAAATAGAAATGCTAGTAATGAAAAATATGGTACCAGAGATGAAGAATGCCTTTAACGGATTCACCAACCAGTAGACTTGACAGAATGGAGGGGAGAATCAGTAAATATGAAGACACATCACTAGACATTACTCCTACCGAACCACAAAAGTAGAATATATTGCTGGGGGGTGGGGTGGGTACCCAAGGCATCTAAGAGTTGTAGGGCAATTTCAAATGACCTAATATATGAAAGGAAAATCCTAGAAGGATAAAAGAGGTGGGGGTGAGATGGGGACATGGGACAGAAAAAATATTTCAAGTTCTAATGGCTTTTTTTCAAAAAATAATTAAAGACCTCAAACCACAGCTTCAAGAATCTCAAAGAACACTATTAGAATAAATACCCCTACCCTTCCAAAACCAAACACACATATACACTGAGATACATAATATTCAAATTGCTCTAAATGAAAGATAAGTAGAAAATGTTCAAGGCAGCCAGAAGAAAAAGACAGGTTAGATATAGAGGAACAAAGATAAGAATTATAGCAGGCTTCTCATCAGAAATTATGCAAGCCAGAATACCATGGAATAATATTTTTTAAGTGCTGAAAAAATTAAATGAAACAAAGATATTTGTCGAAACTAAAGGACACATTGAAACAAACAACAGAGAGCATTCATTAGCAGCTCACCTGCACTGCAATTTGGAACTACACAAAGACTTGGGGAGTGCGGGAAATGGAGCAAGTGAAGGTAAATATATAATAAATTCTGTGCTTTTTAAAAATTGCTTTAGAAGGTAATTGTCTAAATCAAAAATGGTAGCCATGTATTATAAATTTATAGCATACATAAAAATAAAATATATGGCATTAGCACAAAGGATGGGAGAAAGAATTTGGAATACTGCTATAAGGCTTTTAGATGACATATGATGTGGTATATTATTTAGAGGTACATTGTGACTAAAGATATATGTATTAAACCCAAGGACAATTACTGAAAACAGTACAAATATAAACAATAAAACAATAGTATGTATAAAATGGAATCATAGAAATAATAAAAAAAAAGGCGAAGAAGGAACAAAGAACAGATGGAGAAAGTAAAGAACTAATAAGATGATAGGTTTTAAGTCACCCATATCAATGATTACATGAAATTAATAAAATATAAATGGTCTGAATGTAAACACAAATTGAAAGAAAGATGATAACATTGGTAAAAAAGCAAAACTCAATTATATGTGTCTCCAAGAAAGCCACTTTAAATATAAAGACACGGAAAGATTAAAATAATGGGAAAAGAGGCTTCAAGTCAGTGATCTCACGTTTTAACTTAAGGTAGTAAAAGAAGAGCAAATTAAACCCAAATCAAACAGGAGGAAGAAATAATAAACATAAAAAGCAGAAGTCAATGAAATTCATTATTGTACCAAAGATCCTGGTAGTAAGGCAAGAAGAAGAAAGAAAGGGCATATGGGTTAGAAAGGAAAAAATAGAAGTGTCTGTATTCAGCATAATTTTTTTTGTAGAAAGTTGTTTATTTAAAAATGGGAGATGGAGACTGTATTTGAAATGTTAATGTCATAAAAGACAAGGAAAGACTGTTGGAAATATTCCAGGTTAAAGGATACTAAAAAGACATGACAAGTAAATTCAGTGTACCTGTTCCTAGATTAGGTCACGAGGGAAAATGCTCTAAAAGAAATGAATAGATCAACTAACAAATTAAAATATGGGCAGACTAAACAAGATATTATAGCAATGTAAAATTATGAAGGTGATAACTACACTGCTGTTTTGTAAGAGAATTCTCTTAGTCATAGGAAATACTGAAGTATTTAGGGGTAAAGGACCATGATATATGTAACTTACCCTAAACCCTCAAATGGTTCAGGAAAAACATGTAGAGAGAGCACGTAAATGCGAGGACAAAGCGAATGCAGGGGCGGGGGGGCGGGTGCTGGGTGGCAGGATGTCATGGGCAAAGATTTCAGTGTGTTCTGTGCTATTTTTGTTTTTGTAACTTTATAAGCTTGAATTTTTTTTTTAAGTTCTTAAAAGGTTTTTCAAAAATGGCAAAAGAAGAGGGTCATTACACTTGAAGGGAAACTGCTTTTCTTCCAGTAAGCAACTGTGAGGGAATAGGTAAGGTCTGCTTATAGGAAAGAGTATATTTGCTTGCTTCTTGCTATAAAACACATTTCCCCAGACCGGTGTTCCTCTCCCGGAAGGCAGCTCACCTTGTGTGCAGCCACCGCCTAGGCCCTCTCTGTTGCGGTCCTGTGAGCGCGTGCAGACCTGTAGATGATCATGCTCCTGGCTGTGCCAGAAGTCAAGGCCTTTTCCTCTGACCCAGGAGTCTCAAGTCATCTTGCAGCATCCATGAAAAAGTAACAGGCCAGCTCTTTTGATTGAAAGGGTGAAATCAAATCCCAGACCTGATGGTCTAGTCCTGTGAACATGTCTCCCTTGTCCCTATTTTCTGTTCTTTTTCTCACACTAAATTCTCTGCCAGGAATCACTTTCCTGTTTTACCTCCCCAGACCTTACACATTCTTTCAGTGTGTACACCCTTCAGTTCTCCTTCTAGCTTAGTAATCTCTCCCTCCCAGATGCTTAGGGGATTGTTGTTTTATTCCACTGCTCATTAGTCCTTCCCTTTCTTTCTTAACTCCATTTCTTTTCCCGCTTCATCCATTTTTCTTCTTTTCCCAATTCTTTCCTTCCCTTTCTCCTATTTTAATGTAATCAAATTGAATATGACAAACTTCTGATTAGACTATGTGAGAGCAGACCGTTTATTGCTGTATAGTGCCAAGAGGATTTATTTATGTATTTCCGATGGACTGGTTCTATTAAGAGCCACTAAAATGTTCACAAACATGGTTTTTAAACCCTCATCACAGTGATAGCTTTATTTTAGGGTAGTGTACTACTTACATAGATTGAAAGTACTAAGTAGGATCACAGAATTTTCAGGGTTGAAAGAGTCCTAGAAATCATTCAGGGAAAAACCCTTCATCTTCCTAAAGAGAACAGGTCATGGTTATTGATCGTTATTGCTTGCCAAGGACTCATATCACTATTCTTATTGCTGCTTCTCACTATGGTTATGAACGATTATAATTTTTTCAAACTGCCTTAAATTTTTATTTCATGTACTGGTAATATTTATTGGAGGTAGCAATCATAAAATTGTCATTTGGATTACCATTAATAAGTTAGTTAATGTAAGCATGTGCATTTTGTGGAAAACTGTTGGGCCAGATTCAGCCTTTGTGGTGTAATTATGTTTGAAAGCATGATTCTCAAAATACCTAATTTTAAGAGTATTGTACTTCTCATAATTAGAATCTGGTCTATTAAATTAATAATAAAATCTTTCTCTTGGAAAATTAGGCTGTACATCAAGATGATTCTACACAATGGATTCTAGAACCAGATGTCCTGTATCTGAATCCCATCCCTGCCACTTGCTAGTACTATGGCCTGGGTTATATTAATTAACTTCTGTGTGTTCTGATTCCTCATTTGTAAAATGGGAATATGGTACCTATCTCATGGGTTCCTGGGAGATTAAATGAATTGGTCATGTAAAGTACTTAAAAGAATACCCAGGACAAAATAAGTGGTACATATTTTAACAAACACTATTGATTAATAAAAGATGGCTAATAGGCTATAATGGTTTCCATTTAATTTGTCAGCCTAGGTAAGAGGATAGTTTATGCAGGTCATCAGCTTCAGAGGGGTTGGCTTTACTCCTCTTCATATTTTAAAGGATTTCCCCCCCTTAGAGCTTATTCCCACTAAAGAATTCTTTTCACCAGTGCCTAAAACCATAGTGTTTTCTTCTACACATTATTCTTTGTGTTTTGTATGCGTCATACGTTGTGTGTTTGTGTGTGTTCCTGTTTTTTAAACAATTTTATGTTCTAATTCCATTTTAGTGGCTTTTAAATAATTCCATGCATCTGTGCTACACAAATGAGAATAAATATTTTAGATGTGTACTTACAGAAGCTATGGCATATAACTTTATACCTTAGTTATATATTTCCACTTTATCCAGTTTTAACCAACATTCTATACGATCCTTTTGTAGATTATGGTTGATTAAAGTACTAGACCATATAAATACAAGTATGACCATACGTTGCTTTTAAGAATAAATGATCGCCCAGTAACGTGGTCTAAGTAAAATGTTCTCTTTTTTAATTATGTAGTCCTCCTCGCCATCCTCATCACAGCCTCATTCTAGCCACTGCAGAACGAAGGCCTCATCATTGTGTCACCATGCATCCCTGCCCTGGGTCAAACGTAACCATGTAGGCCCTGCAAAGGCTACCAGTCCATCTCTCCGTCTTCGTCGCTGGCGACCCTTCTTACGCCTACCATCTATGGGTCTCCATTCTGTTGTAAGTGTAGTCAATCTTCCATCTCTTCTTCCAGTGACAAGGATAGTCCATTTTTTCCTTAAACTTCTTCAGTCTTCAAAGTACTTTTCTCTTGGTTCACTCAGCCATTAGCTTTTTCTCCCCCAATAAGATTGCAAGCATACCTCTATGCTTTGTGGTCTAGCTTGACTTTCACCAGTGCCTTGGTGAACATTCATCTTCCCACTCCATATCCCTCCAGCATAAGGATGCCTGCCTTTTGATGAGTACTGATCGACATTCATGATAATGTTTAAGTTCCTGTCTGTTGTTAAAGTGAATATGTATTCTCTTAACCTTCATCTCTCTGATTTCATTTAGTTGACCCAAGTCAACAAATGCTGTGTACCTTCTGAGTTCTTTGCCATCTCTTTATTTTTTTCATGTTTCTGAACATGACTGTAGTCTCTTGTCATGCTCTGGGGTCACTTTACTTAACTCTATCCTTAACCTAATCCTTCATGGTGTAGGGTGTTTCATCTAAGCTATTTTATTCCCTGAGGTGTCTCAGGTACTTGGTTTAATCTTGATCCAATCTTCCCTGCCTATTCAATTTCTAAAGATCTTTTTCCAAGTAGGAGGTGAAGATTTTCTCCTTGTGAATTGCTTCCCACAAATTTTTATGATTTCTCCTTCTTAGGTTGATAATATTAGCAAACTATTAAAAAATACATTTGTTCTTATAATCTTGCTAATTATCTTAAATGTTGAGGTTGATGATGGAATTCTAATAATTCTCATGATTGAAATAAACTGCAGGGTTAGGCAAATCCAACTCTTTTCTTTCTGATGTTTTGGACTGTTAATAGCAATGACTGTGGTTTGGCAGAACCTACCTAGAAATGCTGTATCTGAAAGATTTTATGTATGTTATCCATTTATAAGAAACTGGATGCTTCTGGAAATCATCATAACATTTGAAGCCAGAGGAAGTCTTATTCCTCATGCATTTAATGCTTAAAAAATTAAAAGTTGGTGTCAAACATTCTTTCCTTCCCCTTATTTACTCTTCCAGAGCTAGACTCAACTGTGAAGTAGAGTCTTGACACGTCTCCTTAAATATCTGTTTCCTCCAAATGTCAGTATGGTCATCAAAATAGCCTTTCATTTATGCTGAATATCAGTCAATAAACTGCTGTCTATTTCATTTTCCTCATTGAATCACAACATGCATTTGCCATTTTTTTTTTCATTTATCAATTTAACATTTGTTGCTTCCCTGCTGTGCCATACACTGTTTGGCATAGTAGGAGATACAAGATGAATTACATGATCAGAGTAAAACCCTAATTTTGTAAATTCTAACTTGGGCACAATTGACTGTAAATATGACTGATTCTTTGCTGTCCATATTAATTCTGTTGCTTTATAGCTTCATAAGTATTTTCATAGCACAGCGTGGATTCTAGAGTTACCCCGCCTGAGTTTGAAACTAGATTCCATCACTTACTAGGTGTTGAACAGTTCAGGCACAGTTCTCTCAACAGAGAATAAATGAGTATATTACCTATCTCAGAGTTTATATGGTGATTAGTTGGTCAGTACATTTAAGGCACTTAGAACAGTGCCAGTGCCTATTATATATTAAGTGCCACACAAGTATAAATTACATTTAAACCGTTATTTTCAACAATCTGAAATTTATATTTAGTATTTAATTAATTTCTCTCTAATTGATTTGTTATATTATTTTTAATTGTCTGAGATAATAAGAAGTGTTGTATTGATAATTAGGGAACTTTGTAAAAAATAATATATAAAAATAAACGTAGGCAACATGACCCAGTGTATAGCTTCTGGTTTCTGCCTTCTTGGTCATGTTTTGAAATTGAAGACTGCCTTTTATTTATTGTTCTTGTTTTAAGTGGAACAACTTTTAAGCAGTTGGATAATTGGAAATTTCAGACTCTCATACTAATGAAGATGATCAAAGGGAAAGGCTCCCAATAGGTACTGAGGTTCTGTGTAAGGCTTAGAAGTTTTGAGCTTTACTTACCTTTTATAATAATAGTTTGAAGGCTTTTCATGCCCTCTTTAGAGTTTTATATTTTTAGTATGTACTTTTGGATGAAAGGTATAATGACTCACCATTATGAGTCACTAGTGTTAGTGATTTCTTATATTTGTGATAATGTAGTATTAATATTGTAATGTTACATAATGCTTTTATAGCACTTAATTTACAAAATTCTTTCATGCATTTCATTTAAACTTTAAAACAGATAAGAAACGCAGTGTACACAGGGATCAGGTATATATTCAGGTCTCTGACTCCAGTTGTACTCCTTTCCCCTCCAGCATGATTGTGTTTACTGACAAAATATGAAAAATAGAAGCTATGAGATGTATTATTCTTAAGAAGAGATGGTGTTAAAATAGTTTATCATTTTTGAAAATGCAGTAGCTCAAAAAAATTAAAGTACTTGATATCCTGTTGGAGAATTGTCTTCAAATGAGTAAAACAAAACTCTTTTCTAGTTGGATAAAAAATCATTCCTAGTATTTTTTTTCAAGATTTTATTTATTTATTTGACAGAGAGAGACAGCGAGAGAGGGAACACAAGCAGGGGGAATGTGAGAGGGAGAAGCAGAAGCAGGCTTCTCGCTGAGCAGGAAGCCCCAATGCTGGGCTCCATCCCAGGACCTGGGATCATGACCTGAGCTAAAGGCAGACACTTAATGACTGAGCCACCGAGGTGCCCCCATTTCTAGTATTTTTTGTTATAGGATTGAATTTGTAGTTTGTAGAATTGCCTAGGTGTAGCCTTGAAAAATTGTATTCTCTTTTGATCATTAGTAAAACGAGGATATTGGATTTGAGCGATCACTAATACTTTCTGATTGACCAGGAAATTAAGGGAACTCATTATCATTATCTTTAAATATTTGAAGGAATATCATGTTCAAGAGGGATTAGACCTTTTTCTAAGATAATGGAAAATACTGAGACACATATATTAGTCTCAGTATGAAGGATAATCCCAGCAAAACTGACCAAAGACAGAATGGACTGCCTCAGAACCTACTGGCAGTCTCCTGTTCTCCTAGGGACCTCTGCAGATGGGGCTGCACGGGTGAGGAGTCTACTACCAGAACAGCCGCAAAAGTAGATCATTTTGATTCCTACCAACAGTGGAATTCTTTCATTTTAAATTGACGTTAGGAAGAGCTGGTTTGCCACATTAATGTTATGTTGAGATTCTCCCATTCATAATTGGAGGGAAATAATCTCTGAAGAATGATGTGAGATTAGATGAGTCACTGTATCTGTACATGTTTTAGAAACATTCAATAAATCCAATATAGTAATAATGTTTATTCTGTCGCTTTCAATTGTTTTGCATCTGAAAACTTCTTAAAACTACTTTTAAAAAACTACTTAAAATTATAAAATTATCTGAAGGTGAAAAAAGTATAAATTTTACCTTTAGATACTAATGTGTTACAGGATGTTAATATGAGATGTAATTTGACTTATGCCTCTTTAAAGCGTTTGCCTCTAAAATTTGTACTTGCATTTAACAGTGATTGTATTTTATTTCCATTTAAGATTTGATAAATAGCTAACACACATTAGTGTTAACTGTGCATCTTACTGTGTATCATAGACAGCACCATTTAATCATGTATTGATTTTGGGTAACTTATTTACATTTCTAGGAAATGTAGCAGATATTGCTTAATGCAAATTGAATTTGGTAAATTAAACCCCCCCCCAAAAAAAAACTAGGTGTATTATTTCAAGGTTAATTTCAAGTAGTTCACTAAGAAAGAGGCAAAAAAATCATAGGTTATAGTTAATTGCACTTTAATTTGATTTTATCTCCCCCCCTTTACTCTTTTGGGCTAGTTTCTTGCATTTATTCATTTTTAAACTTTTTGAACCTATGACGAATAATGAGACTTACTTTATTCTAAGACTATATTACATTGCTCACAAAAAGATATTATCAAGTTCAAATCATTAAGGAAAGAATTCACTTTCTTGATGACTTAACATGTAGCTTGAAAAGAGTTTCTTTAACTGTTTATGTTATTTTTTTTAACTTTATTTCAAGTATCAAAAGTTAGACAAATAAGTTCATGCATTCATTTCATTCAGCAGGTATGCATTGTGTGTCTACTAGGTGCCTGGTGTTGTGCTAGGCACCAGGGCTTCCAACGTTGAAAAAAATTAAAGGTTTTTAGATCAGTTGAGATTAAGAAAGATGTGCTTTTAGCTGTTGTTTTCCTGATTGATGGGTGAGGACATTGCAGTAAATGTGGTCATGTTCATTCTTTGTCTACCATATCAAAGATTAATAAACCTTGAAATATATTGGATAAATGTTCTCTCATGTCATTTCATATTTGTATGTGTTTACATGTACTTGATTAATTTGACTACTAACATGCATAATATGTATTTTTCCCTCCTATTTCAGGCACCAAGTATAGATGAAAAAGTAGATCTTCATTTTATTGCATTAGTTCATGTAGATGGGCATCTCTATGAATTAGGTAAGAACTATTTAAATTTATTCTGGGGAGGGAAATGATAAATGGGAAAGTATTTATGACTAACAGGAGTGTTGGCATTTATTGTGTTTAATATTAATTGCCCTATAACATTGAATAGGCATAATGAAAGTTTTCCGTTTAAGATTTTTTAGTAGAAAAAAATATTTTTTTGATGTTTAAGCAAGTTATAATTCAAGAAAATGTGCATGCCACCTTTGTATTTCAAGCAAAGCAGGGAAGTAAAAATCATAGGAAACTCCTATAAATCACTTCAGCATTCTTTACTAAATTATTAGTTACCATCAACATCTGGATGAGTGATCTTGATCCTGAAACAACTTTTAAAATATAGTGTAATATTCATAATGACTAATTTTTGTAATCAGCAACGAGTATCACTAGTTTTTAGGTTTTTGTGCGATCTGTTTGTTTTGCCTCTGATTTTTTAACTTTGCAGGGGTCTGTGTTTTCTGGCAGCAATTCCCTAAGGCATATGTCAAAGTAGCCATGATTAATTATTTGGCATTTTGGCCTATACCTACACTTATTTTTTAGAAATTTAACTGTAGGTGGACTATTTTGAGGAGTGTTGGAGGAGATCCTCATAATTTTAATTTATCCATTCAGACATAACAAACTTCTTATGATTCTTTAATGGCTGGTATATAGTACTTATTGTGAGTCTTTGTCCTTTTCCATGAGACTTTCTTTTTGGGTTAAAAAAAAAAGCCAAATAAGGGGCACCTGGGTGGCTTACTTGGTTAAACGTCTGACTCTTGGTCTCAGCTCAGGTCTTAATCTCAGGATTGTGAATTCAAGCCCTGCGTTGGGCTCCATGCTGGGTGTGAAGCCTACTTAAAGAAAAGAAATTAATTATATTTTTAAAATTTTTAAAAAGTCAAATTAAAAAGAGAAGTCTTTTCCAATTTCTAAGTACTGTGACTTTTAGTTCTCTTTCTTCTTACTTGCTGTGTATATATTAACTTGCCACTTTCATTTTCCATAGCTTATTTAAAAGCATAAGGGTTCTGAAAGAACTCCTGTGACTGTAAATGAGGTCCATAAAATTTAGATGGATTTTTTGTTTGGAATATAACAATAGAGTAATACACTTAATTAAAAAGAAATGGCTCTATTAAAGGGGACAAGGAAAGTAAAGAACATAATTTTGTAGAAACTTACAATCCTAAGGGCTGTGTACAATAGTAGAGTGATTTGAGTTGGAATCAAACCGAAATGAAAAGAACGCATCATTATGGGAATATATGACAGACCTGCAGGGCGGCGTGGAAGACCAGCTTTGCTAATTCAGTCTACAAAGTCTACATCTAGAGATAAGATGCAGTAGTGATTGGGGATTTCACACATCTGCCTGATTGCTGGGAGCTGAGTTTCTATGCTGAATTTTGAATAATAAAGACAACTAGTGGAAATGGAAGTAGAGAGTTCTGAGACTTGCCAGACACATTTTGTTGACTTTAAGAAAGTACACTTAGGAAAGGCCAGAAAAATGATAAATATGAGCCATAACCAGAAACTATGAAAGTGATGATGACCTTCCGAATGAGAGACTTATCAGTAGAACAAACAATAACATCCAGAAGATATTTAGAAAAAGGAAATCTCTGTCATCTCAATGGGAAGGAGTTGACTAAAAAACTCAATTCGGTTAACTAGCTCTCTGAGCTCAGAAGCTAGAAAGTACAGTTAGAAGGGAAGATGTGTATCAAGGGTAAGCTACCTATGAAGACTGGTTTTCTTGTAGCATGCCAAGATCAGTACAAAAGGATTTTCAAATTGGTTTGAACACCAGAAAAGGAAGAACATCAGAAAATAAAGAACTACTAAGGTCTTGTTGGTTAGGTATTCTTTAGCAAGAAGAATGATCATGGCTGACAGAGAATTAGAGCCTTTTGGGGATTACATTCTTTCAATGAGTTTAAAGAATTTCAGAGATCAAGAATTTCAGAGATAAAGAGTTTATAAAGAACAGCAATAATCTTTTGGATGCCATAGAGAACAGGGATAAGTACAAGACAAATGAAAATGGGCAGTTGCTGATTCACTGCAAGAGAAATTGGCAGTAACCCTGATGCAGATTCCTTTTTTTTTTTTTAAAGATTTTATTTATTTATTTGACAGAGAGAGAGACAGCCAGCGAGAGAGGGAACACAAGCAGGGGGAGTGGGAGAGGAAGAAGCAGGCTCATAGCGGAGGAGCCTGATGTGGGGCTCGATTCCATAACGCTGGGATCACGCCCTGAGCCGAAGGCAGATGCTTAACCGCTGTGCCACCCAGGCGCCCCCTGATGCAGATTCCTAATAAATTCTAAAGGAATGTTGAGCAAGAAGACTATTGAGTTAGTGAATAGAACACAGTGATTAGGAGAACAGCGTAGGTTTTTAAGGAAAAAAAATCATTTTGAAGTAACCTTATTTGTTTAAAAATAAGGCTATATGATTGTAGACATGTGTAAATTAATTACTACAGGACAATTATTCAACAAAGGATAGCGGTTATCTTTACTATATTTATTCCATTCTAAATTGTAAGGTTAGCTGATGAAAGAAACTGAGTTATTCATCTTTTTGTTATCACCTCTTCCTTTTCCTTAGGGCTTCATGTCATTAATGGCATATGTAGGGGAGGAGAAGTACATATTTCTAAATATATGTAATTACTCTTTATGGATAAATGAGAATAATGGGTTTGGAAGTGAATTCAGAACTGACTGAATCATCAGATTAGAAAACTGTTAACTAACAATTTATTGTCTACCTGGAGTAACAGGAATACTCTGAAATTTTTAAAAAATTTTTTTGAAATAATTTTAATTTTATAAAAAATTACAGAAATTGTATACAGAGGAAGTTCCCATAAACTTTTTACTCAGATTTTCCAGATTCACTTAATATGTCTGAACCATCTGAAAATAAGTTGCAGACACAGTACCCCATTATTGTTTAATATTTCTGTATGTATTTCTTCCAAACAGGTGGGTACTCTCTTGCATAACTGTAGTATGACTGTCAGAATCAGGGAATTAACATTGATCTGTTATTATGACTGAATTCACAGACCCTACTCAAATTGTTCTGATTTTTACAATAGCCTCTAGAGGTTCAGAATCCAATCCAGGATTGTGTGTTGTATTTAGTTGTCACATTTGTCTCCTTTAATCTGGAATGTTTCCTCAGTCTTGTCTTCTCTCTCGTGTCTTTGACATTTATTTTTAAGCATACAGGGCAATTACTTTGAGATTATTTTTCAGTTTGGGTTGTCTGGTATTTCCTCATGATTTATCCATTTTTGGCACATACACTACAGAAGTGCTGTGTTCTCAGTGCATCATTTCAGGAGGCTCGAAATGTTGATTTGACCCATTACTGGTGATGATGACCTTTATCATTTGGTCTAGGTGGTATCTGCATTTCTCCATTATGAAGTTAACAAGTTTGTTAAACTTATTAATATGTTAATATGTTATAGTTATTAACTAATAAGTAATGAATAAATATTTTATCAGGAGATACTTTGAGCCAATGTAAATGTACAGTTTCTCATTAAGCCTTTATCGGATTTAGCATCCATTGCTGATTTTTAATTATCACTATGATGGTTGCCAAATGGTGTTTTTTAAAAAAAATTCCTACAACATTAGAAGCTTTCCTTTTTCCCTCATTCATTCATTCATGTCAGAATGGACTCATGGATTCATATTTTACTCAAAAGGTTACATACAGTTCATTATCATCATTTATTTTGATGCTTAAACTTTTCCAGACTCAGTCTTGAAGGGAACCCTCTCAAGCTAGCCCTTTTGTCCTTTTAATATGTTTCTGTCATTCTTCAAGTACTTTCTGTCAGGTAGAATAAGAAGTTCTGGACTCATCTTTGATTTTCTGTGCCCCAACCCTGTATTCAGTTGCATCTCCATAGAGCCCTGGTTCCTTCTAGTGGAAAATGATATTTAGAACCAATATCTGGGTAGGTGTGCTCATTGCTACTAAGAAATCATTGCTGCTAGACCCTCTCAGAAGGCAAAGGTAGGAAATGTTTGTATATATTAGAAAAATACACTCATAAACATATATGTGAATATGAGTATAGACCCACCCACAGTTACGTCTATTAAAAAGCATTCACTTACATTAACACTTCTAAATCTAACAGTATATAGTTTATTCTAGTGTTCTCTGTTACCCTTTGTGTATTTCTTGATTTACCCATTCCTCTTGTATATAAACAAGCTCCTAGCCACTCCAGCCTAAAACTCAGACCCAGACACAATGCTCCCCGCGCTCCGGCCCCCCAGGCCCAGACAAACAGCAACAGCTCTGCAAAGTGGGAAGCCACCTTCTTTCTGATATTTTGCAAATTCCTGAACCCTGCTCTCTTTCTCCTCAGTCTCCTCATTAAGACCGTTGTGCTCTGCGTGGGTTTCCCGTTCATGAACTGGCAGAAAACTATTACCGTTGAGCTCACATACAAGCCACCTATTTCCTGATGTCTAAGAACAACTGTTTCAGCTATTTCATCCAGCTTTTTGGTTGTTTCCAGTGGAAGGCCTCTTCCGGTACCAGTTATTCCAACCTGGTTGGAGGTGGAAGTGGCCTCAGTATTATTTCTTCACTTCCCACAAGGAAGATCAGAATTTAGCTTTCCTGTGTCACCCTTGTTCGTTACCCACCTTCCCAGTCACAAAATAGATTCTTTCCTTTCTTCTATTCTCCCAGTTCTCTTGTAATTGTTTATATTATTATGACCACAGAAACATTATTCTCAGCTGAGCCATAATTCATGTACTTTTAAAAAAACTTTTGGGGCGCCTGGGTGGCTCAGTCAGTTGAATGTCTGTTTTCAGCTCAGGTTATGATCTCAGGGTCCTGGGATTGAGCCCTGCATTGGGCTCTCTGCCCAGTGGGGAGTCTGCTTCTCCCTCTTCCTTTCCCTCTGTGATCTCTCTCGTTCTCACTCTCTCTCAAATAATGAATGAATGAATGAATGAATAAATAAATAAATAAATAAATAAATTTTATTTCTCCAGTTTTAATAATTGTCTGATTTTGCCTTTTGGTTTGTTTGGTTAATCTTCCCTCATATTTTTCTTTCACAGTGGTATCTATCAGTCCAACTCTATCACTGTGCATATGGGTTCAGACATTTTTATTATATTTGGAAGCCATGGAATTATAGAAGGGATTATTTTATGGATTGAACTTGAAGTGCCACTTATAAGACATGTGAGATTTAGATCGGAAAAGGAACATCAGTTAACTTTGGGTTAGAATGAGTTTATATAATACTGGACCATTTCCTTTTTTCATAGCATTCATAAAGTAGTAGTTTATTCAAGATGTTTATAATTGTGTTTAATTAACATTGGTGGTCAGTGAAATGACCCTAGGTTATTTATTTATTTATTTATTTATTTATTTATTTATTTATTTTCCATAATAATGTTTTTATTATATTATGTTATTCACCATACAGTACATCCCTGGTTTCTGATGTAAAGTTCGATGATTCATTAGTCACGTATAACACCCACTGCACCATGCAATACGTGCCCTCCTTAGGTTATTTAGATTGTTGATCTATACTACTTACTGCCTTGGTACTAGTAGTAATATATAAATCTTGTGGTGGCTCCCTTTCATTGGTTATAAGCATGTCAGTCTTAGGAACCTTCTGACTTGAAATAAATATTTCATATTCCTGAGGGTAGAAACTAGGGTTGTAGCTTTTTAAAAACCGACTTATTAATTTTACATTTTTTAAGGAAATTAAAGTCAATGTTTATTTCTTATAAATTCTGTTTATGAAGGTAATTTAGGCTTTCAAACGTGGAAGCAAGGTTCTAATAATATTTAATATAAAAAATATTTATAGGTAACACATTTAAAATATTTGTTTTAGGATATATTATTTTCAGTATCTTTTAACTTCTGCCTTACTGTGGGAAGAGGAAAATGGAAGTTGGAAGTACATTGTCCTATATAAGCAGCTAAACATTACAACTGTTTGTTCATTTTCCACAGATGGACGGAAACCATTTCCAATTAACCACGGGGAAACTAGTGATGAAACTTTATTAGAGGTAACAACAAAACTTGTTGGCCTACATTAAGTGTTATTAATGTTCTTGTCATCTTTAAAATATCTCTGAAGATCACTTGAATAACATTTTCTCTGAATTTGGATGCTTTCATGTCCTTGCCCTCTTGAGAAAATCCAAAAAGAAAATTCTGAGTTAGTGAATCTACAGCGAATGCAGAGATTTTCAGAGATCTTTGTGTGAACAAGAATCAAATTTGAAAAAGATAGGAATAGTATTGAAAGAGTTGCACATTATATCCCATATTTCGCTGAATCCAAGATACCATCGTTTGTATCTTGATCCTGATTTTTAGAGATTTTTAGATTTATGAACAAATTGTGTGGCTAAAAAATAGTAATTTTCAAGTTAAAAGTTTCTTTAAAGTATTTTAAGAAGGAATACTTACTATATCTTACAGTTTTGTACTAAGCAAATTAGGCTACCCGCCATTCACTCTTCTGGTCTGTGCTTTAAATTATTTGCATTTGGAAAAAATCTGCAATATAAAATTAATATGAATTAGGAAAATATGAAACATTTATCGTTTGAAAGGAAGACACATGTTTATAAACTGAAAAATTACACATTTTTCCCCCATAGGATGCCATAGAAGTTTGCAAGAAGTTTATGGAACGTGACCCTGATGAACTGAGATTCAATGCAATTGCTCTATCTGCAGCATAGCTTGTCAGTGATGGAAACACCAAATACTGTATTATTTGCAACAAAAATTAAATTTCTGCTGCCAACACTAACTCAAAAATTTTGATATTTTCGTTAACTTGACTGATTAAACTTTATGTGAATTAAACTTTGACTTAATCTGTGTTTTATTTTTGCCCCACATTAAAGCTGTAATTCTTTTCTCCCCTTTCTTTCTTGTGAAAGACTTACCTTGTCTGAGGACTAGCAGTAGCTTTCTTATTCTCTTTTAAATTTCATGGGAGATTTTGTATTGGGCACAGGTAGTTTCCATCTGCATGGTATAAGTATATGTGATATCACATATTTTGACAGTCCCTTAATGAGCAATTGTGGAGCATCAACTTGTCATGAGCTGGACACTGTTCTAGATGCAGGACTTACAGCACCGAATACTTTTAACAAGTCCCATAGTCATGGAGCATATGTTCTTATGAGAAGAGGTGAAGGACACTATAGGAAGATAGACACCAATGACAGATGCTAGACAAAGTCAGATTCGAGTTAGAGAGTGACTGAGTGGATGCTTTAGATTTTGTAGTCAGGGAAGGCTCTTAAGAGGAAGTAGCTGTGAAATTGAGATCTGAATAGCAAAAAAACAGCCAGTCAGAGAAAGGTGGTAGGGAAGAGTAAAGAATAATTAAGGCAGAGTCCCTCAAGTAGGAAAATCTCACTGCGTTGTAGGGTCAGAAAGAAGGCTTACAGGACCAGAGCTTAGAAAGGGAAAGGTGGTGAGAGATGAGATCAGAGGAGGAGGGCAGAAAAAGGCATTTGGATTTATTGCAAGTGTGATGGTAAGCCACAGAAGGTTTTAAGCAGGAGAGTGACTTGATTTGATTTATAATCTTAGAAGGTCACCGACTCCTCTGTGGATAATATATTGGGGAGGGGGGTAAGAGTGGAGATAGATTTGTGAGAAGGTCAATGAGAAATGGTGATGGCTCAATCTTAAAAGAGGTGGTAATTCAGACAGAGCTATGTGTGTGAATTTGATCTGTGTTTTGAAGAAGGAAGGGCTTCAGCTGCATCTTAAAGGATAGGTGGAAGGCAGAGGAAAGGTGGAAGAGTATTTATAGAGCTGGGTCAAAACACAGGGTTGGTGTGATGGCAATGCCCTATATTTTTTGGGGGAGAGTATTGGTGTATGCAATTACCAAAACTCATTGAATCGTTCATTTAAAATCTGTACCTCACTGTATATACATTTTACCTCAAAAAAAAAAAAATACTGAGTTGGGTTGGAATGAGTGCAGCGGTTAGGAGAAGACCAAATTGGTCTGGAATGAAGTTCTGGACCAATCATTGAGTGTCAGAGTGTATACCTGATTCACTGAGTTAACCTAGATTCCTGAGGCAGTGACATGAGGTAAGTGGTATTTTAGGAAGAGTAATGGGGCAGTGGCTTACAGAATGGATTGTATCTATGTTATTCAAATTGTGGTTACATCAGCATTACCTGAGAACTTGCTAAAAAAAGAATTTCAGACCCCACCCTAGACCTACCAAATCAGAACTTGCATTTTCGACAGGATCCCTGGGTAATAAATATGCATATTAAGTTTGGGAAGCCCTAGATTAGAAAAAAAGAGACTATAATGAGGAGGGTCACTTTGGAAGACCTTTAAACGCTTTGGTGAAGAGGGCCTGAGTGAAATGATGGTAATAGGGATGAAGAAATCATCGGAAACAACCGATACTGTATGAGGATGGTGCTTCTGTCCTGCCAGTAACAACCAAGTGTTCTCATTTGTTCCATCATTTATTTGCATTTTGTACTCACCTCTATCTTGTATATTATCTTAAAATTTTAAGTATTCCTAAACAGTTTCCTGCCTGTTGCCTTGCTGAATTTCTCCTAGTATCTAATTTATTACCAAAAATTTACATCATTTCTCCAAGTTTGCTGTGATGAATACTAATTTTTCAGACTTAATGGGCAAGAAGGGTTTGAAGTCAAGTATCTGTTGAAAACATTGGGTTAAAGTTAATTTTTAAAAAAATACAGTTATATTGGGTGGGGGTAATTGCAGAACTCCTCAGAGCTTTTTAAAAAATACTCTGTGTATTATGAATGTCTTAAGTGAAAACCATCTTTCATACTGTATAAAAATTAAACATACTTAGTTTCATTCCATCTTAGATTTGTGTACAGTGCTTATTGGGTAAGCTTTGTAAATGGGTTGTGTATAACATATAACCTGCTTTTGTCATTTTGAAAATAAGAGAAATTTTCAGCTATTGTCTACTCTAATATCTTTCAAAGTAGTATGTATAGGCTTATGATTCTTATATTGGTGCTTGTGAGAAAATGGCAAAAAGTAATATTTTCTTCACTTTGAAAACATTTTTCTATTTGTAGAAATTTATTTCTTTTAGAGAAAGCTTACATATATGTATATATATGTATATATATTTGTATATATATCACCTGGGAACTAACAAATATATAGATATGTATATGCATGTATATATATGTGCACACACATGCACACATGTTCACACATTCATACCTTGAATAGGCAAATAATTTTCGTCTAAATTCTCTGTAGATTATTTATATCCTCAGCTGAAATTAAAACCACTTTGAAAATTATGTAATCATTGCAGAAGGTTTTTATAGCTAACTTAGAAGGATTTGTACACACATGTATAAAGTTTAGTAGTTAATGTCTTTATTAAGATTCTCTGGTAAGATCTTAAAATGAGATTCCTCGTACTCTCAGCAAAATTACTACTAAAAACTAAGTGTGGAAAGTACTGAGTTTTCAGATCACTTAAAGTAAGGTTTGTCATTTCTTTTGCTTCTTTTGATTTCAGAGTATGACCTGCATAAACTGTTGTGATGTAGAGGATTCAGTGTAATGAAGAACATTTATTGTCTTGGTGGCAATTGTGCCAGTTGATCAGACCAATCCCCCCTTAGTTTCCTGTATATTTTTACTTGTTTTGCTCTAGAATAAAAGTTATTCTAAGTTTTTCTCTGGACTTTTTTGTTTAGGATAGTGGTTCTGAACCTGACTGTTGCTTCCACCTTCATGACCAGGTGAGAGTCCCCAGTATGATATTGAGCCCCGTGTTGGACTCCCTATTCAGCAGCCTGCTCCAGGTTCTCTCTCTCCCTTTCCCTCCGCCCCTCCCCCTGCTCTCTCTCTTTCTCTCTAAAATAAAGTCTTTAAAAGGCTTAGAAATATATAATGAAGCCTTTCTAATCCATAAGACAGCTATGAGTATAAATTGAATTATTTAGAATAAAAATCCATGTGGTCAAGAATAAACCCCAAATAATGTGAATGACTCACTTTAGTTGATTCAAAATGTACCCTTTATCAACATGTAAACATGGTTGGTATTTAAGTTATGTTCAGTAGTGTATCCTTTTAGAGCTAAGGATAAAGTCTCTGTCCTGCACATGTTCTGTGAGGACAAGATGGAAAATTGCTTGAGACTTTATTTGTATCTTAAACATGAAAGACTTGTAACACATGCAAAGGTTGTAAATTAGACCATTTAAAAATGTCCTAAAGCCTGTCTGCTGAAAATCAGACTGCCTACTGAGAGTTTAACTACCTGTAGTAGAAAATGACAAGGGGTTACATTTGCATTTTCCTTTAGGGCTAAGCAGTAGAAAGTTATTTTTCTTTATTCTGCCTCCAATGTGAAGTATTTGGAACCAGAAGTTCCTCCTGTCCTTCATCACTACTAAAGAACTACACCCATTTGATAATAGTGTACAGTTCATGGGAATGTTATAGTGTTCATATTTTTATGGTGGAGACCAAAGCATATTTCATGGTTTGGGTATAATTTAAAAGATGCATTCTTCTGAGAAATTGATTTCTTTTTTGAACAAAATGCAAATGTCTTAAATATTTTTTCATTTTAATCAGGTACACATGAAGTATTCAAGATAAGAGCATAATGGTACTGATTTTAAGAACTTAAGAAAATATTGCTTGTGGGCAAAATAAAGACAGAAAGAATGTTTAAAGCTAACTGTTCACCTTACTGTTTTAATTTTTACCTTGTAGTTTTCCATTTTCAGGAGACAAGAGCATGTATCTCAAATACTAAAAATAGTCCTGTGAAGGCTTTTGGTTTTTCGAGGGATAGTAGTCAATTATTGTTTCCTTACTGTGCATGAAATGCCTAGAGAAAGTGACGTCTTTAGCTAAATTAATAAAACATAGGATAGAAAATGCTTAGGCCAATTTATTCATACCCCTCTGAGATTAACTGTATAGTTGATAGCTATGTAGATTTTAGCAATTTGTTAAGTAACTAACCTGGTTTCAAAATAGGGTCTAGTTATTCTCAAACTTTCCAGTCTCAGAAGCCCCTTCATATTCTTAAAAATTACTGAGGGGCCCAGAGAGAGAACTTTTATAGGGCTGATATCTGTTGACCTACAAATATTAGAGATTAAAACACTTTCAGAATATTAATTCATTTTAAAATACAAATAAACCCATCATATGTTAACATAAAGAACAATATTATAAAAACTATTTAAAAAGAAGAGTAGCAGTATTTTATATTTTTGCAGAATCTCTTTAATCTCTGACTTATGGAAGACAGATGAATCCTATCTGATAATGAATGAAAAGTGGAATTGGTAATTTAGAGACTCAGTTGGTTATCTGTGTCAAAACCATTTCAGAGATGGTCATTTGAAGACAAGGACCATGTCTCTTGCACACAGTTTATCCTCAGTCTGGCCCAGTGTTTGGCATATAGTAGAGGGCCAGATGATATTTGGTGTGTAATTAAACTATACTGCAGTAGGTTGAGACACAAACAGGAGGCAGAGATACAGATGCGGGGAGTACAGACACGTCCTTCAAGGCACATGGTTGAGAAAAGAAAAATGAGGTCTTAGGTCCATGGAGGCAGGATCAGCAGAGGACTTCTATTTATTTTTTTATTTAAAAAAATTTTAAAAAAGATTTACTTGAGAGAGGGCACATGCACAGGGGGGAGGGGCAGAAGGAGAGAGAGAGAAACAGGCTCCCCAGTGAGCAGGAACCTCTCCCTTCCCCCCCACATAGAACTCGATCCTAGGATCCTGGGTTCACCACCTGAGCTGAAGGCAGATGCCCAACAGACTGAGCCACCCAGGCGCCCAGCAGAGGACTTTTAAAAGAGTATTTCTATGTGAGGGTAAACAATAACAAAAAACGGAAGTTGAGAACACAAGTAAGAAATGGGATGATTGAGGGATCTAATTGGGGTTGGGGATAAGATATGTGTCATCTAGCTGAGCATTTCAAACTTGAATGAGCATAAGAATTGCCAGATCTTGTCAAAATGCATATTCTAATTCAGCCATTAAAAATAGGGCCTGAGGGGCGCCTGCGTGGCACAGCGGTTAAGCGGTTGAGCGTCTGCCTTCGGCTCAGGGCGTGATCCCTCCCAGAGTTATGGGATCCAGCCCCACATCAGGCTTTTCCGCTATGAGCCTGCTTCTTCCTCTCCCACTCCGCCTGCTTGTGTTCCCTCTCTCGCTGGCTGTCTCTATCTCTGTCTAATAAATAAAATCTTTAAAAAAATAAATAAATAAAAAATAAAAATAGGGCCTGAGATTATGCATTTCTAACAAGCATCCAAGCTGCTGGTCTGAGGACTCCACTTTGAGTAGAGGTGATTCTAGAACCCAGCTGAGGAGGTAAACCATGGGCAGGAGAATTAAACACCTATGGAATTTGGAGATCCTGGCTGATGGAACTTTTTAAGAGAAAAAATTTCCCCCCTAGTATCCAGTTAGTACCCTTTCCCACTAAATAGCTATTTTATGAGAATTGCTTCACCAGAAAATTTCTGGCCTTGGTAATTTAGAATCTTGGGTGTTCTTGGGGCAACTGGGTGGCTCGGTTGGTTAAGTGTTTGACTCTTGATTTCAGTTCAGGTCATGTTTTTGGGGTCGTAAGATCAAGCCCTGCATTGGGCACTGTGATGGGTGTGGAGCCTGCTGGAGATTCTCTCTCTTTGTCTCCTGCTGCCCCTCCCCCCTCCCTCTCTAAAATAAAACAAAGAATCTCAGTGTTTTCACAATGCTTGATTGACAGCATGATACTGAAGTCATGGCTTAAATATAGTGGTTCTACCAAAAAAATTATCTAAACGTCATTGATTCAGGAACAGAGCTCAGGCTTTGGTGTTAGACATCATTTGAGTCTTGGTTTTGTTTCTGTGTGGTTGGTCTTAGGCAAACTCTTAACCCATTAGATAAAAGTACTCTTATGTGGTTTTTTTGTGAGAATTATAAATGTAGTACATAAAAGCCAGTACTCAAAAAAGATAGTGATTATTATCACAATCACCCCAGTGAGTGCAATAAGCTGTATTGAACATAGTTTTAAAGTTTGTGTCACGAATCATCAGACTCACCTAATTTTCTAAAGTCTTTGAATAAGAAGATGGAATGAATAGATCACATTTCATTTCCATGCACAAGGGAACTGTGCATACTTCTTCTGTAACTCAGAAATGGTTTAAACTTTAAAAAATCTCAAAATAGCTGAAGTTAGCAGACATGCAATTTAGCAAGGATGATTGGAATTTTGGTCTTTCCTGTAATAATACTATACCGCAGCATACTGCTCGTTAGGAAAACATTTTTATCTGAATCTTTTACTCTTGAGGACCAAGAATGCTGTTTTTCTTTGTGATAGCTATGTTTACAGAATCTAAATCAGCCTGGATAATTATTTCAACATTTCACGTCATAACTGCTCATGCTTCATTTACAAGATATTTCAATTTTGATGAATTCCAAAATGGTGCTAGGTGACAAAATGAAGTCAGATAAGTTCAATATATGGTTGTGATATAAACCTATTTTAAGTTTTATTACAACTGCTGTAAAGAAAATTTGGATATTCAATATTTCTACTTTTTACAGTTGGACTTCCTGTGCTGAGAACAGACCTCTGAGTGCTGGAATTTGGAGGCAACTGATCAGTGCCCATGTCTGGGTAGATTGTGGACTGGCTGTAATCCACGGAGGGAGTGGCAGCAGAGAAGGTAATGATAGTTCTTTGACTACTTCTCTATTGCTGTTTTGAAAGCTCTAAGGCATAATGCCTCCACTTGGCTTTCTTCTGGAACACATGCAGATGGAAAAGAGGAAGTCAGAAGGAGGTTAGTTGGGAAGTAAATACTACAGCTGAGATAAAGTCAATCTTGCAGACTATCCCTAGGCATATTCAATCTGAACTTTTATTGCCAGTAGCCACAATATTGCAAATATTTATCTCCCTCCTAGCAATTTTATAATCATTATTGATCTCTTGTACTGGTAGGATATGTCTGGGTGATGGAGGACATTAAGGTAGCATAAGGCATGTTGTAGTTTGTAAGGTGCTATCCCATGCAAGGTGATAAGGGCATGCAGAAATGTCAACCAAGCTACTCAAAGCCAGTTTTAGTTTAGATTTGTGAGCCCAGTGTTATTAAGATCCTTTTGGACTTAGTTTTGAAAAGTTCTTCTCGTTCTTTTTCTTTATCTTGTAATTGTCTGTAAATACTACCTTCATAATTGATGCTCCCACTGTAGCCATGCTTTTAAGAGTTTTAAGAATTATAAGCCCAGGACTCCTTTCAAAAGGACCAAACTAGAAGTGGATACTTACAGCGGGTGACATGTTGATTTATGACCACTATCCTAACCTGACATTAGATCTATTCAACAGATAGGGCAAAAAACATAGATAATACTAATGTCTGATTTTGAAAAATCTAGTCATGCATGAGAAGAGCTTATTTTCTCTTGTGGTATTGGCTGAATATGGCAGGATACCAATTAAAAATAGATCTAAAAATAACTTGCTTTTTTTTTTTTCCCAAAGATTTTGCGTTTTTTTGTGTTTTTTTTAAGATTTTATTTATTTATTTGACAGAGAGAGACAGTGAGAGAGGGAACACAAGCAAGGGGAGTGTGAGAGGGAGAAGCAGCCTTCCCGAGGAGCAGGGAACCTGATGTGGGGCTCGAACCCAGGACCTTGGGATCATGACCTGAGCCGAAGGCAGACGCTTAATGGTTGAGCCACCCAGGTGCCCCAACTCTTACTCTTTTGACTTAGCATCCAATAAGCTCTTCTCTGGCCATGATGGTTTAATGAATAAAGCACCTCTTTGGCAAAGAATTTTTCTGGCATGAAATATTACCATAAAATTATTTTGTTGTACAAATTAAAACAAAAGGTTAATTTTGCATTGGCAATATATCTTGCAAAGAATTTTTCCTGTATAGAATAAATAGGGGCGCCTGAGTGGCGCAGTCGTTGGGCGTCTGCCTTCGGCTCGGGGCGTGATCCTGGCGTTCTGGGATCGAGCCCCGCTTCGGGCTTCTCCGCTGGGGGCCTGTTTCTTCCTCTCCCACTCCCCCTGACTGTGTTCCCTCTCTCGCTGGCTGTCTCTTTCTGTCAAATAAATAAATAAAATCTTAAAAAAAAAAAAAAAAAAGAATAAATAACCCTTTACATTTTACAGAGCATGGTGTTAGGCCTTTTACCCCATATCCTTCGGCTTATCTAGACCATGCCCAGAGGCCTATCTCTGCAAAAATAAAAAATACTTCGCTTCCTGAAGTAACAAAGCCATGTTGCCCTAATCACTACCCTTAATTATTCAGAGATCCAGTGTAAGAAGATACGTGTGCATGCAATTTGTGGAGGAGTGTGTGTTTGTGTGTGTGTGTGTGTAGCCTTGATTCATAGCAAAGTGTAATTAACTTCTTAATAAACAGAAATGGAACAGATAGGTGTCTTCTCTGTCCGTCCTGAGAAAGCCCCAATGTCATGTTTTTGTTTTTGAATTCAGTTATATAGGATTGAAATGGTTTGGCCTGACTGGTCTATTTCTGTCCCCAGGGACCAAAGAAGTTTATAGTAAGGTCATGGATGGAGCATTCTTCCTACAAGAACTGCCGGGGGCTTTGGTGATTTACCTCACAGACCATCTGGTTTCATTCATGATCCTTGGGAGCATTCTCAAGTGAACCCCACATCAAGGAAATCCCTTATCTCCTTTCATACAGAAGCTTCTGGATGAGCTGGGTCCGAGGCAGCCCTCTTCTCTGATCATCTCCAATCCTCGAGGGAGCACCAGCCCTGTCTTGGTGTGATTCATGGCCATCCTGGAACTCTGAAGAACAGCCAAGGGCTTCTTTTCATAGCTCTTCACACTGCAAGGAAGTAAGAATGAGCTTTGTTAGAAATCTGTCATCTGGGGTGCCTGGGTGGCTCAGTCGGTTAGGTGGCTGCCCTCAGCTCAGGCACCTCAGGGCCGTGGTCTCAGGGTCCTGGGATCGAGCCCCTAGTCAGGCTCCCTGCTCAGAGGGGAGCCTGCATCTCCCTCTGCTGCTCCCCCTCAACTTGCATGCACTCTCTCTCTCAAATAAATAAAATCTTAAAAAAATCTGTCATCTTACAACTGAGGCCCGACTAGTACTAGTAGTAAACCCAGGAGTACAACGGGTCTCTTGTTTCTCAGGCCAATCCATTTTGTAGTTTTTGAATCCTTTTTTTTTTTTTTTTTAAGATTTTATTTATTTATTTGACAGAGAGAGAGACAGCCAGCAAGAGAGAGAACACAAGCAGGGGAGTGGGAGAGGAAGAAGCAGGCTCCCAGTGGAGCAGGGACCCCGATGCGGGTCTCTATCCCAGGACCCTGGGATCATGACCTGAGCCCAAGGCAGATGCTTAATGACTGAGCCACCCAGGTGCCCCTGAATCCTTTCTCTTTTGAAGGTAATATATTATCAATACGTAGCCCATTCTCACATAATAAGGAGAATGAAAGGGTTATTAAAAGAATTGTTTCCTATAATTATATAAAATTAAGTTTCCTATAATGGATGAGCTTTTCCTCTGTGGGTCCATTTCAAAATGTAAACAACAACGGTTATTACAATTCTAAAGTATTAATAATACAGTAAACCTTGTGCTTATTTTTTTTCCTGCCTTTTTAGCAGAACAATTTGAACAGATAGTATGGTTGTTGCTCTTTTTTAGTAAACTTAATGAGAAGTCAGGTAGAACTTCTCTACCAAACCATAAAAACACAAAGAAAAAAATAAATATGCTTTAGAGAAATCTGCACTTGACTATTTTTGTCTGTGATTATAATTACTAAAGATACCCTTTCTAGGGAAAATACAGAGTTTATTTTACTCATTTCGCTAGGCTTCAGGAAGAGAAGTTTAGTAAACACACATTCTCTCCTTCTTTCCCAGAAGCCCCAATAGTTTATTTTAAAGCTAATTCTAGGGTAAGTCCTTTTGATCTCACTGCTATCACTTAGAGAATTATAGTGTGGTTTTGCAATTCTGGCTAGAATGCAGATGCAGGATCTTAATGGCAACAGCAACACACAAGTCCTAGATTTTATGTTAAATAATTTGAGGTCAATGATAGGAAACTGTTCTACATGTTAAAAAAAAAAAAAGCCCAACTCTAGACTCTTAAGATCTTTACCGTAGGAAGAAAATAACTAACTGTTCTTCTTATTATGGGGTTGGTCCCATGTTTTGAAAGTTAAAATCTCAGTTGATCTCTTAATGAGATGTCTGTGAACACAGGGGGAAGGTTGATAAGAACCAAGGGCTTCTCATCTATTCCTTCTCAGTTAACCATCCAGCAGGTTCAGAAGACAAATTGAGGACCCTTGCCTTCATCCACTCGGCAAAGCACTCATTACCATTCTAGGGCTGTACTAAAAACCTCCTCACGGTTTGTCTACATTCTGGGGGAGTGATAAAATATGGATTCACCTAGATTTTTCCCCTTCTATATCCCTCCCTCTTATCTTCATTTCTTAATCATTATCTGTAACATGTTAGCTTCTTTTTTCTCTCGGGCTTCCATTGAATTGAATCTACTTGCCTGAATGTCTTTATGTAAGTAGTGGCAATATCATAATCCTCTAATTACTAACGCTAATAGATATATTTTTGTGGGGGGTAAGGATGGGATAATTACGACTTTATCATTATGTGTGTATATAGATTTTTGCTTACATGTATTTTATTTTTTCCCAGCTTTATTGAGATACGATTGCCATACATTATGTAAGTTTAAAGTGTACAACATGATGATTTCATACACACAGTTATGAGATGATTACCGCAATAAGATTAGTTAAGACCTCCATCACCTCACATAATTGCCATTTTTTCCTTTTTATTGTGGTGATAATACTTAAGATTTACTCTCAGTATCTTTCAAGTGCATAATACAGTATTGTTAACTAGAGTCACGATACTGTACATTAAAACCCTAGAACTTATTCATCTTATACCCGGAAGCTTGCACCCTTTGACTAACATCTGCTAATTCTATGCTTTACCTCCCACCTCCCAGCCCTTGGCAACCACCATTCTATTCTCCAAGTTTGGCTTTTTTAGATTCCACATACAGGTAAGAATATACAGTATATTTGTCTTTCTCTGTCTGACTTATTTCACTTAGCATAAAACCCTCAAGGTCCATCCATGTTGTCCCAAAAGGCAGGATTTCCTTTTTTTCTTACGCTGAATATTGCATTTTGTATGTGCATGTGTGTGCGTGTACACGTGTATGTACACTTTCTTCACCTATCAATGGATACTTAGGTTGCTTCCATGTCTTGGTTACTGTGGATAATGCTGCAGTGAACATGGGGTTGCAGATATCTCTGAGACAGTGATTTTGTTTCCTATGGATATATACCCAGAAGTGGAATTGCTACATCATACGATAGTTTTATTTTTAATTTTCTGAGGAAACTCCATACTAATTTTCACAGTGGCTACAACAACTTACCTTCCCACCCCAGTGCACAAGTGCTCCCCTTTCCCCACATCCTTGCAAACACTTGTTACTTTTTGTCTTTTTGATACCAGCCATTCTGGCAGGTATGAGGTGATCTTATTGTGGTTTTGATTTACATTTCCCTATTGATTAACGAAGATATCTTTTCATGTACTTGTTGGCCATTTGTATGTCTTCTTTGGAAAAATGTCTTTTCAGTTCCTATGCTCATTTTCAAATCAGATTTTTTTTCATTTTTCTTCTCTTTTTTTTTTGCTATTGAGTTATATGGATTCATTATATATATATTAGATATTAACCCTGTATCAGATAGATGGTTGCAAATATTTTCTCCCACTAGGTAGTTTGCTTTCTCATTTTGTTGATTGTTTCTTTTGTAGTACAGAGCCTTTTAATTTGATGTAGTTCCACTTCTTTATTTTTGCTTTTGTTGCTTGTGCTTTCCGTGTCATATCCAAAAATTATTGCCAAGACTAATGTCAAGGAGTTTTCCCTTAGTAGTTTTACAGTTCAGACATTATAATTAATCCATTTCAGCTTAACTTTTGTAAATGATAAAAAATGGGGGTCCAATTTCATTCGTGTATGACTATCCAGTTTTTCTAACACCAGTTATTGAAGAGAATATCCTTTCCCAATGCATAGTCTCCACAGGGACTGCACTGAACCCATTAGATGGCTTTGGGTAATGTGGACATTTTAACAATACTAATTCTTCCAATCCATGAACATGAATATCTTTCCACTTACTTGTGTCTTTGATTTCTGTTATCAAAGTCTTGTAATTTTTAGTGCACAGATCTTTCACCTTCTTGGTTAAATTTAAGTACTTAATTTTTTTGAAGATATTGTAAATAATAGTATTGTTCTTTATTTCTTTTTCAGATAGTTGTTCGTGTACAGAAATACAACTAATTTTTGTATATTGATTTTGTATTTGGTGGCAGTTTTACTGAACTCAATTATTAGTTTTAAGCTTTTGGTGGAGTCTTTAGAATTTTCTCTATATAAGATCATATCACCTGAAAACCAACGATTTTCATAATATTTAATATATATATATATATATATATATTTTTTTTTTAATGGTGAGTGATTATGTATTTTGACAGAGAGAGACAGCCAGTGAGAGAGGGAACACAAGCAGGGGGAGTGGGAGAGGAAGAAGCAGGCTCATAGCGGAGGAGCCTGATGTGGGGCTCAATCCCAGGATGCCAGGATGCCAGGATCACGCCCTGAGCCGAAGGCAGACGCTTAATGACTGCGCCACCCAGGCGCCCCTTAATATATATATTTTTATCTACCTTCTAGGAGTGAATCTTCCTGTTAATAAAGGTATTATATAAGCATGAGAAATATATATACAATTCAGATGCTGGCTGTCTTTGAACTCATAAGGGCTGGTACTTTTTGAACCATAACCAACCAGTATCAATTCAGTTCTTTTATTAGAAGAATTTCCACTGTGCCTGTCTCTTCTTGCAGACCTCCCCAGTCACTACATCCCTTTCCTCTTATAATCTTTGCCCAGACACCATTCAGTCCAGTTCTCCCTTGCCCCTTTCTCTATTAAACCCAGAATAGCCTTTTTCCTCTAATTCACCCTAACGCTTCTCTACCCTACCCACTTGTTGCAAGAAACTTGGGCTTGAGTTACACTTCTAGGGTGCCAAAGCATTAACTAACAAAGCCAGTCTCTTCCTGTAGAGCAGTGGGTCTCAACTTGGATGATTTGCCCCTCCCTCCCAACCAGGAGACATTTGGCAATACCTGGAGACATTTTTGGTTACTGAATTTTCAGGGGTGCTGCTAGTACCTAGTGGTTAGAGACTTGGGATATGCTGCTACACATCCCACAATGCACAAGACAATTCCCCTAAAAAAGAATTCTCTAGCCTAGGTTATTAACTGTACTTCTATTTAGAAACCCTGCTATAAAGAAATTCTCGTATTAGTTTCAGTAATCAACAGTATTTTCTACTCTGCTACTATTGATATTTTATTACTTCTGTACATTAAGAGTTAATATATTAAATATATGAAATATATTTATGCCCACATACACTCCCATCAATAAACAGTTGTTGAATACTAGATATGTCACACACTCCTAAATTGCTCATAGTTCAATGAGAAAAATAGACAATATAATACCTCATGAAAGGGGCTATGGTTACATAAAGAAGAGATATCTAACCCAGCCCAGGATAATCTGCAAAGATGTTTTGAAGGATACTGAAAAGCAAGAGACCTGAATTGAGCCTGGAAGAATAAGTAGGAGAAAGCCAGGCAAGGAGAGAGGAAAGCACATTTCTCACAAAGGGAGAAATATGGGTCAAAACATGTGGTGAGAGGTGTAGGCAGGAGCAAATCTGAAGGATACTTCTTAATGTTCTGGAAACCATCAAATGACACATAAAGGCAACTGATGGGTGCCTGGATGGCACAGTTGGTTGAGTGTCTGACTCTTGGTTTCAGCTCAGGTCGGGATCTTAGGGACCTGAGATTAAGCCCCATGTTGGGCTCTGCACTCAGGGTGGAGTCTGCTTAAGACTCCTCCTCCCTCTGCCCCTCCCCATCCCCAATCAATCAATCAATCAATCTTTAAATAAAAAGGCAACTGGGAGTCACTGAAGGGATAATGGGAGGTGGGATGTTTTGTAGCATGACAAGATTTACAGTTTATAAAGGTCATATGATTTCTGAAATTTAGCTGAGAACTAATGAGGGCCTGACCTAAGATAGTAGAAATGGGGATGGAGAAGAGGAGCCAGTTGGAGAGATAACTACAGAAATAGATGGACAGGATTGGGAATGGGGTAGACATGGGGGTGAAAGACAAGACCAAATTTTAAGCATGGTACCATTTGCCAAGTCAGGGAAGAAGGCAGGTGGAGGTTGAACTTTGTGATAAGAGAGCTAAAAAAGATATTTGGACATAGCTTTGTGTCATCCATATTTTCCCATTTATAAAAGTAATACATGTCATTTGCAAAAAAACTTGTAAAAGAAAAGCATAATATCTCCATTTGGAAATAGCTGGCATTAAAATTTGGGTGATTTTTTCTAATTTGTTCTATGTGGCAAAATATGCATTTTAAAAATGCAATCACAAGTTAGGGTGCTTTACACATTGTTTTTTTATCCACTTCACTATATATTTTTAAACATCTCCCTGGGTCACTGAATTGCCTTTTACATTTTTAATGACTGAGTGATAACACACTCTATGGAAAAAATGTAATTTACTCCACTGTCCCTGTTGTTGTTAGTTTAGATTGCTTTGGGATTTTTTCTTTTTTCTTTTTTTTTTTTTTAAAGATTGTATTTATTAGGGTGCCTGAGTGGCTCAGTTGGTTAAACGTCTGCCTTTGGCTCAGGTCATGATCCCAGAGTCCTGGGATTGAGCCCCCCATCGGGCTCCCTGCTCAGCTCTCTCCCTCTGCCTGCCCCCCCTGCTTGGGCTGTCTGTCTCTCTGTTGCTCTGTCAAATAAATAAATAAATACAGTCTTTAAAAAAAATTGTATTTATTTATTTGAGAGAAAGAGCACGCACGCGCAGGGGAGAGTAAGAGAGAGAAAGAACAAAGGGAAAGGGAGAAACAGGCTCCCTACTGAGTGGGGAGCCCAACTCAGGGCTTGATCCCAGGACCCCAGGATCATGACCTGAGCCAAAGGCAGATGCTTAACTGAGCCACCTAGGAGTGCCAGGATTTTCATTTTTAACAAATGCTTCATGTCACCACAGGTTTAGTCATCCAGAAGCTGAAAGAAACGGAGTTTGAAGAGCAAGATATTTACTAGGGATTGACCGCTGTGCAACGAAAAGGGAAGAAGCAGGAAAGAGCAAGGGAGAAGTTGAACTGTGACCCAGGCCTCATGTTAATGGAAAGGGCCCATCAGAGGTACTCTGTTTTGGGTGGAAATGACTGGACTTTTCTAGTGTACACTCAGGTCACCCAGCTGAGAGCAGCTCTGGGAGGACTAGGAGCTCTGAGGAGGCTGCAGTCTGCAGCTGAGGCAGACCTCAAAAGGGCTGGCAGCTGGAGGCTGTCTGCTGACGACACTCCTCCAAAGGAAGGTTTGGCTAGTGTATCTGTGTCCACCACAGCTGCTCATTTTGTGCACAGATCTGTCTTCATATCTTTAGGATAAATGCCCAGAGTGAAATTGCTGCAACAGAGTATGAGTAGTTAAATTTTTAAAAAATATTTGTCAAATTACCAAGAAAGATTGTACCACTTTCTCCCACCAACAGTTCATCTACTAATGTATAAACACGTGACAATTGTACTGTTTTTAAATATTGGAAGGTACCTCAAATTCTTTGGGAAATGAATACTATTCTTGATGACTTACTGTTGTGAAGTTAATCTTTAACTCCTGTGGTAGATTACCTTTCTCTATGAAGCTGTATAAACCTTTCCAGGAGGAGAAAACACTCTAATGACTGATAGTAGAAGGCAAAGATTTGGATTGGGGACTTCTGAATTGCAAATTGCATCATTAAAGAGACAGAAATGGCTGGTGCCTGAGAGGACATGAAACAGAGTTCACAATACCCTACAGCTCTTTCCATGTGAGTATTTGAGCAAATAAATGAAATTCCCATTTGTAAGGAAAAATTCATATTTGACACACTGCTGTTAGAGACGAATGGGAAATAACCATCATTTATTAAGTGCCTACTCTCTGCCAAGCAATGCCCTAGGCTTTTACATATACCATCCTACTTAATTCTCACGACTTCCCTTTGAAGTGGTTATTATCAGCATATTTTTTCAGATGAGGAAATTGAAGGTCAGTGTGTCTGGTAACTTGGTAACCTTAGTCATTCAGATTCCCGTCTATGTGCTTGTTACCATCCTGGGCTGTTACCCCCAAAGCTTTAAGTCAAGTTACATAGCAGCGGCTTTAAACAGTATAGTATATGTACATAGTAACTGTAGTAACAATAACTCTCATGAAGCTTGGGGAATGTCTGTCCTTCTGGACTGGAAGTACATGGGAGTCAGTGTTTAACAACACAATGCTATTCTAAAAAAAGCAGGAATTTAAGAAACAAAACAGACAAGTACAGAGAAAAAAATGAAAGAGACAAATCAAGAAACAGACTCTTAGCTATAGAGAACTGATGGTTCTGAGAGGGGTGGGGGGAGGGGAATGGGTGAAATAGGTGATAGGGATTAAGGAGTGCACTTGTCCTGATGAGCACAGGGTGATGTATGGAACTGTTGAATTCACTACATTGTACACCTGAAACTACTATAACACTGTATGTTAACTCTACTGAAATTAAAATAAAAACTTAAAATTAAAAAAATGTTTTAGTAATAAAAAATAAACAAAATAAAAAAGCCGTGTGTGGGGAGGGGGGTCGAAGGAGGCGGCTATTCTAGGCTAAAAAAAGATCTAACCAAATGCAATTGTGTGGTCATTGTTTGGATTTTGGTCTGAGTGAGACAGCTGTAAAAGACATTTTGGGATCAGTGGAGGAATTTGAGTCTGGATGGGGTATAAATTGATACTAGCTAATTACTGTTAACTTTAGTTAGGTGTGAAAATGGAAATAGGATTTTGTAGAAAAGTGTCCTTTAAAAACCGAGATGTATATTGTAATATTTAGGGGTGAAATATAATATCTATCTTTAATCAGGAAATGAAGATGATGAAGTAAATAAGGCAAAATGCAAACGATTGTTAAATATAGATGCTAGGTTTTAGCTGTTCATTAAACTAGTCTCCTGCTCTGTGCTTGTTTACTCCGTACGATGAAAAACGACGTCAATCAACCGGAAAAAAGAAAGTAAGGGTTTGTTTCCTCTACGGGAGTAAGAACCGATCTTTACCTTCCTCCAAAGGTGACGCCATCAACATGTGGCCTGAATAGGGCTTCGGGAGCATCACGCGAGGTCCCAGGGAGATTAGACCAACGAACACGTTCCTTTCCGAAAATTTGATTTTTGTGTGACAAGAACTCACATAAGCCAAACCAGGAGCCTCCGACCCTCCAGCCCTGCGCACCTACCCAGGACAGCAGGGGACACTGAATAACCGGTCACCTTACTGTCCGACGCTTAGGGTGAGGGCGAGAGAAATGCAAGGTTCCCCTCCGCTCCCGCCCTTCGCGGAGAGACGGGGCTGGAGTGGCACGTACCTTCCATCTCCCCCACGTGGGAGCGGGGCGGAGCGGGGCCGGCCTAGAGTGAGGGAAATGGGCGGCACACCCTCAGGCCACTTCCCCCACCTGCCGCGGGGAGGGCTCGGGCGGCTGCCGGGGGCGGAGAACTTGGGGTGGGGAAGGACGCGCACCTGGCGGCGGGGCCGCGCGCAACGGGACGGCGGGACAGCTGGCTCAGCCGAAGCGAGCGCGCCGGGCTCAGGCCGCAGGTGAGGGCGGTGGGCCGGGCGGCTGCGCGTCACGGCGGGCCGCGCTCCTCTAAGAGGGAAGTTTCTTGGCCCGGAAAGGTGCAATTGTGTGCAGCTATTCCTGGTATTTCAGGCGGGTCTGGCGGCCTCAAGCCGAGGGGGCGCCTCTTACCCGGGTTCCCGGGAGAGGGAAGGCGGCCAGGCGGGCAGAGACGGGAAGGATGCGGGCGCGGGGGCGCAGTCCCTCCGGGCGGAGCCGCGGTCTGGGCGGGGCGCGCGGGAGCGTGGCCTTGGCCACGGTCTCCTGGCGGTCGGTGGCATCTCCTGGCCTAGACAGTCTGACCACAAAGGCGGCTGCGGCCGGGAGCCCCCGGGAGCCGCAGGGGGGCGGACGGAAGCGGCGACTCTGCGGCTCGGGGTGGGCGGCGGCGGGGTGGGCTGGGGCGGGGACATTCCGGGGAGGGCGGCGGCTTCTTCGCTGCGACTTTTGAAGTCCAAACAGTTGCCGGGCTGGTGCGGCGCACCGTCTCTAATCCCCGGTCCACCTCCCGCGCCCTGCCCGCTGCCCGGGGCCTCGGGGTCGTTTACAGGAGTTGAGAGGAACCACGTCTTAAAGTTCTTGCGGGCTCGAAACTTTTCCAAACTGCAGAGCGCGACAAAGGGAAAGAGAGCCCGGGCGCCTCGCAGCTTGAGCACAGGTCGGGCGGCAGGGCCCGACGCGCGGGGGACCTGCCGCCCCTCCGCGCGCTCACCGCGTCTTTCTCTCTCCTTCTTACCCTAGTCGTGGAAGGGATGGAGGAGCCCGGGGTCGACTGCACCGTGGCTTTCGCCGAGGCCCAGAGATGGGTGGAGGTGAGTGCCTTTACTCTTTTCCGCACGAGTTTGCGGCCTCGAGGCCGCTCCCGCCGCTTCTGCGCTTCAGCCTCTTCCCGGGATTGGCGCCGGCGCATGGCAGCCGGTTGGTTTGCAGTTTGGGGGACTTTGCAAGTCCTACTTCTCCTACCTTTTAAGGTCCAGCTAAGCCTAGTGCTTCCCTCCCTACGACGGGTTCCCTGGCTTCCCAGAGCTCCTCTGCCAGGGCAGAGTCCTGCGCTCGCCCACTTGGGTTTGGGGACCACACATCCTTGTGCGCCAGACCACGTCAGCACCGGGTCAGAAGCGGCCCAGGGCCCTCGGGAGCGGTTCTTTGGGGGTGGTTACAGTGGGAATGCCCGACCCTTAGCTGCACAGGCAGTGTACTAAGTGTGCGTTGTGTGGGAGGGCAGGTGGAGGATGTTAGACACTTGAGGCGCACCTGGAGAGATGTTTTCTCCCTCGCAGCATCTGGAGCCCCGGGGGTGGGAGTCAGGGTTTTTACTTATTCAGAGTCGGCCTTGATGGGACTAAGATCTCCTGGGGTCACTCACTGAAGGGTTGTTACTTTCCCACCTGTGCCTTAGAGACGAGATCGTCCAGTTCCACCGAAATGGAGATGGTCTCTAGGAGGTTCCTTCCTCAACGCCTTAAGGTTACATTTAGCTGTAAAAAGTTAACACCAGGACTTCTACCCGTTATTCTACTGGATGAAAAAGATGACTTTTTAAATGATGCCAGGGAAGTCTTCAGAGCAGATGTGAATCAGGAACAAGGGCTTGTTGGAAAATTGTTGCCTCCACCAGCTTCGCAGTTACTGAGGACTTATTGATGCCACGTGCTGGCTTGTTCAGCCTACTTAAAAATGCAAATTAGGCTTAATGATTATTCCAGCAGAAAAACATATTTAAGAATCCCAGAGCACACAGTGTTTAAACATAATTCATTTGTCCATAAAGAAACAAATGTATATAGTGGGGAAAAGGAGAATAAACTTTCAGTGTTACATTTCTAACAGTAAATAAAGGAATGTGAAATGTGAGTAGCATTACCCACTAGACAGTGGGGAGGGGGGTCAGGAAATTCGCTCTTGGTGTTCTTTTTGGCCTGAACTTTGAACTAGTCTGAAGGTGATTTAGAAAGGTGTGGGGGAAGGGGGAAATATGTGAAGGGAAGGCATGGGGTCGTTGAAAGAAGAATAAACACTGTATTTTGAATTGAAATGAGTGGAAAAATTCCAGCAATGCAGTTAAGAGAAATGACTTCCCTCATTCATGAACTTTGAAAAGCCAAGGCGTCCAAAGGTAATTTTCCATTTGTAGTATTTGTTCTACATAATTTTAGAAAAGAAATTAAACTTGTCTTTTGGTTTTTGAGTGTTGGGGATAGAGGGAGAGAGAAAGAAAGAAATGTGAGGACATTTTTGGGCACACATGGCTCCTATGTGGAGTTTGTATCCGCATGCTGTTTATTTGCTTTAGGAAATCTATAAATATGGATGATTTCAAACTTTTTTTTTTTAGTATACCGATTTTTGAAATCTAAAAATTCTTGTTTGTTGTAGCTTGCTTGTGATTGTGTAGGCTTTCTGTGAAAAATTTGCATCTAATAAACTCGAGGCAAGTGTGTTGCAATAAAAGATATCACAGTGCATCGTACACGTGCACATCTTCCCACTCGCAACCATCCCATCTAAACGCGTTTTATTCATCTTTGGCAGAAAGAGAAGTTTTCTTTTGTTTTTTTTTTTAAAGATTTTTATTTATTTATTTGACAGAGAGAGATGGCCAGCGAGAGAGGGAACACAAGCAGGGGGAGTGGGAGAGGAAGAAGCAGGCTCATAGCAGAGGAGCCTGATGTGGGGCTCGATCCCATAACGCCAGGATCACGCCCTGAGCCGAAGGCTGACGCTTAACCGCTGTGCCACCCAGGCGCCCCAGAAAGACAAGTTTTCTAAAGGCTTTGCCATATCGTTATAATATAGTTAATGAGATTAAAATTCAAGTCATTTTTTTTTTTGGTGCCACTGGGAGCAAGGCAGTATGTTCATTGAAGATATGTGAATAATTTACGTATTTATGTACACTTTTGTTATGCTCTGGACATCCAAAGTGACAGCAATGTGCTTACTGTTAGGTTTGTTTTATTACTCCAGTTAGTGTCCAGATTTATTTGTTTCCTTAGCTTTGCCTTTACAACTAAAGCACATATTTTAAAATATCGTTCTTGCCAAAAGAAGCAGAACGGATGACTCCCTTGTTGCAACAATTGCTTCTTAACTCTGAGAACCCCTAATTTAAAGATAAAATATTGATTCCAAAGTGTATTTTATAACATGTTTTGGAAAGTGGGGAAGATTATGGTGTAAGTCTTTCTTCTGCTTGCTGATATTCTCGCTCCATTTTCCCTATCATACTTTTCTCTACATGTATTGAGGCATAAGAGGGTCATTCATTATATATAAGCATATATATATATATTATGTAATAAACTTTGCTGTTTTTATTCTCAGCTGCAACTTTGACTATCCCAAGGTCAAGAGACTCCAAAACCTTGTAAAATTTTGAATGATGGCCAGTGTCCATGTTAGTATGTTCTTGTTATTTCCATTCTCTGTGATTTTAAATAGCTAATGTATTATTCCCACAACCAAAGTTAAAGTTTTATTTATTTTATTTTGGGAGGAGGAGGAGAAAGGGCAAGGCAAGGGCTAGTGGTGGTGGTTCCACCAATTAAAATTTTATGACTATTTTAAATTGTGCTTAAATGGTTAGGAGTGTATGTATTATACTTCAGGTTAGTTTAGTATTTCAATTTAAAGCAAATGTGGAATGTGACCCTTTAATGTAATTCAACAGAATGATATTGGATTATTGTCTGGTTGGAAATGCTGTTTGGAATATTAATGTAGCAGAGCTGATTTATGATTAAACACTCTTTTAAAACCAAATAATGTAATAGTTTAAAGGGAGAGGCGGAGAGGAAGCCTGATTCCAGCAAGGTCATGGAGTGGGTGATGAAGTAGAAATTGTCGGCTGGACCCTCTAATTTTAGACTTTTTCTGCAGCACCTTTTAATTTTCTACACCCAACAGTTGCCTCTGTCTCTCTGTTTTAGGGCACTAAAAAGGCTTTGTAGTGAACAGACAAAATACCAATGAGATGGAAAACTGGATCTATCATTCATTGCATTGGTTGGTCACCAGTTTCCAAACTGTGGGTTAATGTTGCTGTCTGGACTGAAGTTTAAATACAGTCGTAAATACAGTATGGTTGGAGCGGAACAGGCTAACTTCATTCCCCACCCCCTTGCTCACCTGTGCTTCCTGTTATCTCTGAGTTTGATTCTTTCCGTATCACTGTCATCCTGTAGCAGGACCTAACGATGCCAAGTTGAGCTCATTGCCAAACCTGGCACTGGAATATGACTGCTTACTCAGTTACTTCCAATTAGTCTGTTTCTCCACCCACCCCCAAATCTTTCTACATGGTTTCCCTCTTTCTCTGTAAACGGCACCCTTTCTGCTTGTGGTTTCCAGCCTGTGGTCTGGTTTGACAGGGTTTGCCTGGGAAACATGAGTCCTCCATGTGGACTAAATGAAGGTTTCATGGACTTATATTGTTGCCTTTTAAATGTATGTAGAATGATGTAAACGTTTATTTGAAAATGTTTCTGAATTCATAAAAGCATTTTGGTAATTACGTATAATTTCAATGAACAGATATTAAACCTGGAACTACTATGATGGTAAACATTTATTTAAAAATTTAAATGTTAAGAAGCAACTCTTGCATTAGCTGTTGTAGCCAAAATAATTTTTTTTCAAAATAAAAACCCAGTTTTGTTAGTTCCTTTTCTGGGATTCATGAAAAGATTTTAAAGTCCACAGTCTTTATATACATTGTACTGTGAAGCACATCATAGCATTTACAGCTTTTTATACTCTCATCTCTGCCTGTGTATCTATTTTTATTTTTTTATCTCTTCTCTGTAACTATTTGCCTAGCTGCCAGATAGCATAGAGATTAAGAGCACTGTTTTGTACCTTACATACCCAGTACTTCTTTTTTTTTTTTTTTAAAGATTTTATTTATTTATTTGACAGAGGTAGAGACAGCCAGTGAGAGAGGGAACACAAGCAGGGGGAATGGGAGAGGAAGAAGCAGGCTCATAGCGGAGGAGCCTGACATGGGGCTCGATCCCAGAACGCCGGGATCACGCCCTGAGCCGAAGGCAGACGCTTAGCGACTGAGCCACCCAGGCGCCCCACATACCCAGTACTTCTTTGTCTTAAAATTGGAAGTTTGTACCTTTTGTCTACTTCATCCAATTCATGATGACTATAGTTAACGCTGCTGTATGGTAAATTTGAAAATTCCTAAGAGAGTAGATCCTAATATTTCTCACTGCAAGGAAAAGAAATGTTTTTGTAACTATACAAAGAGCTGGATGTTAACTTTTTGTGGCAAGCATTTTGCAGTGAATGTATGCCAAGTCCTTATGTGGTACACTTTAAACTATTCTACTGAACTGTGTGTCAGTCACATCTCAATGAAAGGGGGGGGGGGAAGCCCTCACAGGTTTGGGAACAAACCATAGCTCAAGTCCTGGCTCTTCTACTTAAACGCCATAAGGCTCTGTTTTCTTGCTTGAGCCTCACATGCTGGTCGAGCCTGTTCAGTGACCCGAGGACAGTAAAGCAGTTGCTGCTTCCTAATCCGTGCTTGTGTTTTCCCACCACCTTGGAAGCCCTTTCTCACCTCCAGGCTACTGTGCATGGAATTCAGGTTATTCCTTGTTTAGAAAAGAAGGAGGTGAAAGGAGCCAGTTAGTTTCCTCCCTGTTTACCTGCTACCCATTACTTCTCTTCAATCCTCCATGCTTGGACTAAAATCAACCTTTCTGTGGGGGCTTTTCTGAACCAGCACACCTCTGCTCCACCCATTCCTTCCTGTCCTCTCTTGCTCGTCTAGAACTCTCTTTTGGCACTCTGCGGTATAATTCTATCCATTCTTCCATATTAGACTATGAGCTAACTGAGGGCAGGAAAGTACATTTATGTCAGGGGTTTGGCATGGTTCCTGGTAAATGCTTATTGAATAAGAGTATAATCTGAAGGCTACAGCTTGAATAAAATTTAAAAGTAGGGTTTTCAGGACCAGAACTTCTTTCTTCTCCCAGTGGAAACTTGCTTCAGCGTCTAAAGCGGAGTTCATTGGTTGGGGGTGGTTTGGTCTGGACCAGCTACAAGATGAGCCTTCGTCTGGGTGCCCACAGGGACTTGCCTATTTACCTGGTGTTTTCTCTTTGGCTCCAGCCCTGCTCTGGAGTCACGTCACTCTCTTCCTGCCTTCTGATGAGTGCTTGCCCTCATGGGGACTGGCATTCAGTCATTTTGCTATCCAGAAAATGCCTATTATGTGCTTACTCCGTACCAGCCAATTGCCAGGTTTATCGATTCAAATGCCATGTTCTTAGTGTCTTGGCGGGACCTCCAGACAGAGGCAAGCGCTGCACAAAGCGGACACACACACCCAGCAGTGCTGTCAGGTAACTGCCCTGGCGGAGTCTGCACCGTGTGGAGAGAGGGCAGTCAGGAGGCAGCCCGAGTCGGCTGGGGGCGTCGAGCTCGCTCGCGGAGAGGCAGCATTTACGTCAGGCTGCAGGGGGGTAACACGTTTGCCCACTTTGCGGCTTTACAACTTGCTGTAAGAACTTGACGTTGTGTACAGCGCAGCTCTTAGGAGTTGCTGAGCATAGATTATTTTTACTCAGGTAATGTTTACATGCAGGGAAATGCACAGGTTTCAAATGTGCGGTTGTAAGAATTCTGTCAAATGTTTATACCCATGTGACCAGCAATTTAATCAACAGGTAGAACATTTTTATCACTCAGCAAAGTTCCCTTCCAGAAGGACACATCAGACTCTACCTCTTGTAGGCAGCCACCCTTTTGATTTCCAGCATCTTCGATTTCTTAGTGTGGTTTTGAACAGCCAAGAAATATCTTGATTGTCAGTTCATTCCTGTTTTCTTTATGTAGCATTTTACTATTACTTGAACACAATGTCTTTATTTGGGAAATAGGACAGGAAGGCTGGCAAGAGATAATTGTGCCTGCAAAGTCCTCTTGAGAAGGAACTGATTCACACAGATAGGAACCAGGGCGGGAATGCCATTAGAATAGCATGACTCCAGGAGGTGTAAGCACACATGTCAAGGTATTTCCTGGGCAGCGGGGAGGATTCCAGTACAGTGTTGCTCTGGATCTTTCCAATATACTTCTGCACTGAAAGCAAGAAATGGGCCTCTTCTTAAAATGGGGGAAAATACAAAGAACTGGTACTTTTAATAAAGTGGAGTGTCCTTGAACCAGTTAGAAGAGTAGACTGGGTCGAAGAGTTTGAATGATTTTTTTTGGTTCTTGACCTATCACCAAGTTACCCTCTGAAAGCTTTGTGCTGGTTTGCAACCAGTAGCAGAGGTTAAGGGCCCCAGTTTCTCCATCTTCTGGCCAGAATTGGAAATGGTCATTTGTGTGTTTTCTCTAAATTAATAGATGAAAGATGCGTGTTGTTCTCCCTCTTCTCAGATCCCTAGTGATGTTAAACATTTATCTAACAGATGACTCATTGGGCTTCCTCCCAGTGAGAAAGGATGAAGGGGAAACAAGGAGGTTCTGTCTCCTCTCTGTGAGGTCATAGAAGGCTCAGAGGGCCCATGGCCTGGTCAAGCGCATCCCCAAGGTCATGGGCATGGTAGGACCATTAAGGAAGTGTCTCCTGAGTTGCCTTGTTTTTCTTTTGGGTTGTTTGGAGATAGACCCTCTGACTTCTCAACAAAATTATGAGATGAGGAATGGAACAATTTTGAGGATGTTTCTTTAGCCATTTTTGAAGCACAGAAGTCCTTAAAGCTTCTCTTGGCTTTAGGAATAGCATCCTGAGTGTGTGGCAGGGAGTATGTTGCTTCATTCAATTTGTTTCTCGTCCTTCTCCGCAGTGCTTCAGTGTGTTTGCTGTCTGATGCCAAGAGTGCTTTGGCTAGGAAGGGACTCCTGTTAAGGCTGTCTCCTTTTACCTCCTCCTTCCTTTTTAAACTGCTTGTCAACATAACGGCATTTGAGTTAAAGAGAAGTACTAGTTTTGAGAATGTTAGTTAAGAAAAACAAAGCACCAGGGTCACCTGGGTGGCTCAGTGGGTTAAGTGTCTGCCTTCCGCTCAGGTCATGATCTCAGGGTCTTGGGATCGAGTCCTGCATCAGGCTTCCTGCTCAGCGGGGAGTTTGCTTCTCCCTCTGCCTCTGCATCTCCCCTCTGCTCCTTCGCTCTCTCTTTTAGATAAATAAAAATCTTAAAAAAAGGAAAAAGCACCATTAATAAATTTGTCCAACCCTTTTAGTTTAGAGAAAATAGCTGTTGTAGGAAAATCATTTCATCCGTTACCATATGCAGACTGAGTTGTTTTGTTGTTCTGTATCCTATAGTTCCTGGCAGAAAGTTCTCAAATGCTTGTTGAAGGAATGAATGTTTTGTATCCTGTCAAGAGATTGGCTTTTTTAATTAATGCTTGCACATCTCCTTAAGCCTGTTAGCTGTCAAAAGTGTACTAGAGCCTGAGGAAATGATAAAATATGAGTACCCGTGCTTACTCTTCAGTTTCAGAAGATAATTATTGGGTGTGTTTTTTAAAAAAAACACTTTTGATGTACTCAAAGCTCTTAATAAGGACAAGAGTTGTCATCTGTGCACAACTTTGGGAACAGAGGTTTAATGTGCTCAATCTGCCACTTTGCTCTAAGTAGACAGGCCTTAGCACATTCTGCAGGTGGCTCACAACACAGTCCCATAAACAGCCTTTCCAAAAATTGCAAAATCCTCCCCGATTCAAAATTTTATGTGGATTCAAAGGGCCACACTAGTAATAACTGATCAGGTACAGTGAGACTTTGGCATCAAGTATTTTTTTTTTAATTTTTAAAATTTTTATTATTTATTTTTTATTATGTTCAGTTAGCCACTGTATAGTACATCATTGGTTTTTCATGTAATGTTCAATGATTCATTAGTTGTGTATAACACCCAGTGCTCATCACCACACATGCCCTCCTCAATACCCATCACCCAGTTACCCCCTCCCCTCTGAAACCCTCAGTTTGTTTCCTGGAGTCCATAGTCTCTCATGGCTCTTCTCCCTCTCTGATTTCTCCCCCTTCAGTTTTCCCTCCCTACCCCTATGGTCCTCTGCGCTATTCCTTATCTTCCATGTATGAGTGAAACCATATGATAATTGTCTTTCTCTGCTGGCATCAAGTATTTGAAGGTGTAGTTATAAACAAAGTTCTGTGCTATGCCAGAAAGGCTGACATGGAGAGTGAGTTACCTGCTATGAAGATTCTACAAGAAGAGGTGAGTAACTGACAATTAAAGCAGCTAGTACTTTTTTCTACAAGTGCAAGATACGTGGCAAGTGCATTATCCCTGCATACCCTTATAATGAAGGACTGTTACCCAAGGGTGTTTTCTCTGAGGAAAAAGAGGGGTGAGAGGTCAAGTAATTTGCTCACGGAAACACTAAAACTAGTAAGTGGTGGTTGGGCTTTGAACCCAGGTAATTTGACTCCACAGCCTGCCCTCTTAATCACTACACTCTACTGTCTCCGGGTGACACTGGTCAGTAAATCGCGGTAAAGGATTTGTAAATCAGAAGAGAATGGGCTCTCAGTCCTCATTCCATCTGAAGCGGTAAGATTAGCTGTTTTCTGTTTATGACAAGTTCTGCACACTAGAATAGCTTCTGTCTTGTGATGTTAGTGCCTGGAAAGCACAGGATTGAAAATATTCTATAAACTATAGACTTGCTGATAGACATTCTTGATCAATTACAGACTTGAATGTTCTGGTATATCTAAGTGAATATATTAATGCTCAGTAAACCATGTAAAGTGTTGTAAAAGGAAAGCATTTTTTATATGATGACATTGAGGTATACTTTGAGCTAGAAGAGGAGATAAATTATATCTAACTAGTTTCTTCTGTAAGACTCTTTACAAAAGTATCAATTTCTTACTGACCTTCATTTCAGTAGTCCACGGCATACCCATGACATACCAGAAATTGTACAGACCGTTATTGTACGGTGCTTCAAAGTACATGTCCTGTTTTCAACGAGGATACATTCTAGTTAGTGTTTCATATGTGTAAGTACTGCTGAAGGGAAGACCACATCAAAGATTTCCTTTTCTCAACTAGGTTGAAATTTGATCTAGATGTCCGAGCTGGGAAGGAAGTATCTTCCTTTGTTATACCATTATCTCATAGTATTCAAGGAAGGGCACTCATTGCCAACCTTATTATAAACTTGGATTCTGGAATTCTTTCTCATTAAGTTTAAAGTCATTCATCCTACCCGAGGAAGGAGAAAATAAATGTTTTGCCTTTACTTCTTGAGTGGCATGTAATCAGTTTGGAACTTACCATGTTATCCAAAGAAAATATTGTCAGTCTATCAAAAGCATCAGACACAGTCACACCTTCCTTCTTGAAACGTCTTCTTCAACCATCCTTTGGATTTTTCTCCCATTTTACTTGATGTTTCTGATTTTCCTTTGCTGAATCCTCCTAATTATTTGATTGCTAAGTATTAGAGTATCCCTGGGTTCATCTTCCCATGTCTTCCCTTATTTGTCTATAATCTCTCCCTAGTAGATATTAGCAAATCCACAGCTTATAGGCCTTCTATATGCTGATGACTTCCTTGTTTATATTCCTGGCCCTGACGATGTTTCTAGCCTCCCTTTCCCTCCCCTCCCCCACACCTTCTGTGTGTGTGTGTGTGTGTGTGTGTGTGTGTGTGTGTGTGTAGATACACGTAGATACATACATACACTCAGGATTTCCAATTGTAAGTCAAACAGGCACATCCCACTTTGTTAAAAACAAAACTCTGAGTTCCTCCCCCTCCCTATCACCTCCCTACTCCTCCCCGCAGTGTTTCCCATCTTTGTAAATGGTACCACTGTTAGCCCACTTGCTCAGGTCCCCACCTTCGAAGTCATTATTGACTCTTATTTTTATCACACTCCACATCTAGTCTGTCAAGAAATTCAGTTGGCTGTATCTTCACATATATCCAGAATCTGACCACTTATTGCCATCTCCACCATCCTCCCTGCTTCCAGTATAACAACAGCCGGATTCCTCTTTAAAAATGTAAACCAGGAAGAAGACATATGAATGGCCAACAGACTCATGAACAGATGCTCAGCATCAGTAGTTATCAGGGAGATGCAAATCAAACCACAATGAGGTATCACCTTATACCTATCAGAATGGCTAGAATCAAAAAGACAAGAAATAAAAGTGTTGCTGGGAATGTGGAGAAAATGGAAGCCTCTTGCACTGTTGCTGTGAATGCACTATTGCTGGGCACTGTGGAAAACAGTATGGAGGTTCCTCGAAAAATTAAAAGTAGAAATACCATATGATCCAGTAATTCCACTACTGGGTATTTACCCAAAGAAAAACACTAATTTGAAAAGATGTATGAAAAGATGTATGCACCCCTATGTTTATTGTAGCATTGTTTATAATAGCCAAATTATGGAAGAAACCCAAGTGTCCGTCAGTAGATGAATGGATAAAGAAGAGGTAGGTAGTATATATACAATGGAATATTATATAGCCATAAAAAAGAATGAGATCTTGTTATTTGCAACAACATGCATGGACCTAGAAGGTATAATGCTAAGTGAAATAAATCAGAGAAAGACAAATACTATAAGATTTTACTCATATGGAATTTAATAAACAAAATGAACAAGCAAAAAAAGAGACCAACACCAAAAAAACTCAGTATCTTAAATACAGAGAACAAACTGGCAGTTGCCAGAGGGGAGGTGGGTAGCAGATGGGTTAAACAGGTGAAGGGAATCAGGAGTACACTTACTGGGATGAGCATGGAGGAATGCATGGAGCTGTTGAAACATTAAATGTACCCCTGAAACTCTCTCTCTCTCTCTATATATATAATTATATATAGAGAGTTTATATATATATTTATATATAGAGTTTATATATACATTTATATAGAGAGAGTTTATATATTTATATATAGAGAGTTTATATATTTATATATATAGTTTATATTTATATATATAGTTTATATATATTTATATATAGTTTATATATTTATATATATAGTATATATATAAACTGTTAGCCATATATATATATATATGAAAACTGTTATACATATAAAACATAACATTGTATGTTAATTATAGTTCAGTTAAAAAAAATGTAAACCAGAGATTATACTTCGAACTCTGCCCTTTCCTCTCCCCACAATGGCTATCCATTACATTTTGAATAAAATCTGAAGTTTTAAACCATGGTCCATAGAGTCACGCATGATCTATTCCCCATTTGCTATCTCATCTGCTCTCACTGTTCCTCTTACCATGCTCTAGTCCTACTGGCTTCCTGCTCTTCCTTGGATGTGCAAAGATTTTTATTTTAGGGCCTTGGCGTTGCTGTTCCTTCTGCATGAATATGCTTCTCTCACTTATTCAGGTCTCAGTTCAAATGATACCCACTCCTCCCTCCATCCTTCCTCTCTCTCTGTAAAAGAACATTTCTCGTCACTCCATACTCTTATACTGCATAGCATTTAACACTTTTATAGGTTATACATTTTGGGTTGGCTATTACTGTCACCGGGATATATAAGTATCTTATGTGCAAGCGCCTACTTTGTTTTCAAGCCTTAAATAGTGCCAGGTATTAGTAGACACTCAATAAAAATTTGTTAAATAAATGGGTGAATGAACAGATGTCTTTCAATTCTTTACACCTGACACCTTGTTAACCCTGTGATTTGACTGCCTCTCTGGCTGTGCTTCCCTGAACAAGACAGGCTGGTTTTGTTATATTAGGTTTTTTGCTTGTTTGCTTTTCTTCCACTTCAGTTCTGTATTGAGTAAGTTCAAAGCAAATTTCCAAAAAAGCAAGTTTGCAGCATGAGAAATTGCCTTTGTTCAGCCAACTGTAAAGATGCCTAAAGGTAAGCAAGTATCATAAGATAATAAACATCCCAGAACATTTGCAGATGAGCTGCTTTAGCTGACTATCCTGCTCTGGGGACAATATTTTGTCACGCAGCTTTGGGGCACCAGTCATGAAGAAAGTCTCGCCACCCACTGATTACTGTCCTCCAGCTTGAGTAGGGACCCTCTTACTAATTGGAGACAAAGAAGCAGAACACAACTTTATCCTATTAGCAATAAATGAAAATAATTTAAAAAATTTGAGAACAGGAACATTTCTTTCTCTGCCCCACTCACACATCAGAGTGCACCTGAGGCTTGCAAAGTGCTGTACTTTTTTTTTTTTTTTTTTGGAATTATTCTAAAGTGGCACATAACAGTGAGGAGTGGAAGTTTTCCAAAGAGCTTTTTTGAAGAAATGAGGGGAAAAATGGAAGCTGAAAATCATTGACTGTTTTGATGCAAACTGACTTTGTCTAAATGTACTTTTAAAAAATGACTCCTCCTAGCTCTCATATGAATTAATTGATATTCTTTTTTTAAAATATATATATATATATTTAAATATTTATTTGCAAGAGACAGAGATAGAGACAGCATGAGCAGGATGGAGAGGGAGAAGCATACTCCCCACTGAACAGGGATCCCTGATGCAGGGCTCGATCCCAGAACCCTAGGATCATGACCTGAGCCTAAGGCAGATGCTTAACCAACTGGGCCACCCAGGCACCCCTATAAATATGTATTTTTTAACAGATGAGAAAAGAGTGGTTCAGAGAAGTTACGTTTCTTTCCCAAGACCACACAGCCGATACTGATAGAACCAGTATTTGACGTTCGATTTTTCTAATGGAAAAACTCAAGTGCAATCACTTCATTCACCTTTTCTGTTTCTCTCCTTCTGTTATGGTTGTCCCCGTGGTTTTGACACATACACACCCATTTGTGCTGTTAGCTATTCCATGTGTCTGCCTCATCTGACTCTCCCTTTTTTGTATTTTAAGATTGAGGTTAAGTTAAAAAGCATAGGAAAGTTTTCAGGCTTAATATAAAATGTGTGAATTCACACGAAGATATGAACAACTTCCTGCTATCGGAATGCGACGGGTTTAGAGGCAGATGTGGAGAGAAGGGAATGGTGAGGACATTTGCTGTGGTAGTTCTTCCTGGGACTAGTTCTGACAGGGAGAAGACAATCACAAGACAGTGCGGCAATAAATGTGACCATGTTGGATGGCAAATCTGCAGGGACTCTGGGGTTGGGAAAAGCATTTGGAAGCTAATAGAGAAGGTCCTTGAGTTTGACCAAAAAGAGAATGGTGGAAATTAATATGGCGGGCAGTTGAGTTAGGTAGAGATGGTGCTGGCACAAGCGTGGGTCCTTTGGATTGTCTTACGGATAAGACAATGAAACTCGTTGTGGAATGTGCTTATCTGAAGGTAGTGAGAGTTACAAGGCAAATTGTGGATACAGAATTAGAATTTTTTCTTGAAATGCCTTATCAAGTGATGTTGGAACTCTCCGTGGAGGGGAAAGACCATATCACATAGAGGATCACGGACTAAGCTGTAGGATATATGTGTTCTATTAAGAAGACAGGAAGAGGAAAGGGAGGTCTGGTTCAAAAAGGCAGAAGACCAGGGATGTGTTAGAAGTCTTAAGGAAGCATTGGACTCATGAAAGATAGAAAGGAAGTAGTATCAACAGTGCTCAGGATTAGAAGAAGTGATCATGGGAAAAGAAAGTGAGAACAAGGCCATTGAATCTGATAGGACAGTAATCTCACTTGTTGAAAGGATGGCTAGAAAGTGTTAGTGTAGGAACCAAATTAAGCTTCAAAAAATTCCGAAATTCTTAGCATAGGGGCATGAGGGTCATGAGAGAAGAGGTAGGAAGAGCTACCAGGAAACCAACATTCTGTCAAAAAATCTATTTGTGTTACCAAAACCGTCTCCTAACTCCTGTTTATATTATTGGATATATTAGAAGTACGAACCCTTCATATTTAGGAGAGGTGTGCTCTAGGACAGTGAGTCCGAAGGAATCATTGTGGTCTGCTATGATAAGTACTCTTAGTGTATTAACCATCATCTAAGAGTTTAATCTTCTGAATTTAATTTCCTCTCTCCTAAACTGGGAAAATGCTTCTCCTGTCCCCAGGGTTTTTAGCTGACAATAATTTGGTGTTTTTAACATTCACAAAAAAGTATCTTAATAGTTATGATTTAGTGACTCTAAGAAAATTGAAGTCATGTTAATATGGAAACAAACAGTAATCAGGAAATAAAACACTTCTAACTCTCAAATAGAGATACAAAATAGTTACCATGAAAATGTACATTTTCAGAATGCTGTGTCTTTGTTTCTTTTCTGTGTTTAGGAGGGTGTAGTGGTCAGAGTGGCGAGGTTTGGGGTAATACTGAATAGGCATAGCCAGCAAGGGCAGATGCTGGAGAAAATGTGTCACCATGGACGAAAACTAAAGCTTCTCTAAGCCTAAATTCCCACAACTATAAAGTGAGGATTGTAAGGTGGTGATAGGTTTAGAAAAAAAGAATGTGGAATATATGTAGGTTTATTCTAACCTCTGATTTGTGAATATGGGTGTTTATTGAGTCCTTTTTATATTGTTCTTAATCTGTGATAAAAATCTCTTATGAGAACTTGAGGTTGGAATGAACAAATGCCTTAAGAGTAATGAATTCTGTTTTTCTTTTTGTTTTTTTTAAAGATTTTATTTATTTGACAGAGACAGAGAGGGGACACAAGCAAGGGGAGTGTGAGAGGGAGAAGCAGGCTTCCCACCGAGCTGGGAGCCAGATGCAGGGCTTGATCCCAGGACCCTGGGATCAAGACCTGAGCCAAATGCTTACGCTTAATGGCTGAGCCACCCGGGTGCTCCTGAATTCTGTTTCTTTATGGTACTTCTGTCATTGTCTTCTCTCTAGGGATCCCCATGTGCATTTTAGCACTTCTCTGCTATTGATTCTGTCAGTGGATTTATATAAATCTCAGGCTAGTCAACTTGCCTGAGAATTTTCAAGTTGAAGAATCTCATATGTATTGCATTTTTGAAAACACTTGCTGTATGTTCTTGTACTCACTGCTCCTCTCCACTTCGCTACTATTTGAAGTTCCAGGTTAGAGAGTAGGCTGTATAGATTCCATGCATTAAGTTTCTTCTTCTCAAAGAAATTGTCTTTTTCAAGTTCCTGTACATTTCTGTTATCTCAATTATTCTTTATCCTTTCACTTTTCGTGTGTGTGTGTGTGTGTGTGTGTGTGTGTGTGTTTGAGTCATCTTATTTAGTTTTTCTGCTGTATTCTATTTGGAAGAGGTAAGATCTTTCCAAGAAGGACATTTTGTGATGTCTTACTAAAAATGAGCCTAATGAGCTATTTTAGAAAAAGAAGCTTTTACAGTTTCCATGAAGAAAGGAAATACATTTTTAGGTGTAAGGATAAAGTTTATATGCCTGTTTTTAAGCCAATTTGCAAACATTTTTAGACTTGGAAAATATAAGTCCTAAAAGGCTTAACTTGCCAAATAGCTGATACTTTTGAAATCTGGCCTAAGTTCTGGTAAAAAGAATGTGGTTGACAGCCACACTGCCATTTACAGTAATCCTTTTTGTGTAAGGAAATGAATTTACTTGGCTTAATAAATTCCAGATGGGTTTCTGGCTCCTTGATTATTACCAAGTCATTTAAAATTCAGGTTTCATTATTCAGTTAACAGCAACCCTCTCTGTGCTTGTAATGGCCAATGTGATGTTAAAATCCTTTGCAAAACTGAAATACTTTGGGGTATTTCTTTTTTGGGTGAGTCATTTTGGGGTACAAGCTTATGATGTGACCAGTGACTCAATATTTGGCATGATCTGGGACTTTTTTGGGTGAGTCATTTTGGGGTACAAGCTTATGATGTGACCAGTGACTCAATATCTGGCATGATCTGGGACTAAAAAGCGTCAAGCATCTCAGCTTATGGCTAGCCAATGCACGCCATCAGGAGATCAAGGTGAAGACCCGTAAGGAAGTTCTCCTAGTGGCTTAAAGGAGAACTTTCTTGGAAGCCCAGCTGAATATTTCTGCTTGCTTTTCGTTGCTCACCATATCTGTAAGGGAGTCTGGAAAATGTTTTTAGCTGGATACATCACTGCCTCGAACAATATGGGGTTTCTGTTACTAAGGAAGAACAGGTTGACAATGTTGGGTGGACAGTGAAGTTTCTGCTGTATGTATTTGCTTTCCTACAGCATTTTGCTTTGTTATGACGGCTGTCAAATGTCTTGCTTTCTGAGGATACCATATTACAGTTTTTTTCCTCTTACTCCCTGCACTGTCTCTGTCTCTTCAAAGTTCCTTTTCTGTTTTTTCCTTTTGGCTCTGGCCTCTTTTAAACTGTAATTTTCTTGTAAACCTCTAATGATCATTGTCTGCCAACTTCTGTATATCAAGCCATGTCCCTCATTCCCCCCCCCCCCCAAGAACTGGTTGCCTCCAGATGCTGAGTCTTTCCTGGGGGACTTAACTGCTTGGCTCTCTGCAGCATCTCTTCACATGTCCTGAAGTTGAAATGTCCCCCATTCTGCTCAGTCAGTTACCAGTTTGCCATCTACTCTCTATCTTCCAAAAGTTTGTTCCAAGTTTTCTTCTACTTTTCAGATTCTTTTTGTCCTTGTGAGTTAATACCTCAAATTTCTTTGCTGTGGGAGCCAGTAAAGAGAAATATGTCACCAGTTCATTGTGTTTAACCAGACAGAAGTTGTGTGTGTGTGTGTGTGTGTGTGTGTGTGTGTATTTGAAGTGCATCATAGAATGAGAGTAGAAAGACAAGAATTCAATAAAGATTACAATTATTGCCAAGACAAATGTCATACAAGTAAATAAATGCCACATTATTTAAATTAAAAATATCCTACCTTACCGTAAAACTGAATTGAGAGAGCTCATATAAATCTGAAATCCGCACATTACAGCACACTGTAATGAGGCAAAATTTAAATCACAAAGGGATAGTGAATGCAGGACAAGCAGAAATTGAGCATAAGAAAGATAAGCTAAAGCCATAGATGAGTTAGAATTTCTGCCCTATGTTGTAATATCTGTGCTAGTGGTAGGCCCTGTGTCTAGCAGTCAGTTCAGAGAGAGCCATGGTCTCACCCATGCCTTTCACAGCCTGGCTGCTAGGCCCTCTCGTTTACCTGGAGTCCAGAGTATGGGGGAAAATGAATAGTAACAAGCATGTAATAGCTATTCAGTAAATGAGAGTTTCTTCCTTAAACCTCCGAAAAATTTGTCTTTCAAAGAAAAAAAGGGAGTTAACATATATTGAGTACCTATGTTCTAGTCACTTCAAACAATTACATTCTACTGAAAAGAACTGAAGATCAGATAACATTAAAAGCCTGCCCCAGGGAGAACAAGCTATGCACCGAGACCCTGGCTTTGGTCCTCATGTCATTTCCTCCACATCAGAATTGCTTCCAGTGATGCGACTTCTGCAAATGTTTCCCTAAATGAGAACAGGACTACACTTGCTAGAATTCGTTGTCTGTCTTTGTTACAAGCTTCTTTTTTACTTTTTTCTTAATTAGTCAAACTTTGATATCTTATTTTTTCCCAGTTTTGAGATATAACTGGCATGTAACTTTATTAGCTGAAAGTGTATAATATGCGTACATATTGTGAAGTGATGATCACAGTGTTTAGTTAACATCTGTCACCTCGCATAGTTACACCCTTTGTTTTTCTTGGGATGAGAACTTTTTTTTTTTTTTTAAAGAATTTATTTATTTATTTGACAGAGATAGAGACAGCCAAGCCAGCGAGAGAGGGAACACAAGCAGGGAGAGTGGGAGAGGAAGAAGCAGGCTCATAGCAGAGGAGCCTGATGTGGGGCTCGATCCCATAACGCCAGGATCACGCCCTGAGCCGAAGGCAGACGCTTAACCGCTGTGCCACCCAGGCGCCCCTTGGGATGAGAACTTTTAAGATCTATTTTCTTGGTTGTTGAATATGCAGGACATTATGTCAACTGTAGCTATCATTAACTCTAGTCACCACGCTATACATCATACCACAGGCTTCTTGAGAAGAGCTGCCCACCACCCAGGACCGTGCCTGAAGGTTTGATGATGGCTCAGTAGAAATTTCTTGAAAGAAAAATATTGAATGAATTCAGTGCTTTGCATGTACTGTAAGTTCTTGTGGAATGAGACCTAAACCTTAGTGACCTAGATGCATAGCTTCTGGAGGGAAGAAGTGCTGAGCGAGACAAGAAAGCCATCAGGGCAACGGAGGCCGTCTGTAATGGCTCTGGTATTTGTGGCTGCAGGGATCATCGTCCACATCTCTGATGACAGATCCCAATAAACAGTTTTCTGTTATCCTTGTGAATTTAGATCTGTAATTCTGGCGTCATTAGTCAACAGATAATTCACAGCCTGACACTAGGAATGTGAGGGGTTTATATGTTACTCAAATACAACCTTAGGTGAGATTACAGTAATCACTTAATGTATAGGGATCTTAATTCTGTTTAATTATCATCTCACATCTTTTTTTATAACTCCTTTTGTTTGCATTTAGGTTTCCCACGGCTCTTCCCAAAATCTTTTCATGTTTTCTGTCCCTTTGCAGTTTTGCTCTGTGGTTGGTTTTTTTTTTTTTGAGGTCTCTAAACTTGTTAGTGCTGATGCTTCAGTTCGTGTGCTAATTTTTTTTAAGTTCATGGAATAGAGATATATATATCCCATATATTTTCCAAAAAATATTCTATATATATATTCTATATATAGAATATAAAGCCCACATATATCCATATATATTCCATATATATTCCAATTAATATATCTATATATTCCACATATAAGATATATATTACATTTATGTTCCATATATATAATATGTATAATCCATGGGATTAATAATAATTATATATGTATATAAAGGATTATATATATGATTTTTAAATATTGACTCAATTTCCTGAAGTGCTAGATTTTGCTCAGGTTGTCACCTGTGTCCTCCAGTAGGTCTAATTCATGAAAAGTTGGGCAGATTTTGTTTGTTCTTTCTTTGGCTGCTGGACCCCTGCAGGCATGTGGTTATTCTTCCTTGTCTCCTTGTTGCAGCTCAGGTCCGGCTTCTGGGCTACCTTATGTGGGGGAGGCTCAGTGGTTTCTGTCTTTGTGGCAGGTAGTGGATCTGCAGGCAGGTTCTTGTTCTATCTTGAAACGCCAATAGGAAACTTCTCTGCTCCTAAGGCTTCTTTATGCTCTCAGACCCTTGTGTAGAGGAGGCATATCCCGACTTGCTCTAATCCTGGGGCTGCGGAAACTGATATTCTTGTTCCCGTGGGGATCCAGGTCTGTTTGTGCCTCACTTCTCCCCAGAAGCCACTGTGGTCACAGGCTTACCTGGGACTCTTCCACTGTTGGTCCTCTAGTTCTCTGGTGCTGAAGCAAGATAGTCCTAGAACAGATCTCTTGTTTGCTCTCTGGGAGCCCAATACCTTGCCTGGAACTGTGAGTCCAGGGGTGATATATGGCTTGGATTTGAAGATGGGAGAGAAGGGAAGGCAGTATTTAATATACTACCACCTCCTGGTATATATAAAAATGTTTTAGGCTTTCTCTAGATGCACTGTTAATATTTATGTTTTTGACCATCTATGCAGCAATTCAGAAAGTTATTCGCCTTCGAAATATGTCTATTTTGTTTTCAATTTTGGCATTTTTTAATGCATGAAAATGTTTTTATATCTCAAAACCTAGACTGTAACATTTTGTCTTTAATTACGACTTTGGAATAAATGTAGGCATAGTTTGTATATGAAGGGATTGTCCTAGTTCCGGTTTCTGAGATGCCGTGTTTAGCCTGTGGTTGGTAGACTACAGAACATTTATAGTTACAGCCAGTGGAGAGAAACCCTAGCCAACAAGTTTTATTTGGATGTAAAATATGGGTTCTTGGAAAGGTTACAGCAGTTGGGTTGGTTATGAAAAAGCTTAGCTCGGGATGGGCACACTGGCAGTGTGAGGACCTACCTGTGAAGAATAGACTTCAGGATCCTCCTTTCTCTTCCCTTCTTGAGTCAACAGCCTACCTGTGAACCCAACATCACTCTTTAATATTATATTATGTGAATTTATAATATATAATATTATAATATAATTCTATTTAATGTAATTATATATACTTAATAATTATTTTATTAATAATTATTACTAATTTAAAAATCCACCTTATAATTAATATCATTATATATAATAATACATATAATGTAATATTATATTATGTGAATTTTGGTCCAAAATGATAGTCTTATTCTTCTGGAGGATTGGTTTTCAACTAGGGGTCATTTTGTCCACCAGGTGATATTTAGGAATGTCTAGAGACATTTCTGGTTGTCACAGCTGTGGTGGGGGTGCTACGGACTGCTAGTGGGCAGAGATCAGGGATTCTGTGAACCACCCTCGGGTGCACAGGTTGGCCTGTGTATCAGAGATTTACCTGGCCCCAAATGCCAACAGTGCAGAAGGTGAGCAATCCTGTTCAGACTTTTCTCCCAAGTATTTTTCGGCACAATGTAATTTTTAGAAGTATAATTACACTCCGTACTTGGGAAGTTATACTTGGCTGTTGTTTTGGGGGGAGCTGTATGGGCAGCATCGCCGCAATAGGTCAAAAGCTGAGCAGCACGTGCAGGTGACTGAGCAGCATGATGTTCTGGATGCTGTTGTGCGAACAGAAGGAAGAGGGGATAGTCCACTTTCAAGGACTGATTAATAAAACGAGGCACTATCACGAATCTGAAAGATAAAATATAGCTTAAAATAGTATACTGTCTATAAATATTCTCCATGAGTCAAAGTAAAGAGTGACACTGTGTCACATTTGGAATCCTCCTTGATTCCTTAGCTACGTCCTCTTGAATAAACCCAAGCTCTTATTGGTCACCAGCAATTCTCCTGGGCTGGTTAACACACGTTATTAGGATAGGGAAACTCATGAGTTGATGACATACATATTACACCAAATAGGGAGATTTGATGTGATTGTTTTTGGCCACCCTCTATTCCCTTTCTTTGAGAAAAACCAACCCGTTAAAAGACTTGTGTCCTGATCATTTCAAATAGTATTGGCAAGCAAGTATAATTTTATATAAGAAAAAAGTAAAAACGATACCCAATTCACAGAAGCTCATCATTGGGGATGGAAAGTATTACTAAAGTTTTTGTCATTTACAAGTAGTGTCGACTATTAAGTATCATTTAAAAATAAGTTTTAGTGAGCTTCAGCTTTGTCTTAAGTTTTTCATGAACATTTTTATTTTGCTCTTTTAGTACGTTTTCCTGTCCTTCTGTTTCAGACTTCAGGTCTAGAGAGTTGAATTAACGACACTTTGTAGTTTAGTTCAGGGTTTGTGATCATGGTACACTAGAATCCTTTTTACTCCTGGTCCTTTTTCCACATAGGCAGCTATTCACAGGCAAACCATATGTTTGTTTGGTCTGTAGACTTTTGTGTTCTTATAAAATAGGCGGTGTTTTCTGTGTACCTGTGTATGACTGTCTTATAAATTTACTTTTTTAGATCCCATTTTATGTATGTATGTATGTATGTACTATTTACCAAGCTTGAACCATGTTCACAAATGGTGTTGTGATAAACACCCTCAAACTTGTCAGCCTGTGCCATGGTGTATGCTTGGGAGTGAGATTGCGTACCATAAGAGATACACACCTTTGTTTTCACCATTAACTCCTTGCCTGGTTGCCTTCCAAGAGGCTCCCGCAGCTACACACTTGCTAGCACTGAACAAGCGTGTCTCTTCTTGCCTCCCATCCTCACTGTTGAGGGCTGAGTTGTGTCCCCCCAAAAAAAGCTATGTTGAAGTCTTAACCCTTAATACTCCAGAATGTGACCTTGTTTAGAAATTGAGTCTTTACAGTGGTAATCATGAGGTCAACCAGCCCTAATCCAATATGATTGCTGTCCTTAGAAAAATGGTAAGTTTGAACACAGAGACAGACACGCACAGAGGGGGCATAGCCATGGAAGATGGAAGATTGGAAGGATGTTCCTATAAGCTAAGCATACCAAAGATTGCGAGCAAACCACCAGAAACTGGGAAGAGGCCAGAAAGAATCCTTCCCTTATAGGTTTCAGAAGGAGCATGGTCCTGTCAACACCTTGATCTCTGACTTTAACACTTCAGAAGTGTGGAACAATAAATTTCTGTTTTCTAAGCTGCTCAGTTTGTGGTAGGTTGTTATACAGCCCTAGCAAACTAATACACTCCTCATCACTGATATTATCCAATCTGGTAATTTTTGCCAAACTCACTGGTGTAGAATAGTATCTTATACGTGTGTGTGTGTGTGTGTGTGTGTGAGAGAGAGAGAGAGAGAGAGAGAGAGAGAGAGAGACACCAGCAGTCAATTTAATGATCTGGTAAAGAAACACCTGGGGCATAATTCTGAAAGTCCTTTACTGCAGTCTTTAAAGAAAATGAGACCTCTCGATTTTGTAATCTAGATCCCTACTGAGTAGAAGGGAGGGAGAATACTAACCCACACAGTGAATCACATTCTCTTCAAGGGGTGACATAGTAACCCTCAAAAACTGTCTCAGGTTGTTTTAATATGCATTTCTAGAATTAAAAGTAAGATTGAGCATCTCTTCATATACCTGTTTGGGTTTCAAATATCTTCTTTAAGGCCTTTCATCTATTACTTTTGTTCTATGATGTCTTTTCTAGAAAAGAAAGTCTTTACTTTGATGTCACATTCATCCATTCTTATGTTCAAGTGTTTTGTGGTTCCTTAAATCATAAAGATATTCTTCTATATATTCTTCTGATACCTTTATGATTTTACATTCACATTTGGGTAGTTAATCCATTTGGAATTTATGTTTGAGGTAGTAGTATGGTATGAGGTGGTACTAAACCTTTCCCAGCACTGTTTTTTTCTTCTTCCAGTTTTCTCAGTACCATATATGGAATCATCTAGTCCTTTGTTTTTGCTGCTTCCTTGAACATGTATCAAGGTCCATATATACACAAATTGTCTATTGTGTCTGTCGCTGAATTAATATCACTGTGTGGTTTTTTTTGTTGTTGACTTTATGTCAAATATTAGGTAATGTGAATCTCTTCTTTCTGCAGTATTTCGAAGCTGAGTTAACTTATTTGTCAGCTTGCATTTTTTTCACACAAACTTTGGAATTAGTTTAGAGAGTCCTTCAAGTAATCCAGGTAGGATTTTCTTGAAATTGCCTGAGTTTCTAGATCATTGTGGGGGAGAATTGGCATCTTAACAGTTTTATCCCATCTGTGAACAGGGTTCTTTCTTTCTTTTTGAAATTTTTAAACATATTCCTTTAATATGCCTTAAAAATTATGGATACAGTTCTTATATATTGGGTTAAATCTAGGAACTTCATAATTTGTTGCTGCTCTGTGGGGTATTTGAATCAATGAGGTCTTCTAATTTAATGTCGTCATTAAATTAGTGTTGACAGATGTGACTGAGTTTATCTTCACCTTGGGAACTCAGTTCTCTCATTAGTTTTTAGGGTTGATTGATTTTTCTCTGCAGATAATCAGATCATCTCCAAATAATGACAACTTTATCTCTTTCCCTCCAGGCTTGCAGATCTATATATTTACATTTGTCAGGATCCACAGCATGATGTGGGAGCTTTGACTTGTTCCTATCTTAATAGGAATGCATAAACGATTCCTCTTTTCTGCTCTTCTTTATGCTCCGGTTTGGGGTATATAGCACTGAAAATCAATTGAGCACTTTCTTCTATTTCTGGCTTTGAGAGTATTTATCATAATCAGATGTGGGATTTCATCACATACATTTGGCCTCTTTTAAAGTTATGTGGTTTTTTTTTCCCCTCTAATTCATTTACGTGGTGAAATATACTGATAGATATATAAAGCTACCCTTGCTTTTTTGGAATAAATCCTTTGTGATGATGATTTAAAAAAATATTCTGTGAACTTTTTTACTTGATGTTTTTCTAAGATTTTTTCTCATTTATGTTCCTAAGGAATCAGCCCTATATTTTTCTTTTTTGGGCTTAAGATTTGGAATCAAGATTTTATGAGCCTCATAAAAATGAATTGTGTGGCTGTGTCTCTTATTCTGTCATGTGTGAAAAACATTTAGTATGGCCTTATTTCAGGGAAGGGCTGATTAAAAATCCACTTCTTGCATTTATTTTGGTATTTCATATGATTTCAGAAATCTACCCATTCCTTTTAGATTCTCAAATTGTAGTTGGTAGTTTAGAATATTCTTGTAAAAAAAAAAAACTTTGTGTATTCACTGAAAAAAATGTTTATTGAATGTTATTGAGCACTTACTGTATTCTACGTTTGGTTTCTTCAGATCTCTGCTCACCAAAGGGGTGGGAGCACCCTGGCCTCAGGAGACGGTAGAGTAGGTCACAGGCTGCGCCAAGAGTGGAAGGCACCTTCCTTCCCAAATATCGCTCCATTAGTTTGTCATGGTTTCTGCCTTTAGAAACCCATTGGGTGGAGTTTTTGAGATTTTATTTCTGAGTCCTCCTCCTGAGTAGTAGAAGAGATGCCGTATCCCTTGTCAGGAGTTTCAGGTGGGGTTTAGGGTTGGCTGATAGCAGGTACTTTGGCAGTGGAATTTAGAATGTCAGTATGAAGTATGGAGTCACCATGAGGAGAGTTAGTTAATGCAAGACCACGGCCATTTTTACAGACTTGTATTTTCACATTTCATCTTTTCACTGTGTGCTCTAAATCCCTTATTCTTTCTTTCTTTCTTTTCTTTTTTTAAATACCTAACGTTTTCTAATCCAGTCCCATCTAAACTCTTTCTTTTTTTTCTTTTTCTAAGATTTTATTTATTTATTTGCCCGAGTGAGAGAGCACAGGCAGGGGGAACAGCAGAGGGATAGGGAGAAGCAGGCTCCCCAATGAGCAGGGAGCCCGATGCGGGCTTAACCATCTGAGCCACCCAGGAGCCCCTAAATCCCTTATTCTAAGAAGTTTTGATTATTTTCTCCAGCAGGATTCTTCTATGTATTATTCTGCTTTATTTTTACCTCCTAATATATGTATCCATCGCTTTTAAAATAGCGATTTTTGCTTAGCTGTTTCCCATATCCTTATGTGGGAACACTTTAAGGGCTGAGACCCTGGCTTTTTCATCTTTGTGTTTCCCATAGTACTGTGTATACATAGTAGGTGCCAAAAGAAAAAAAAAAGGTTGAGGTGTATTAAACTAAATGTTGTCCAATGCTAATTGTAGAAAAGGTAGCTGCTTGACATTGGACAGCCAAGAATAAAATTTGTATATACATGAAATTGCTTCGTAAATTACCAAATGTGACCATGAGCAGTTTTAGTTTTCTTATTGTAAAATGCTTGTAAACCCTTTTTATGGTGTTCAGAGGCTGAGATGAGACACGTAAAAAGCTGTTTCAATTGGAGCAATAGAGGAATGCAGAAGATGTGGACACCAGAAGCAAGGAAAAGGGTGAGGTTCCAGAAAAGGTAACACAGAGAGCATGGGAGGGCCCAAAGGCTGCCTAGCAACCAGACTCACCTTCCAGCCAGTGCTGCCACCTGCTCCTCTGCTGGCCAGTCCAGGAGGCACAGAACCACCCTCAACCAGGACTGTCACATTCGGAATGCATCTGCACTCGAGGCCCATGATTCCTGTCCCTCCCTCCCTTTCTCTCTCTCTCCCTTCCCTCCTTCCCTTTTCTTTCTTTCCTTCTTTCTCTTTCTTTCTTTTTTTCTTTCTCTCTCTCCTTCCTTCCTTCCCCTCCCTCCCCTCCCTCCCCTCCTTTTTCTTTCTTTCTTCCTCCCCTCCCCTTTCTTTCTTTTTCTTTTTCTTTCTTTCTTCCTTCTTCCCTCCCTCCCTTTCCGATTTTATTTATTTATTTGAGAGAGAGAGGAACAGAGTGGGAGCGCATGGCATGCCAGAGAGAACAGGAGCTGAGGGAGGAGAAGGAGGGGGGAAGAATCTCAAGCAGACTCCCCACTGAGCTCAGAGCCAGATGAGGAACTGGATCTCAGTACCCTAAGATCATGACCTGAGATGAAGCCAAGAGTGGGACACCTAACCAGCTGAGCCACCCGAGTGCCCTGATTCCCGTCTCTTTCCATGCTTTATTTTTATTTTATATTTTAACAACTTTGTTGATATATAATTTGCATCCCATAAAATCCTGTGCTTTATTGAAGATTCTTAAGTATCCTCCCCACCCCCGCCACAACACTGTTGTAATAACATAGGGTTACTTTTATAGTTGAACAGTCTTATTTTTTTTAAATGGATGTGCTTTTCTGCCATTAGAAATTATATAAATTATAAATATTTTTTATATGGAATTTACAACTTCAGATTCTTATTCTCCTGCCGTTTTAAATTTTCTTCTTTTGTTTTTAAAATTCTTTTCTACTTGCCATTTTAATGTTAAAAAGTGACTTTTTTTTTTTTTTTTTTTTTTTTTTTTTAGTTTCTAAGATTACATTTGTTTCAGGTGTCCAACATAGTGATTTGACAAGTCTGTATGTTATACTGGGCTCACCATCTGTCACCATACAATGCTGTTACAATACCATTGGCTATATTCCTTAGGTACCTTTCATTCCCACAACTGATTCATTTCATGTCTCTCCCACTCCCCTTCACCCACTTCTCCCATCCCCACCCACCCCCTCCCCTCTGCTAACCACTAGTTTGTAAAAGTGACACAGTTTCACTGAATGGCTACTCGTGTCTGACCTTGACTCACCCTTAACCATCTGTTAAACTAAATTTCTTAATGTTCCAAAAGTTCTTCTGTGTGGTACTCATGGAATTTTTAGAAACTGATCATTTAACAAGCACTATATAATTTTCAGCTGTTTCCTTGCTTTCTTATTTACCTTTACATTCTTGAAATATTAGAACATTTTCACAAACACCCTGTGGAGGCCATCGAGGAGATGATTAACCCTTGGAAGAGGACTGGATGAGCAGAGATGTCGATTTAAATGTCCCACTTTCACATCTCTTACGTTGATGTTCATAGTTGTAGGCTTATACTGTCCTGTGTGTTCTCATCTGGTCCTTCCAGAACCCCTCTCCACTATGACTGGCGGGTAAAGTTCCCATTTTACAGAAAAGGAACCTGGAGCCCACTTAAGGCACTTCTCCTATATAGCTCCCAGATGGTGGAGCTGAGGGACTCGATTTAAATCCTAGTGTCATTTATGAATTGAGTATGTTTCCCTAGGTTGTTATTCTAGTTCATAATGAAAAGAAGAAGTAGTTTTTTATTTGTCCAATTTAACTCAGTAAGTATTTACTGATTTTCTGGTATATGCCTAGGAGAAAGAAATTATCTTTGTGAGTAAACCAGCTGGTTTTCGGGAAGAAAAGCAAGTCTTAACCCTGTTGGTAAAGGAGGGGAACTTCTTATTAATTCCCTTTAATTACCCCCAACCCTTTTCTTTCCCTTCTGTAAGTTTTCTGATTTTGATTAATGCTGAGAGTTGAAAGGAGTGTTGGTAGCATCCTCCAGCTAAACAGTGCCTTTAAAGTGACTGTGTGCCAAGTTTTCCATTTGCTGTTGTTGCTGGTAGTAACTGAGATAATTACCTACATTATGGAGGGGACAAGAATATTGATAATTACTAAGGACCGTTCGAGGTATCCTGCATGACTCTATGTATGGTTTACTTGATCCTAGGAAATGTAATAATTTTGTTCTCATTGCTAAATATAAGACTTAGCTATTGAGGATTTTCTCTGTGATATCTGTATTTTATTTTATTTACTTATTTTTTTTGAGATGTCTATTTTAAATTCAAATTTGTAAAATGTTTAGTCAGAGTTCAGGCATCATTTTGATTGCTTTTTATATCACATGCTTCTTAAATACACCTTAAAGTACAGTTTTGGATTTAAATTTTGGAGTTTTTGTATGTTTTGAATATCAGTCAAATGCTAATTGTAAGATTAAATGGATTTAGATGTACCTTTAATTGTCTTTAGGCTAATCATTTATGAAAGTTACACTGAAGGGAATAAGATAAAGACACTGCAAACTGTTAAAAGGCAAAAAAACAACAGGACTAACTGTAGCAATAACAAAAAAAAAGTGGCAAACTTTATTGTATTACAAATTTAATTACTGCTTGTATTTTCTTTAAGAAACAAAACAAACCTGGGCACCTGGGTGGCTCATTCAGTTAAGCCTCTGCCTTGGGCTCAGGTCATAATCCTGGAATCCCAGGATCTAGTCCTGCATCGGGCTCCCCACTTAGCAGAGTCTGCTTCTCCCTCTGACCCTCCCCGCTCTCGTGCTCTCTCTCTCTCTCTCTCTCTCAAATAAATTAATATATATTTAAAAAAAAAAGAATAAATAAATCAATCTTAAAAAAAAAAGAAACAAAACAGGACTTCCAAATATGTAAAAACCTTTTACGTTTCAAAATCTTGTGAAGCATCAGTACTAATGATGAATAGTGGTATATTTTAGTTTGGGGGCCATTTCTGGTCTTTATGTCAAATTTTTAAGATCTGAAACATGTCTGTATCACTTGTCAAAAAATTAGAAAAATTTGCATCAAGTTTTTTTTATATAAACTAAGTCAAGTTAAATAATGACTGAAGATTTTTTTATGTAAACTAAGTCAAGGAACATAATGACTAAGGATAAATGGATATCTTTGCCCCTGTATTCATATCTAGAAGTTAATATATGCCAAATGAATTTTTTTCCCCCACTAACTCGGCATGATACATTTAGAATCCAATAACAAGATTGATTTTAATTTAGAAAACTTCTGGTCCTTGAAAGGATCTTTCTAAATATCTTCATAAGGCAACAATAGATATATGTGTTTCTACTCATAAGTTTTTGGGAAAAATTTGTTTCGTGGTTGAAATTGATAGCTGAAAAATATTTCCAACTAGAAAAAAAAATTACATGGCTCATTTATGTTTAGTGAGTATGAAAATTTAAAAGTAATTTATGACTTAATTCTTTTTGAATTCAGCATGGGGTATAAAATAAGTACTCCAAATTAGATATAATACTAGAGTAAAATAAGTGTATTTACTTTGAACATATGTTTTTTAGGATTGACTATTTCCTAGACTTTTTTTTTTTTAGCTAGTTTCTTTCCAGAAATTCTCCTGATACTCTTCCCTGTACCAAGATTCTTTTTCTAGTGCTGTTTTCTGTGATATTTGTTCTCTCCAGTAGTACCTCAGATTTTTTTGTTGTTGATTTTTATATTTGGTAAATGGGTTTGGGGATAGAAAAAGATGAATGTGAGAAGTCTGTCAATGAATTCTTAAATTTTTTTTTTAAAGATTTTATTTATTTATTCGACAGAGATAGAGACAGCCAGTGAGAGAGGGAGCACAAGCAGGGGGAGTGGGAGAGGAAGAAGCAGGCTCCTAGTGGAGGAGCCTGATGTGGGGCTCGATCCCATAATGCCGGGATCACGCCCTGAGCCGAAGGCAGACGCTTAACCGCTGTGCCACCCAGGCGCCCCTTAAATGTTGTTTTTTAATCTAAAATGTTGCCTTGATCTTAATTTTACTATCCAGATTGGCTAAGAGAACATAAGAATGTGACCTCTTACCACATTGGGGTTCTTGCTTGCTATAGAGTTTCAAGGAAATGTTTTCTAGTCCTTTAAATCCACCTTAATATAGTTAAACATTTAGAGTGGATTATATACTTATTGATCTCATAATCCCCATCTTTTATACATTTTGTGTTTATAGTACAAAATTAGTGTGAGATAATTTTTCTGTAGCCAACTTGTAAAGTCTTATTATTTTTAAAGATTTTAAAATTTATTTTAGAGAGCGCAAGAGAAGCATGTGTGCATGTGAGTGGAGAGAGGGGCAGAGGGAAAGGGAGAGAGAGAATCCTCTAGCAGACTCCCTGCTGAGCACAGAGCCCAATGTGGGGCTTGATTCCGGGACCCTGAGATCATAACCTGAGCTGAAATTAAGAGCTGGCCGCCTAACCGACTGAGCCACCCAGGCATCCCACGCCTTATTTATATGACCATACCTGAGGGGCCCTAAAGCTGGTATTACCCCCATTTAAATTAGCACAATGATATGAAGGTCAGATATGTGTGTAGAATGAAAATTTTTAAATAGTGTTTGTTTTTGAGGAAATAGAATGGCCATTATGAGTTGTAATAAATGCTTCATAGTTTTAAATTTGCTTTTGTGCTGTTATTCTTGAGTAGATTATACTAGTAGATTTTTTTAGTAATTTCTTTAGAAATTGAAAGCTTTCTTAAATTTTTCAAAAAAATTTCTTAAAGATTTTATTTATTTTGAGAGAAAGACAGAAGGAGAGAGGGAGAGAGGCAGAGGAAGAGAGAGAGTATCAAGCAGACTTCATGCTTAGCAGGGAGGCCCACAGGGGGCTCAATCTCACAACCCTGAGATCATAACTTGAGCTGAAGTCAAGAGTTGGACGCTTAACCGAGTGAGCCACCTGGGTGCCCCTCAAATTTTTTAGTGTAAATTTTAGAGCCAAAGTTCAGAAACAAATTTGTTCTGATAGTTTCTTTTCCTGTTTTAAAGACTATGATTTCTTTTCCATAGTTTAGTAATTTTTCCTTATATATTTTGGATATTTTGGGGGTGCCTGCATTTCTCAGTTGGTTAAGCATCTGCCTTCGGCTCAGGTCATGACCCCAGGGTCCTGGGATGGAGCCCTGCGTCTGGCTCCCTGCTCAGCAGGGTGTCTGTTTCTCCCTCTCCCTCTGTCTCCCCCCACCCTGCTTGTGCTCTCTCTCTCTCTCTAATAAATACATAAAATCCTAAAAAAAAAAAAAAAAAGTTTATATTTTGGGTATTTGCAAGTAGTCATTTAGATATTTGTAAACTTTATATATTCAGATTTACTTTTGGATTATTATTTTGTAAATTAGTTTTATTTACTTTATTTTTATTACTTTATTAAATAAAGTTTTATTCTTAATGTATTAAATAATTTAATAGAGTTCTAATTCAGAAGCAATTTTTATCTACTTGGCCTATATTTTATATGTTCTGTAGCTATTCAATGTTTGAGGTTAGAAACCAGAAGTCCGTATGGTAGGAATTTCTACAAGTGTAGATAGTTATTCAACTAAATGTATACTTTCGATTTAAGATTCTAATTTCTAGGTCATGAAAAGTGTTAGAGGGTATTTAGATTAGAAAAATCATAAAGTATGAGGATTTTTCCCCAAAGTTTGTTGTAAGAATATTCTAATGTGTTTCTTTCTTAATTTGGAGTCAAAATTTAAATATTTTTTTAAGTTGGTAATTTATTTTTGTTATTGATGTGGAGCATGCTTACAATTTACAATGAAATAAATTTAAAAATTGATAACAGACTGGTTTATATTTGGAAGTTGGATATTACTATGGATAATTTGTAATTTTTATTTTTCCAAATAAGATTTCCCTAATGTCTTAATTCTTTTATATGTCAGGATTTAGAAACTTCAAAAAGTAGAAACCTTCCTGAAGTGTTCTGCTTTCTGCTCTTAATTCTAGAATGAGGCATTTGATATTCTTGATGACCCAAGAGGGTGTAGTTAAAGTTGTTGATGTTGCCCCTGACCTCACTATGTCTCTGTGGCCACTGCAACATTCCCACAGTGATGGAAAGGAAGTACACTTGCGTTATTCTGTCCTCTTCCTATTCAATCAGTGAATAGTCTGAAGTTGTTAAGAGGGGACACGCATGTAGGATATTTTACTTACCAGTCTTGGGGACTGTATCTTTCTGTAGCTGCCCTCCACAAAATCAAGTGTATAATATTTATCAGGCTACTGCAGATTTCTTGAATTTTCTTCCCTCTTCAGTATTTTTCATTATTTTGTAACTTACGTGAAAAAACAGCCGATCGAAGCACTCTTTTATTTCTCTGTGGGCTTTAGGCCATCTTAGCTCCTCACATATCATCCTAGATCTGTTCCTGGTGACCCAACATGGTTAGTAGGTATTTTGATAGCTGTTTCTTCACCATCAGAAATGATTTCTCTCACTCATCACTTTCATCTTCAAATCCTTTTCTCTACTTTATGTGAACCCCAAGAGGTCCAAAATGCTCATTCTTAAGGAACTGAAATTCTATTTTGAAGGAGACCCTCTTGGGGCGCCTGAGTGGCTCCATCGGTTGGGCGTCTGCCTTCAGCTCAGGTCATGATCCCAGGGTCCTGGATTGAGTCCTGTGTCAGGCTCCCTGCTCAGTGGGGAGCCAGCTTCTCCCTCTCCTGCTCCCCCTGCTTGTGCTCTCTCTCTCTCTGTCAAATAAATAAATAAAATCTTTAAAGAAAGTAAAATAAAATAAAAGACACCGTAATAATTTGATGCGGAGAAATAAGTTGAATAGCTTGCTCGTAGCCTAACAGGCCAGGTTGTTAACTTCTGTATTTACAATTTGGGGGAATGACTGACTTTATTTCTTCATTAGATCAGCGTCCATTAAAGATCATGTGTGTGTGTGTTTAATGCATGAACAAAATTCTGGGACTTATTTTGGGGACACGAAGATGAATAACCCACATTGTATTTCTTGGTTCAGTTTTCTGACAAATGCCATGATGCAGAGAGGCAGAGGGAGTTATGGGAAAGGAGAGAAGGGACATCAAAATCAGACTGTACCAAAAAGAGTAGGAAATGCTTTCTGAAGAAGCAATACTCAGTCAAAGTCTTGGGGATGAATCGTTGTTAGCTGGGAAATCTGGACCTGAAAGGCTTTTTTTCTTCTAAGAAGAGCTTCAGAGCACAGAGAGAGTGGTGTGCTCAGGGAATTCCCCCAAGTTTGGAATAGCTGAACCTTATAGGGGCAGCTGGACACCAGAGGGAATCATGTAAAGCAGATGTGAGCTCTGAGACTCCTTTTTTGGGAGGAAACTACAAGTTCAAAACTATTTTTAAAACAATACTAAGATTTTATTTGCCTTTTCCTCCTCAATCTTTCAAGTGTATGCGGAGAATTTTCCAGAGGCTACATGATGTGTTATGACGTCATTGCTCTCATGTTTAATGGGATATACATTTATGGGTTCTTGTATTTGAAAAATTTCTAACTTTAAATTGATTTTTTAAAGATTTTTTTAAAGATTATATTTTTTAAGCAATCTCTACACCCAACTTGCGGCTCGAACTCACAACCCCACGATGAAGAGCCGGATGCTTCACTGACTGAGCCAGCCATTCATCTCTCACTTTAAATTTCTGAAATGGCAAATACTGATAGGTCAGCCCATATAAATGAGAGCTTTTGGGGGCCTTCAATAATTAAGAGTATAAAGGGGTCCTGAGACCCAAAACTCTGAGAATGCTGTTCTAAAGAGTTCGGATTTTATCCTGAGTGCAGTAAGGGGTCATTGAATGACTTTTGCAAGAGGTTGACATACTCAGTATTCCTAGCATGGCTTGTGATGTGAAACAAGTGTATGGGGGCCAGAGAGACTAGTTAAACAGCTATTCTGTAATTCAGGAGATACGTGAGGGCTCAAGATACTTTTTGTTGGTAAGATGTGGTGGTGCGTATAGAACTAAAGGAGGTACAATCAGTGGTCCTGGGAGGGGTTGAATGGGAGGAAGATGTCCAGCTCACTCCCGGGTTTCTGATGTGGGATGTTGGCAGGCAGTGCTATTATAAGCTGAGTGGACATGTTATTTTCTTTCAGCATTTTAAAGGTAACGTGTGTGTCTGCCCACCCCTCCCACCCTGCAAAGATAAACGGATGAATGAATGAATGAATGAATGAATGAATAAATGAATTTTCCATTGTTTTGTGGCTTTCATTGCCCGAATGAGAAGTAACTTGTAATTCAAATCAGTGCGCTCTTCCATGCCATGTGTCATTTTTCTCTGCTTTCAAGATTTTCTGGTTCTAGTTAGTTTTTAGCAGTTGGACTCTGATGTGCCCATGCATTACGTTCTTTGTACACACCCTGCTTAGTAGGATTTGCTCATCTTCTTGAATCCTTCCTGGTTTGTAACCCTTCTGGGAGTTTCCCTGGTGTAATGCGAATTTGGCCCCAGAGGGCAGGGAGAGACCAAAGAAAGAGGCAGGCACTTCAGCTGGGCAGGTGGCAGTTTTAATAAGCAGAGGGAACTTACATATGAGTCTTGTATTGGGCAGCAGCAAGACGAGGAAATCCCTGTACCCACCTGCCAAATCTTAAAAGTTTACAAAGAGGCCTTAACTGGGTTCAGTCACATATACTGTTCAGTCACATCGCAATCTCAAGACTGTGTCCTGGGAGCAGGAAAGGCAAGCAGAGGCCCCATGCCAAGGACAGGGAGGGGGTGAGGGGCCTCCCAGTGCCCAGGTCCAGCTTATGGGGCACATGGCGGTTACATCTTTTTGATGACGCTTCTCAACAGTCACCAAACACCTTTCCCAATTTTTGAGGAATTTTGGCCAATACTTGGCCAAATGTTTTTTCTGCTCCATTCTCGCTCTCCTTTTTTCTGGGACATCCGTTGCAATTGTTATCCAGTTATGTTAGACATTTTAGTGTTGTTCTTCCACAGGTGCCTAGAATTCTCTTTGCAATCTTTCATCTTTCTGTTCTTTAGATCGAATAATTGATATTGATCCATTTTTAATATGTCTTCAATATCTTCAACGAATTCACTGACTTTTCTTTGTCTTCTCTGTTCTGCTGTTAATCCCACCCAGTGAAATTTTTATTTCCGACACTTTATTTTTCAGTTCCTGAATTTTCATTTGTCTCATTTATTGTCATTGTTATTCAGTTTCATAGTTTATATTTCTCTGCTGAGATTTTCCTTCAGTATTATGAGCATTTTGCTTTCTATACCCAAGTGTTGGAATGAGAGCTGCTTCAAAATGCTTACTAATTAGAACATCTGGAACATCTTGGAGTCTCCTTTCATTGTCTTTTCCCTTGTGAATAAGCCCCTGTTTCATGGTTCTTTTATGTCAAGTAATTTGGATCATATCCTGGACATTATAAATAAGTTGTAGCAACTCTCAATTCTGTTACATTTTGCAAAAAAAAAAAATTATTTTATTTTATTTTATTTTGGTTAAACCAGGCACTTAATTTGGCTGCAAATGCTGTTTTTTCCTGCAGTGACGGCAGCTTAAATCTCACTTCAGCTGGTCTTGCCTTAGCTGCGGTGCTTGGAGCCTGCCTGCGCATCTGTGGTTCCGGGCCATGTAGGTATTTGGGAGGAGTTTTGATTATTTCCTCTCTCTAGCCCTCTCTTGCCTGGCATCCTCCTTTCATTTTCCAGTTACTGTGGTTGCCCTGGACCCTGTTCTGTGGTCGGAAGCCCAATGAGACTGTGGGTTCTGTACCAGAATTTTCGGCATATGCCTGGTACAGACTGGGGCTTTTCATCAGGCTATCACTGCTAACAATGGAAAACTCATCTCTTGCAATTCCTTCTTCCACATATCAACTCCCCTCCAGTGATTGCCTGCTTTCATCTGCTCTCCAGTGCCTTCAGATACTGTTTTTTTAAAAAATGTATGTTAATCCTGAATTTATAGTTGTTGTTTTTTTAAAGATTTTATTTATTTATTTGTGGGAAAGAGAGAGCACAGGGGCAGAGGGAGAGGGAGAAGCAGACTCCCTGCTGAGCAGAGAGACCGACACGGGCCTCCATCCCAGGACCCTGAAATCATGACCTGAGCCACCCAGGTGCCCCCTGGATTTATAGCTCTTATCCGTGGGAGAGTTGGTCTGATAGGAGCTACTTGGCCATCCCAGAAGTGGAATCATATTGTGTTGACATTATTAATGGAGAGACAGAGAGATTATAGAAAGACAATATAATTCACTGAATTTAATTTTGGCCATGTTGAGTATGATTTTGGCCAGAGTGGAGTTCTCCACCAAGTGGTGGTTATGGAAGTGGGACTCTTAGATGTGTAGCGTGGGCTGCAGATACAGATTTAGAACTTGTAAGCGTCCTGATGCTGACCAAGGTCATGAGAATGGATGAGCGAGGGAGTAGTGCTTTGAATTAGAGGATTGACCTGAAGTCATAACCCTGAATTCATAACCATGTTTAAGAGGTAGGCATAGGAAGAGGAGCCCAGGAAGGAGATTAAAAATGTTAAGTGGAGTAATTTGTAAAGAAAAGTTGGTACAGAAACTAAGCAAGTGGTCAGTAGTTCTTAACCTGGGATCTGCTGACCCAGCTGGCTTAGGATTCAGTTTCAGGAGGTTTCTGGAATCTCTGCACGGTGTACGTGTGTATGAGTTTGCTGGGGAGCGGGTTTATAGCATGCATCAGCTTTCCAAACAGGTCTGTGACCCACAAAGAGTTAAATGTTGAAATGAACAGTTTCAAAGTTCAGAAAAATGAATGAGAGCCACTGGAGGCTTCGCTAGAGCAATTCGGGGTGAAGGTGGAAAACCAACTGGCGTTCACTGCAGAGTAAATCGGAGATGCAGGGGTAGTGATAGGCAGTGTTGAATCCGCTTTCAGGAAGTCTGGATGATAAGGTGAGGAGAGATTGCTCGATAGAGGGGAGTAAGATTAAGAAAAGAGTAGCTCTGCCCTGCCTGGCCTCCCCTATCACGGGCCATACTAGCCCCTTTGTGCTCAGGCACTGAGGCTTCTAGTCTGTGAAAGCTGCTGTGTGGTGAGAAGCCAGGGGCTGCCTGTGTGGGCTGGCAGGCACGCGTTCACCGCCTCGGATCCCAAAGAGGTTATGAGCTCCATGACAACAAGGACTTCTTTTTTCCTTGTATTTGGGTGTTCTTTCCCTATAGCACTTTTTATTATACTCTGCTGCTAGGAAAGACTTACTGTGGCTCACTGGCAGAGCTCTTGGGACAGGGGATAGGGCCACGAGCTGGTGGAAACAGACATCTGTGCCAAGGGTGGAGAAAACGGCTCTGGTGCAGGGTTTGTCTTACAGCCGTGCCTGGGTGTTCTCGGGTCCCTGGAGGGCTGCAGGCTGCTCTACACCATGTAGGCTTGACTTCCTAAGGTTGACCCATTAGAGGCCCTTCGAACAGGGGAAGACCTTAGACCTTTGACTAAGTGAAGTAGGGAAGTATGGAATATACACGCCCTCCACCCCTTTGTGGGCTCATTTCTTAATAGGAGAGAAGTGTGGTTAGATGGGGAGACACCTGGCTGAGCTAACATGGGAATCAGAAAGGGAGCCTGAGGTAGGGAAATGGAGATTTTGTAACTTTCTGAGCTCATCCTGCTGTCCTTAAGTTAAAAGACAGTTTGTAAAAGAGCTACTGTGGCTCATTTCTCTTGCTGCTTTCATTTTCTGCCACTATGCTGCTTCCCAGTGTCCTGCCCTCACCCGATTCATCACGAATTCTTCTTGTTCCTTCTAGCCCTAATGAAGCTCCCAGGTGTCATTGTGCTTCTCCTATCAAATAAGGAAGAACATATTTCATCAAAAATTAAATGAAAGCCAGTCCCCCACCAACCTTCAATTGTAATGGAAAATTGTTAAAAAAAAAAAATGTATAGTTGGCTCCATTTGTGGTAAAGACATTTGGACCTCATGTGGAAAAGCTTTTTAGCTGCTTTGCTAAGGAGTAAAATATATCAAATCAGCTTTGGAAGGCCAGTTCCATAGCCAGCTTCTTGCTCTCCTCACCTCTGTGAAGGCTCTGTCACCTTCGGTTGCTGCTGTTTGGTGGGGAAAATGCAGTTCAACTGTGTGTAGTGAGTGAAAAATAAATGACTTCCGAGAAATAAGAGTGCTTTAGGGAGCCTCCATATTTCGTATATTACTTTTAAGAGTATGAATGGAAACAGCACGTATACACTCTTCTGTTCCTTGGTTTTAGTACCTAACCGTAGCTTGACTACACTTAGGTATTGAGACATAAAAGGTTAAAAAAACTCTTTGCAGTTGCAAAATCTAATATGTGTAATTACTGTATTTCATTCAGTGGATAAATTAGAACTTATTTAGCCTGTACTCTTTTGATAGATACTTTTTTTTTTTTTTTGATATTTTTAATAGTAAGCAGTGCTTCAGTGAATAAAATTGGGCATAGGTTATTTTGCATAATTGTAGGATTGCTCCCAGCTGTTGAATTTTTGGGTTTCCTTTCTGGACAGTCTTCCAGTTTCTGTTGCCGCCAACCGTGAACAAGAAGGTCTGTCCCCCTATTCTTTTTTTTTTTTTTTTAAGATTCTATTTTATTTTTTTTTTTAAAAGAACTGAGTCAGCAGCTCTTTTTTTTTTTTTTAAAGATTTTATTTATTTATTCGACAGAGATAGAGACAGCCAGCGAGAGAGGGAACACAAGCAGGGGGAGTGGGAGAGGAAGAAGCAGGCTCATAGCAGAGGAGCCTGATGTGGGGCTCGATCCCATAATGCCGGGATCACGCCCTGAGCCGAAGGCAGACGCTTAACCGCTGTGCCACCCAGGCGCCCCTAAAGATTTTATTTATTTATTTGACAGAGAGACAGCCAGCAAGAGAGGGAACACAAGCAGGGGGAGTGGGAGAGGAAGAAGCAGGCTCCCAGTGGAGAAGCCCGACATGGGGCTCAATCCCAGAACGCTGGGATCACACCCTGAGCCGAAGGCAGACGCCCAACGACTGTGCCACCCAGGCGCCCCCTCCCAGTTCTATTTAGGTTATTTGTGGGTTCATCTTGTATACTTTAAAATCACTGATTTACCTGGAATTAACTTCCATGAAAGATAGGAGCTATGCATCTAACTTTATTTCTCCCTCTAATGGCTACCCAGGTGACTTCACATTTTTTAAAACCTTTACCTAAGGCAGACATTACCAGTTATCTACCTGATATCCATTCCTCCCTCTTCACCGTCTGAACCCCGATGTTTGTGAAAATGTCAGTAAACCCTGATGAAAAGATTTGCTCTTGTTGGATATCTTTGTGCTGAGGGTGGCCATGTGTCACGGAGGACGATGTGGAAGAGCTTCCAGGAGAGCTATTACTTTGCGGACAGGAGGGACAGACTGATGGCCTCAGCCTTTGGTCTTACCCTCTCCCTCTTTGCCTGTTTGAATGAAGGTATAAAGGGCAGATGCCCAGCATTTGTGGGCCATGAAGGAAATGACTGCGAAGTACACTTTGAGAAACAATCCTGTGAACATGACAGAAAAACCTAACGGAAGTTAAAACATTTGTGGAGAAAGTTCCCATCCCTGGCAGCAGAGGTCAGAGTGCTTCTGTGCATGAGCAGGTTGGCAAGCTCAAAGCAGAGGGTGAAGAGCAGTGGAAGGAAGGAACTACACAGAAGGAAGGACTGAATTCTTAGGTTTTATTCCTAATATGTTGGTCTTCCCCAAATTCAACCTGAGAATTGGGGCGTACAAAAAACTACTCTGGCGGCGCCTGGGTGTCTCAGTCGGTAAGCGTCTGCCTTTGGCTAGGGTCACGATCCCAGGGTTCTGGGATGGAGTCTCTGGCTCCCTGCCCGGAGGGAGCCTGCTTCTCTCTATCCTTCTGCAGCTCCCCCTGCTTGTGCTCTCTGTCTCTCTCAAGTAAAAGAAAACAAAAAACAACAACAAAAAAAACCTACTCTGAAATACCATGGCATCTCAGACCAAGTATGTTGGTTTTTTCACTGGGTTTTAGCCTAGATTTTGAAAAGCAGAGAAAACCCGTTCATGGGAAATAACCTGCTTGGTTTCAACATAAGGGCAATATATGTATGTATGTATGTATGTATGTATGTATGTATGTTTTTTGGGAGGGTCGTATCATGATTAGAGTAGTGGACTAAGTAGTATGCAATCTTTAAAGAACAGAGATTTTATTGCAAAGATTAAGTAAGAATTCATTGACACTACTGGATTAAATCTGCCAACAACGGTAAATTGTTCATAGTGAGTAGATGGTTTCTAAGTTGATTTCAACTCCTTCTCCCTGTTATTTATAATTTTATCATCATCTTAAATTGTAATGGAAGTATGTTCAACATATTTTTACCCTTTATTTCCTTGCAGTATAAAATATTTTGTAAGCCAAATTGGAGTTAGGTCCATGATTGTAAAATAAATACTTTCATGAAACAACTGGTTTATGAAATTGGGCTTTATTTTTTTCAGATTGACACATCTTTTCTAACCCCGCCCCCCAGTCCTACTGTTAGCATTTTCTTTTTGTTCCAAAAATAAGCTAAACACTCTATTTTGGAGGATATTCTCTCTTCTACGCTTTTGGAGCCTGAACCAGCACGATGAATCCTATGACATCTTTGTGGTTAGAGGCACGCTCTGAGGCGGTGGGTGAGCTCTCTGAGAGAGAGCTCTGTATCTAAATGTTACCCTGCCCTTCACTGCTGGAATGCTATTCTTGAAACAAAGAATGAGTTATTAACTTAGTTGAAGAAGGTGGTTCAATGAGACAGGAAGCTTGTAACACACAAAACTGGAGAGCATTTTATAAATTGGCTTCCTGTTTCTAAATGTCTCCCTGTAAAAACACGAACACATGCACACACATATACATGCACACAGGTGGGTAGCATTTACACAGTGTTTCTTAGAAGCAAAGTCATAATTAAAATACATGGGGGAAATTTACAAAATTTTCCCTAAAACTGCACACATTTGTGAAAGACTGCGTGTACAAAATCAGGCTACTAATAGATATGCACTGATAGATGTAGTCACATTCCTGTTGAAAGTGTCCTTGGCACCCTGCCTGGGGCAGGGTAAATGATCAGTAAATGGTGGAATGGATAAATCAAATTATGCTGTCGACTATAGCATTTTTAAGTATGTGACTTTCTCTAGACTGAATAATTGACTTCATGAAACAGTGACTGTTGCTACTCATTAATCTTTATGATTATAAATGCGATTACAGTTACCAAAAAAAAAGTTTTTTCAGATCTTGCCCTTTTGTATCTAAGTTATACACAAAGAAACCAAGCATTCCAAGCTGGCTTCTTTGCATTCATATGAATACTTTCTAAGTGTTTTTGCCTACAGAGGGAAATGAAGCTGGAGGAAATGTGGCAGGTAATGCAACACCCAGGTGGGGGAGCAAGAATTTGTTGGGTGTTGATTCTCTTTTGAGTTCTGTGAATGTTCCTCTCTTTGTATCAATCCACACCTGAAGGTTAGGTTTGTTCTGCTCTGGATAAAACATTCCTTATTTAATGCATTCCACAGAGCTACCGATTGAATGTGAAACTCAAACCTTGTTTCACTAGCTAACAAAGATGAGAAGCCATTGCATTATTAAAGCTTTCAGCCACTTAGAGGGGTGCTCGGTAAATAAGCTGAGACTACCCCCCCCCTTGTTTTTCAAAGAAAAACAACTATTCAGGGGCAGTACTTTCCTGTAATAAGGTGGCAGTTCTTTGCTGGTTACATAGACGTCTTTCTTAAAAGGCTTTTTACTTACTACATGTTTAAAATTGTAACTTGGACTTATAACTTTAAGTCTGTAATTGAAGCTTTTAATATAAAAGTGGTGAAGTTTTGCTTCTGGATCAAATTCTGGTAGTACAACGTTTATTTTTGTGCCAGAGATAAGAATACCTTAACTTTCTTTCTTAGAAGAAATTTTTAAGACCTTATTTATGGTATAGAATGAGCCCAAGTATATTTTTTTCCCCTGGATTTGTTTTTCAAGATTTTCTTTAATTCAGAAGAGACATAGCTAAGAATATAGACACCAAACACTAAAAAGTCCGAGTGACAGCATGGCCACGGGTGGGAGATACAGACCATGGGAAGTTCTGTCTACAAAAATCTACTCTAATACCTCTGACTAATTAGAGATTAATTTACTGAATGATTTTTAAAAATTGCAAGTATTCTTTGGGAGATTTAATCATTGTCATTCAGTTCTTCCCAGTATGTGTAATCATATTTTGAATATACAGGGGATATGTTTTATACTGATGTTTATAAGCTACTTTATGTTTAGATAGTCATTCAAAACTATTTGAGTACCTACTATGAGTCAGTGACTTTTCTAGATGTCTGGGATATCTTAGTGAAGAAACCAGACAAACATAGAATAATAAGTGTTAAGTTTATTATATAGTTCAGCCAAGTTTACTCAATTTGCTGAAAATCTTTTGGTGGAAATTAGCTAGATTTCTTGTATGTCCTCATGAAAGACTGTGTATTTATTCCTGCAACCTTATTTTTGCGGATGTTGTCTAATGTGGTTCCACAGAGCAGAGCTCTGCATGACGACTTTTGGGACATGACGTGTGGGGATGGGATTTACGGACTATGTGGCTTTTTGGTGATGCTCAGAATCTTCCACCACACAATCCCCTTGCACCCCCCTCCCCACTTTATTAGACCAGCTCTATGCCTATCAGTTTACACAGGGGAATTCCGCATAGTATCCCTCTAAAAACAAATGTTCCACTTGAAGTTATGAATGAGTAAATGAATGTTAGAAAATGGAGAATTATTTTCTCCATTTGAAGTTTGCCTTAAACAGACAAATTGACGGTTTAGATGTTGTTTGATTAACCTTTATGGTCATATTCCACGTTTGCCTGTGAATTTCGTTTCCTTCTTGTCTTTCCAGCTTGGTAAAATTGTTCAAGGACACTAAACAGGTGATTATCTGAAATCCATATCTCTCTGGGAATTGGAAGTTTGGAAAAGACCTTACATACAGCATCTGGTATTTGATCATGTTTATTGTGCACACTCCCTCCAGTGAGAAAGCCCTTGTTTCCTCTATTTATAGCTGTTCTGCCTTTGTGACATACTGAGTCATATGCAGAACAGCTGGTTACTGGGCTTTGGAGAGGAACAAGGCTTGTTCAGATGACAAAATGATGGAAGGGTATTTGTATCGACTTTTGCCATGATAATGCTGTGTAACAACCTCAAAGTATAGTCTTTGGACCATCTGCATGGAAGTAATCTGGAATGTTTAATGCTGCAGATTCCCGGCTTCAACCCACCGACTCAAAGGTGGAGGCAGAGCTGGGAATCTGAAGTATCAGCCAACAGTCCTGGTGGTTCCTAATTCTCAGGACAAGTTAAGAATGGTTGTATATCGCTGTATAGTGACTAACATAACATAATAAAAAATTATTATTAAAAAAAAGAATGGTTGGATATCAGTTTGGATAATGGCAACATTTCTGATAGCCGTTTCACATTGTTGACTCTCTCTTTTTTTTTTTTTACTGTGGTATAGCTGACAATGAAATTCATCCTGTTTAGGTACCGAGTTCTGAGAAATGCATATAGCTGTGTGACTGCCGCCTCAGTCAAGATTCAGAATCTCATCACCCCCCAAAATTTCCTTGTGTACCTTTTGTAGTCCCTTCCCTCCTCATCCCCTGTCCCTGGCAACTGCTGATCTGTTTTCTGTCCTTGTTGGTCATTGTGGTTTTGCATCTTGACAATGTCCTATACATGGAATTATCCTATTTGTAGTCTTTTGAGTCTAGCGTGTTTCTACTTAGCGTAACGCATTCAAGACTCATCAACATTGTTTGTATCAGTACTTGATTTCTTTTTATAGCTGAGTAGTATTCCTGGAATACCGCAGTTCATTGATTTCCATCTGAAGGACATTTGGGGTGTTTCTGCTTTTTGGCAATTATCAAGTCCCTATGAATATTCATGACAGGCTTTTTATTTCCCTTGAGTAAATGCTGAGAAGTGGGATTGATGGGTCTTACTGATGAGGGAACCGAAGGCAAGCTGAGGACAAATCAGAAGCTGACCCCCCCCCCCATGGGATATATGTGACATTCCTCAGGCACTCCTGGCTGCCCTAAAGCTAAGGAAAGGAAAAACAAATAGTTAATTTATAGAGATCACAATCCTGCAAGACATGAGTCTCCCTCAGTTTATAAATGTCTTAGCAATCTACAAGAACAAAGCATTTCTATCAATAACCTAGCTTCCAGAAGGAAATGTAGATACAATTAAATGTCCTTATAATCTGTAGCCCATTGACAGATATTTGAAGCAGGCAGAGTATAATGTTCCTCCAGGAGGTTCCCAACTATCTTCATGTTAATGCCTTGTAGAGGGAAAAACAACCTTAACTTGACAATGGCAAGGCCTCGGCTATCCTATGAGTCTTTCACATATAAAAATCCTTTTGAAACCTCCATTTCTCCTTACTGCCCCCAACCCCATAGTATATAATCAGCCACCCCTCACAACCCCGGATAGCAGCCCTTTCTGCCCACGGGTCCTGTCCCCGTGCTTTAATAAACCGCCCTTTTGCACCAAAGTCTCAAGAATTCTTTCTTGGTCATGGGCTCCGGACTCTACCCCACCAAACCTTACCTATATTCCAAAACCACATCATTATCATAAGTGTATGTTTAACTTTATCAGACACTAACAAACTGTTTTCCACCTTGGCTCTGCACCATTTTGCATTCCCACCAGCAGTGTGGGAGAGTTCCTGTTCTTTTATTCCCCTGTCAACCTTTGTTAATGTGAGTTCTTAAAATTTTAGCCCTTCTGCAATATAGTAGTGGTATGTTTGTAGGTATGCATCATACCTTACACGAGTTTTAATCTGCGTTTTCCTAATGACTGATGGTTTTATTTGAGCACCTAGCGTCCTCTGCGGGACACTGAGCAGTAGCTCCCCTCTCTCCCAGGAATTTGTGGATGTCAGGACAAATGACACACAGCTACCAATGGGTGTAAAATCAATTTTATCACTCATATAGTAAAGAGCAAGGGGATTTACTGAGGAGAAGAGCTTACGTTTCATTGGGAGTGAAACATGGGGAAGGGATTGGTGGTTTGGGATTTTTACTGTGTTTAAGGGTTGGAGCCTGGATGAGCTCTTTTTTTCAGCCAGACTTGTCTTTTCTCAGCGAGGTTTGAAATTTCCATTGGTGCCAGTGGACAGATGGTGCATGTCGGCTTTCTTATCACGTTTTCCAGTTGTGGGGTGAAGAGAAAGAGGAGGGTTGGAGGCTTGAAAGCTGCAGAAATCAAACATCAAAACTTGAGTCTTGCTCTTTACTGCCTGATGATGTTGAGCACCTTTTTGTGTGCTTGTCACCCATACGTCCTCTCCGACGAAGTGTTGAGATTATTTGCCCATCTTTTAAATTGGATTGTTTGTTTTCTAGAGTTGTATGTTCTAGAAGTAAGTCCTTTATCAGTTATGTTTTGCAAAAGATTTCAATGGCTTGATTTTTTTTAACTCTCTTAACAGTGTCTTTCAAGAAGTGGAAGTTGTGTCCTAGCACTAACTGTCGTTTAGTGCAATCATATAATTTTATTTTTCTTAATAGATTCCTTTTCAGCTCTTTTCTGGTGCTTTTAAACCCATGGGCAAGATCTTAAATATATCCAGTGGCCGTATGGCATAGTGGAAAAGAATATTTTTCATGTATCCAAACTTTATCACTTCGAAATTCTTGGTCATTTTTAATTCCTTTAAAAATTTTTTTCCATGGAGGGGCACCTGGGTGGCTCAGTCAGTTAAGTGCCTGCCTTTGGCTCGGTTGGGCTCCCTGCTCAGTGGGGAGTCTGTTTCTCCCTCAGCCGCTGCCCTTCCCCTGCTCATGCTTGCTCTCTCTTTCTCTCTCTCAAATAAATAAGTAAAATAAAAAAAATAAATAAATAAAATTTTTACCATTGAAGGCAGAACGTCTTATGGGAAGGGCATACGATTAGCTGATCTTATGAAAATGTGGTTCAGTAAGAGAGAAAAATAGAGGATTAGAAATTCTCTAACATAGCTAGAGGGTGGCAGAGCCTGAGGTGGACAGCTGGTGAGTCAGACCTGAAGCTTGTGCTCACGACCATGTACTTACTGTCTCTTCTTCACTAACCTATCTCTTTCAGTGAAGAGCCTTCAATTTCTCATATATAGTGATTTACAGTTTACAAAGAGCTTTGGATGTCATCTATTAGGTAATCTTAGAGGCCCTTTCAAGATTTGATCTTCTGTGACGTGGGGATTTATTAGATTAACTCTGGTAAATTCCACCTATCTTCTGCTATTTGTAAATTATTGTGTAACAGCAGTAATAGTGGAAATTTTAAGCATGTTTTCCATAACTTTCCAGCCCTTTATCCTACAGGTAATTTCCCCAGAATTTGTTAGATAAGGAGAAAATGTTTTGCCTCTGAGTATCCTTGGGTGTAGATTTTCCATGGAATTTGCCTTTATTTTCATTTTGCGTAGACTTAGTAAACATCCTGTAAAAGGCAGATATGATCTTGGAGTAACCTGGGTTTGCAGTTTCTGTGAACCCTGCTGGCCCCCGGGAAGGAGGCCACCACACCACATATTTGAGTGCCTCTTCCCCCTTCCGGCTAGAGTTGACCCCTGTTTGTGCAAAGTGGGAGGAAACTGAAGCCTCATCCCACACTATTGTCTTCCGAAAGAATGCCAAAGAGAAACCAATTAAAAGATGAAAGGCTGCAGTGCATTTTAATCTTCTCCTCCAGGCCCTGTCAGGGAGAGGAAGCCAAAGAGCCTGTGGAATATTTACTTGGATTTGTCTTATGGAAACTAACTCAGGTCTCAGCTGTTCATGGTTTGTACCAAAGTGACTCATGAAGAACATGTCCAAATGAAAGCCATGTTTTCAGGCTTACCTTTGAATGTATGGCTCTGTGAGGGCTGTGGTGGTGGCTGACAGATCCAAACGCTTAAGAATGAGAAAAGACGGATGAGGCTCTTTAATAGCCTGGGTGTAGAGGAAGTATATGTGGCCATGTCAAATGGCAAAAAATAATGCAGTTTAGTAATGAGTTTGCCTTTTATTCAAGCGGAAACAATCCATGGATTGGGGGAACACCTTGCCTAACAAGCAGCGGGGAACTCTGTTCCTGAGGGATTTGGGGCAGAAGTGAGTTTCATGGCGCATTAGAAGCGGCAACATGGAAAGAGGGCACGATTGGCTTGGAGGTCAAGGATTTCCTGGCAAGGCTAGCAGGTCTTGTTTTCTAGGGTAAACTGAACTAGCTAAAGCTGAGTCGGAGGGTCGTGACTGGTGTATGTTAGGTTTCCTTGACCAGTGTTTCCTGAGTGCAGGCTTTCTTAGGCTTAGATTTGTGACAGGGCAGGGCCACTGGGATGGCCTCCATTTTGTGGGTCCTGATATAGCAGTTAACTTTATCAGCCCTAATTTTTTTTTTTTTTTAAGAGAGAGCAAGCGAGTGGGGTGGGGGGCGGAGGGGCAGAGGGCGAGGCAGAGGGAGAGACAGAATCTCAAGCAGGCTCCACGTTCAGCACGGACCCTGAGATCATGACCTGAACCGAAATCAACAGTCGAACGCTTAACTGAGCCACCCAGGCGCCCCTATCAGCCATAATTATGTATATAATATAAGAGGTGAAAAATAGAGTGAAAAATGGCTACTCAGTTCTGTCAGTTCACTGGGAAATGAGGCTTCATCAAACCAAGATTTCTCTCTCATGTCCCAACTTCTCCTGCTCCTACCCCAAGGGATAAAATACATTGAAATTGGCTTTGCGTGAGGGGGGTTTTAGATGTGACAGACTAATAGCATGTGTACAGAAGGGTCTAGGCAAAGTTTGTGGAAAGAATATCAAAAAACAAATCCTTATGGAGAAAGAACTGGAAGAACATTTAGGAGAAGGCAGTACATGTGCAATTCGTTATCCTGTGGGGAAATGAGGGACACACCACAGGTTCTGCCAGCATGAAAGTTATTATCCCCATTCTGGATTTATTATTAGTGACTCTTTATAGGATATATCTGTATAAAGTGACTGCCGGTTTTATGGGAGGGCTAAAACTTGACTGTTATCAGGATCTGTTTTGTCAGAAATATTCGGTCACATTGTTATTATCAGTCTTAAGTGGTGGGACTAAAGGAGGGGTAAGTTTTGAAGGAAAAGGACTTGGGAAAATTCTAGAACGCAGTCTGAGTAATTTGGGAGAAAGCCCTAGTGGGGGACAGTGCTTCTGGGCCACCAGAGGGCAGTATTCAAGTATTTGTTGGACTCCATGTTTCAGAGAACCACTGAGGATTGTGGGAAAGGAGTGTTGCCCCTGGAGTGAAGACAGCTTTGTACCGGTTTTATACTCTTGCCACCTTTTTTCTACCAGCCTAACTCCGAAAAAATGTCATTTTTTTCTCTCGAACTTTTTCTTTCTCCCCAAGTGAGTTATTCCCCAGCTTTCAGTACATATCTCTGGTGGCACTTATTATATTTTCTTTTCTTTTTTTTTATTGAAATATATGTGAAGGAACGTAAAACTTAATTGCTTTTACCATGTGGCTGTGAAATATTAATTCTACCTCCCAATAAAGATTTAATAGTTACTTTTGTAACATTAAAATAATTATGTCATTTGTAAAGACAGTATCAATTGAGACCCTCTTGGCACTTATGACTGATTCATCAAAAAACAAATAGCAATCTTAAAAACAAAATTCCAGGATAGTACTGTTAAGGTGAATTAAAGTATTGGAAGCTCATGGGCTATGCTATACTAAATGGATGAAAACCGAAATGGATTTTGTACTGTAGGTCTATGTAAGTGTTAAAAATCCTAATGTATGCTTAGATTTCTTGTGCAAATAACAGGAAGCTCCATTTCACTCATTTCACTAGGATAAACTCCTTAGAAAAGGATTGAAAAGTTTCCATAATTAGTTCCCAAATTTTATGCTTATTTTTTTCCCCTACGTCTGTCAATTTCCTGACACACTTAAGCAGGAAAATCTTTTCAGTAAATCAAGCACTTGGGGCTCACAGATGGATTGAAGAATATCACTATCCCGTATTGTTTTGGTTTCCTATCTATTCTTTGCTTCAAATCCCCGTATACATTTATTCTCTTCTCAAACAACCGGTGAATTTTCAGCATCCCTTTCGGCTTGTACAGAGTTGTGGAGCTAACAACAGCTCTGACGGTTTTTACACCAAGCTCTCTGGTAACTAGCTGGTTGTGGAGTTCCTCAGTCTTCTCCAAGTTCTACTTGTCCACAACCTGCTCTATGCTCTTGAAGGCCTGACTTATCAATTTTTTTTCTTCTTTTTCTTCAAACCTATCACTGACTCCACAATATTGAATATGTTTCTTCCACTGGCTTAAAGGTGGTTCTGTGTGAGATTCCCCTTCAGTCTTCAACTTGTCTTTTCTGCCCCTCCCCCCAGTCTTGAGGTTGGGGTTTTACATTTGGAATGTTTTTTTATGCAATGCTTGAAATCGATTCCACGTATTTAAGGAAATTCCAGAAGGGCATGCTTCATATGCATTTACATTTTCCTCTGTTTCAGTTTTTGTCCGTCTGGAAAGAAATCTGGGATTTGTTTTTCTAATTATCTAATCTTTCTCTTCCTGTAAGTTTAGGCTTCCTCTTCAGAGCTCAACGCAACATCATTTCACTTAGGCCAAGAGGAAGCAGCCCATTCCACATCTTCTCTTAAAGTTATGTCTTCAAGAGGATAGCTTTATTTTTTATTATTTTTTTTAATAATGATTTTTTATTATATTATGTTAGTCACCATACAGTACATCCCCGGTTTTCGATGTAAGGCTCGATGATTCATTAGTTGTGTATAACACCCAGTGCACCATGCAATATGTGCCCTCCTTACTACCCATCACCGGTCTATCCCATTCCCCCACAATATCAATTTTCTTATCTGTTCTTCCAAGTCTTTGGTTATCTGAATAACTGTCAGCTTCTCGCATCCAACCATCTCTATTTCCATGAAAAGTGGAAAACAACATGCTCCAACGGAAGCATCACTTGGAAGTGGAAGATTTATTTGGAAGATTTACTTTTTCTAATGTCCCTGACAATCATCTTAAATGGGCCTGTAATATGGTAATAGACCATTTTCAATACATGCCAGCTTATCATCCAGAACTTTCTGTAAAAGAGGTTTTTTGTGTTTTTTTTTTTCCCTTACTCATTTAACTGATGGCCTAAACTGTTCACAGACATATATGTTCGTGTTGAGACAGGTACTGCATTGGGTCCATAGTTGAACCACAGGGCCTATCAAGAAATCTCTATCCTGAAATTTACTTGTGTCTGAAGTAACTATTCAGGGTAGACATCATATATGTCAATTCTACTTAATCAGGTAGTCTCTGTTATTTAGGACTCTGGCCAGATGTATCCAAAGCCCCTTGATTCATTTTGGGCATCTCTGGTCAAATGATCAAATGTCACCTAAGAATCATAATTCACCTCTATCAGATCCTGGTAGAAATCCAAAGAGCTGATTTGTCAAAGATGCTACTTTTTATTTATTTTATTTTATTTTATTTTATTTTTAATGATATTTTATTATATTATGTAAGTCACCATACAGTACATCCCCAGTTTCCGATGTAAGGCTCGATGATTCATTAGTTGTGTATAACACCCAGTGCACCATGCAATAGCTGTGCAGAAACTTTTAATCTTGATGAAGTCCCATAAATTCATTTTATCTTTTGTTTCTCTTGCCTTTGGGGATGTGTCATGAAAAAGGTTGCTTTGGCCGATGTCGTAGAGGTTGCTGCCTATGTTCTCCTCTAGAATTTTGATGGATTCCTGTCTCACATCGAGGTCTTTCAAGGAGGATAGCTTTAGAAAGGTATTCTTTCCCTGCCTGGCTATATACCCAGAAGTCTGTGACTCCAGGGCAGAGCTTCGCTTCAGTCCCACCATGGGAAGAATTTCCTCCAGGGACAGGACAAAATACCCAGGTCCCGGATAGGATTTCTAGCCTGTTGACCTTTCCTTGAGCTGTAGGTGTTTCTCAGAATACAACGATTGTAAACATGTCCATTTTCCCAATAGGGAGCGTCCTTACCCTTCTCACTTTGGTTGGGTTGGGACAGAGAAACCCCTTCCCATCAAAGGCCTGGAAAGTTGCTGAGCTGTCCTTTCTGAGGAAAGTGTGGGCGTGCCTGGGGTCTTCACTGGCCCACTCTGCCTACACAGGGCCTCTTGGCAGGCCTTCTGAAACTGTCACCCGTAGCCCAAGCCCATGTTTTATTGTTTATTTTCTCCTGTATTTGAAAGATCCTCCAGGGCATGCTGTGTTTTACGTACATTTTTATCTGTCCCAACATTTGGCACTAATGTATTTGAGTGAATAAATGAAAAACCTTGATAATTTGTCAATAACAATAGTTGGCAAACTTATTCTGTAAGGGGCCAGATAGTAAATATTTTGGGCTTTATGGGTCATATGTCTCTGTTAGGACTACTCCATTCTCTCTGCCCATTGTAATGAGAAATCTCATTGCAATTAGTATCTGTGTTTCAATAAAACTTTATAAAAACGGAATGGCAGGTCTGGGTTTGGCTCCGAGGTTCTAGTTTGCCTATCCTTCATTTAAGATGTATTTTTCCATAAAATTAGATTTATAAGTTATTTTGTCTCCTGTATTGCTTTCACAGAGAACTAAGAAAATGCATAAAGTACATTGGCTAAACAATTGTTTCTAATGACTGAATAATAATTGTAACTACTTTTTCTGGTAATATTTCATGGAAGTTTCAAGAGAATATGTAAGGGATCATTTATATATTGTATTTGAAAGTATTTTAAATTATAGTTAAAACCGGAGGTTTAAGTAAATGAAAAATTTTGGTAAGTCCATTTGAATTGTACTCTTTAAGCAAAACTGGAAGATTTTTCTTTTTCTTTCTTTCTTTCCTTTTTTTTTTTCCTTGAGATTTTATTTATTTATTTGAGAGAGAGAGAGAGCACAAGAGAGCGAGAGCACAAGCTGAGCCGGGTGGAGGGGTAGAGTGAGAGGGAGAAGCAGACTCCCCAGTGAGCAGGGACCCCAATGCAGGGCTCAATCCCAGAACCCTGGGATCATGACCTGAGCTGAACAGACACTTAACCGATTGAGCCACCCAGCTGCCCCCAAACTGGAAGGTTTTTCTAAGCCAAACTGTGACTAAGAAGACTGTTTTCAGAAAGCTTAAAAAATTAGTTTTGCTTCGGGTAACGTGAATGTAGCCAAAATATCTCACTGTTTCTAGACCAGCAACCTAATGTTTGAAGTATTATTCATCCCATCAACCTCCTGGGTGTGTGTTGGGTAAAGGATATATTTGTTCAGTTTCGTTTCAAAATGCAGAATGGTTTATCATAAGAAAAAATGCAGGATTTGTACCGTCTTGGTCTGACTTACTGTTAAATGTAATGGAAATGTTTGATATCATGTAGAGGTTGTCCTTGCCGCTGACTGATCCCTTCGTCCTTCCTGTCAGCCTCGGTAACTACCCAAGATGGAGGACTTTTGGCCATAGTGCTCAAAACTTGGCCTCCTGGCCTGGTGCCCATACTTCCTCCCAGATCTTTCCTCTCTGCCCTCTGGAATGATTCTGTGTTTTCAACTTCTACTCCTTCCTAAGCCTTCCCTTTGCCTCTTTCCCATATGAGAAACCTAGTCCTCGCTTTCTCCTGGAGCCTTCCCCAGTGCAATTTGCTTGTTCCCACACCCTGCATACCCCCGGGCCAGAGGCAGTGGCCACTTCCAGACAAACAGGAAAGTTTACATAGAAATACCTACGCCTTATACCACGGGGCTTACCTATCCAGCACCCTCCTCCTCAGTCCTATGCTGACCTCTCTGTTGTTCCTCTTTATTCGGTGTGGCCTCGTGCACCTGCCTCAGTATCCCTTCCACCCTAACTAGCCCTGCCGTCATCCGGGGGACTACAGTGTAGAGCAGGAGGGCCCATCAAGTCCTCTCACCTCTGAACCCATGACTTCCACTGCTACTCCAGCCTCTTTCTTTGACGTCCTAATCCTGGATGTCATTCTTTCGTGGGAGGGCTTCACTTTTGCATTAAGTCCCGGCGTCTCCCGCTGCAGCCAGCTCAGCATCTTCCCTGCAGCTTCAGCCAAACCTGCTTAGTCAAAACCTCTTCACTTTCTTCCTTCTTACCAGCCTTCTGTCTTTCCCCCCTTCGCCTGCTTAGCATAGTTTGTACAGTCTAATACTAAGTCACTGTCTTGACGCTGCCTTCAGATGTGCTCCCTGGTCCTCTCACTTCTACCTGGGAAGACCCAGCTGTTGACAGTCTGCACAGGTGCGCGTGGTCTGTGCTAGCTGTACACCTGCCGGACCCTTGTCCTGTGGCGTGGGTCCTTAGCCAGCAGACACCAGCTGGTTGCAGGGCCATTAGTCCACCTACTGTCTCTTACTGAAGAGGTGATTTACCCATGACCTGCAGGAGTTCTATGACCTCATTCTTTTCTAGTCACTTTAGGACCCTGCATGCTTGCGAATAACTACTCATGTTCCCTCTGGTTACCAGTAAACTTCAGCTCTTTCAACCCCGAGCTTCACGTCATACCAGCTATCAAATGGCTATGCCTTTTCAAATGATGTCTTCCTGGAGGATAACCTCTTTCCAGGAGATTGAACTCCTTTTTGTCAGGTTTCTATGGCAGGCGGATAGCACTGGTGACCTTCCGTCTTGTTTTGACTTGAGACTTTGATTGGATGATGGAAGAGGGCCTTTTAGGCAAGTGCGACGTAGTTCAGAGCATCCCTCCTAGACAAGCTAGAGTTAGTAAGGCACTAGGCACACTCTCGCGAACTCCGGTCTGCTCCATGTCTCACGTCGAGATGTCGGGAAGTGGTGTGTGTGGTTCTCCCTCATTCATGACCAGAGCTGTCACTTCGGGTCGGGCGGATGGGAAGCTGAGTTACCTAGCCCTTCGTGGTACTACGCTTAATCCAGTGTCCTAGAGTGTCAGCTTAGGGTTCAAACCAGTAACGTTAGTTTTCACGACGTAGACCGTGACCCTTCTCATCAACAACAGCACTTATTAAACAACCGCATTTTGAAAAATGTACAAATACAGCTGAGTAAATAAGGCAATTTTAAGCTTTTTTGCGTAGTACTGACATTTGTTCTATTATTAGCCTGTTTGTGGAATATAGGCTTTCATTGTATGGCCATTAAGGAATTCATCAAAATTTCATATCGCCTGTGCGGGTCCCCATGGTCCGTGGCTGCCATCTGGCTCTGCTTTTGACAGGGGTGATAATTCTTTCACGTGGCACTGCCGGTCCCTGTCTCTACCTTTTCTGAATCTGTTTTCCTTCTCCTCCAACTTTTCCATCTTCTGACTCCGTTCTCTGTTCCAGGATGTGGAGTCACTGTCTTCCTCTGTTAGGGGAGGAAAATGTTCGTTGATGCTGGTTTTTGGGTTCTGTCTTTCCCCTCAAGATGTTGGTTAGGTTTCTCATGTGCTGCCAGAAGCACAGAGAGTGTTTTTCCTCATTGTCGGTGCCATTTGTCTGATCTGGGACTCTTGTTTCTGAATTGTGGCCTGAGAGACGGTGAGGCTGTTTTGCCAGCCCAGCTTCTCCTACTTTTCATGGCGCCTTCTGTGGATGGTAGGCGGGAACCAGTCTCATCACACCCATGTTTGTTTGTTTTCAGGAAGTCAGAGTGTTTTTCCTGAGCTGTGTTCTCCCTTTTCTGTAATGCCTCAAGCAGCAGTTTCTCTTCTCTTTCACCCTTTTGCCTTTCGAGGTTAATGATTTCTTATTACTTACAAGTCCTTCTGCATGTTACTCAGTGGGGAGAGAGGGAGAAGAAGTGTAGAACCTTGGTGGAGGTTCCTGATTTCAATAAAATTTCTGTCTAGTACAGAAGAGAAGATGACTAAATCATGGTGACACAAGACAAAATGGCTCAACTACTGAGTTAGTGGCTCAAAATCAGCATCATAAAAATGTAAGGGAGAAGGAATCTTTTTGGAGCAGTAGTGTTTGAGGAAGACATTTGAGTTGTTGAGATGGATGAAGGTATTAGAGGACATTGAATTCTTGTGTTTAGGCAGAATCTGGGGTTTATGTGTGAGAATCCGGGGAAGAAAGGCCCGCAGGCAGGTAGGAAGGCCTTCCTCTGCAGACCAAATGGAACTTGGGAAGATTTTGAGCAGTGTTTTTTGTTTTGTTTTGTTTTTGTTTTGTCTTTTTTTTTGTGACAAAAGCTTTTTTGATTTTTAAGGAGCAATAGGCAGGCATGGAAGCAGAGTAGCTATGTAGGGGATTAAGGCAGAGCAACAGAGGTACTGAAGTGTTACCTCTGCCAGAAGAGAAGCCGAGACCTTGGTGCACAGAAGTACGCGGACTTGGAGCCACAAGGAAGGTGCATTCTGATGTTTTGAGTCTGGTCATCGGGGAGAATGTTGGTTTTGTGATTTCAGTAGCGAAGTGAGGTGGGGCAGTTCAGTCTTTGACGAGAGGGTGAGGTCTATTTTACATGCTGGTTTTGTGGTGATATAAAGGTGCTCGACAGGGAAATGCTCAACTGGGAGTCATGAAGGGATGTCCCGGGGAAGGACCAGAGTTTCAATGTAGGATGACCTGTTTGGAGTTTATACTGGAATGAACAAGGTTTAGAAGGTGGAGGAAGAACTCTGAGCAGGTGAGCTGAAGAATTTGAAGAAGGGAGTAGTTGGCAGGTCAAGCTTCACAGTTTCGAGGAGGGTGAAGTAATCATGAGAAAGCTTCCAGATTAACCCATGCTTGCCTGCCTCCTACACATCCTGTCACACCCAACTGTTCTCTGCTATGGATCCTTCTGGGTTTTGCCTGAACATCTAGGCAGAGATCTTCAGTTTGTTACGATTGGCTGTCAGCCCATATTATTTCCCTTCTGGAGAGTAGTTCTAGGCTTGGAGAGCAGACTCCATCTATAAACTAAATCCAGAAGCCGCATGGGACGCAGATTCATGAGCTTCTTGGTGGTCTATCAGATGAAAGAGAAGCCATCCTGACTATCGAGAGGAATCTTAGAAATCTCACCCACTCAAGATGAATTACATATGTTTGGCCTAGAACATTTTCTGTATCAACGTTTGCTTTTTCCTAAAATGCAGATCATTCCCTTCTGGAACTTTTATTATGGTAGAAAGTTGTTCCATGTAGTAGGTCCCAAATCTACATTGCACAGATTGTATACTTTAATGTGCATATTTTTCCACTAAAAGTCTCAAAATTTATTTGTGTGTTCCAAAATCAGTTTTATAGAAACACATCCAGAAGCTCTTGTAGAATTAACAAAGGAAACAGACTAGTGGTATTAACATAAAAAATCAGCTTTATTGAGGTATAATTGACACAAAAAATTGTAAGATCTTTCTTTTTCCTTTTTGTCAAATGTAACTTGGTTTTGTGTTTTTAAACAATTTTGTAGTATTTTTTATGTACTTGGATCTAGCCGTTCAAATTAGAGGACAGTGTTTCCAGGGCTGATGTTTATTCCTTTGCAGTACAAAGAATGTGCCAGCAGGGGGTAGCAGAGAACAGGAACTAATTTCTCGCTTGCTTTCCTTAGACTTCCAGTAAAGAGCCAAAGCATTGGGAGTTGGGAGGAGATGTGGTGATTTAGTCCAGATTCTTTTTCTTATAAGGAAATCAAGACTCTTAAGAACCCTAGATACCTAAAACTAAAACCATGTTTATTAGAGACCATTCTTAGCAAGACTCTGAGGGTGCTTCTGAAAAAGGTGGACTTCCAGGTGTCGGTCCAGGCTGTTTGAATCAAGATCTCTTAGAGAAAGGCCTGGATTAATCTACAAGCACCACAGGTGATTCTTCTACCCCTTAAATTCTGAGTCCTCAAGCAAGAGTCCTTCCTACAGGTTTGGAGTTGTGCTAGGCCTTGAGGATAAAATGAAAAAAAAAAAAACCCTATATAGTTTCAAAGGGATGTGCCTGCAGGGACCTGCCAAGTGGAGTTCATGAATGAGGAAGGTTGGGTGTTGGCCGATATGGGAGCATAGGGTTGTCACTGGAGAGTGTGTTCTCTCCAGAGTGGCCTGTTATTGACTCAGGGGCAACCTGTTGGGGCTATGAAGTAATGCATGCCCAGTGTTGCCGGACGTTTCTTTTTAAAAGAGAAGTCAGCATTCCAGAACTTTGGTTCATATTTCCCAATGTCAACATGTTGTGTGGGCCAAACAAAACATGTCTACAGGTTGGAGTCAGCCTGTGGGCTAAGATATCTCCTTTAGGAACTTAGGCCAGTAGGGGAGCCATGAATGCGAATACACATTTACCATACAGTGCTGAGAACAGTAGGGGGTAGACAGGAGTGAAAGGTGCGGGGTGGGGGGAGTAGAAGGAGCCATCCGAACTCTTTGAGGGAGGTCACTACGCTTTCCTGAAGTCAAGTTCTCAAGGTCACTGATATATTTTTTTAGTTAAACAATCTCATTTATTCTTTTGGGCAGAGTCTTCCCTTTGTGTCCCTAAGAGGGAACACACCTACCAATCTTATTATGTCTTGATATAACAGAATAATGTTAAAAAATGATTCTCAGTGCTTCAATTTTTATGGCCTTCAAACAAATGATTCAAATACAGAGAAATAAAATTATTATTCAGTCAAGGATGTTTTAAACTGGGGCACCTGGGTTGCTCGGTCAGTCAGGCTTCTGACCTCCCTCGGCTCAGGTCATTTTCTCGAGGTCCTGGGATTGAGCCCCAGGTCAGGCTCCGTGCTCAGCGTGGAGTCTGCTTGTCTCTCTTCCTCTGCCCCTCCCCCCACTCCTGCTCATACTCTCTCAAATAAATAAATAAAATATTAAAGTATGTTTTAAACTAATAATTAGTATGTTATGGAGCCATCAGCATATCTACTTTTGAGATGAACAAACTGGAAACTTTGTTGAGATCTGTTAAGGCCATGGAGAGAAAGTAGGGGAAAACGCGCCTACAGGTTGTTTGAGGAAAACTGATTTCCTAACCATTCTGTTGTTGGGATCGTAATTAACTCAAAGCAGCAGTTTATGTGGCAGTATATAAGTCCATTTGCTGCGGTCCTCCTTTTTACGCGGTAAGTGTGTTTTCCGCTTTGAAACAATGTAAGTTAAGTGAATTATCAAACAAGACTGTAAATGCACCTAAGAAAACTTAGGGTTGTGGAATTGTTTAGATACAATGCAAAGATCACACATTAAAAAATGGAAAGATAGATAAAAGATATGAAAGGAAATATCATAATTTAATATTCAAACATTTCTGTGTGTAAGGTAGAGGGGCTGGAAATTCCATTTTGGAAATTTAGTTCTATTTCTGTGAAATTACATATAGCTTTTTAGGGGAGGTAGGCATATAGAATACAGAAATTACTTTATTGGCTTAGCGCCTGTTGAATGTCTTTTGCGTTTGGGGAATGGATACCATGTAAGGCTTTTTGGAAGTATCTTTTTTAAAAATCATCTTTATTAAGTTTCAATAAAACGCACAAGTTTCTAGGTGTACAATTTGAATTTTTTAGAACGTATTTATTGAGATAGAATTCACATACCATACAATTCACTCTTTTAAAGTATACAATTCACTGGTTTTTGGTGTATTCACAGAGTTGTGCAACCATCACCGCTGGTTCATTTCAGAACATTTTCGTCATTCCAGAAGAAACCTTATACCCATTAGCAGTCAGTCCCCATTCTTCTCTTCCCCTAACCCTTGGCAACCACTAATCTACTTTCTGTCTCTATGGATTTGCCTGTTCTGGACATTTCACATAAATGGAATCACACAGTATGTGATTCTTTGTGTGTCTGGCTCTCTTCCCTTAGCTATATATTTTCAGGGTTCATCCATGTTGTATCACGTATTAGTACTTCATTCTGTTTTATGGCTGAATGATACTCCATTGTAGCTGATGGACATTTGGGTTTTCATGCTTTGGCTAATATGAGTAATGCTGCTGTGAACATTCAGAGACAAGTTTTTGTGTGGGCATGTTTTTATTTCTCTTGGGTATGTGACTAGGAATATATTGTAACTATCTCCTTGCTTCCTAGAAATTAATTGTTGAATGGAAGGAAGGTTGACCAATGGGTACCAGAAGGACTGTGTTGTTAGCTTGCAATAGGAATCGATTAAGAATTATTTAGGGAACTCTTGTGTTAGTGGTCACCTCAGCTCCATTCCTTACTACCAAACATACACTGGAGACAAAGCATATCATTTGTGCCGGGGGTATAGCTATCAATTTGAAGTTCATATAAAATGAGTAGTGGCTCTCACCTGTAATAGACACACTGTTTCCCCAAATGAATGTTTCCCACAGTGATGACTCTCCTAGTAATTCACAGGGAGATAAGCAGATAATTGTTGAGACTTGCTAATGTGTGTGTGAGACATTTCTGCAAAAAAGAAGGTTGTCTCTTGACTCTTGAGAACCCATGATTATATTAAGCATTTGAACTATACTTAAAATATCCTGATAATGGGTGTTCACATCTATGTGTGCTAGTTATTGAAAAGCTCCTTGATCTAGAAAAAAACTAATAATTTATGCACTAGACTAGTCTTTTGGTAGACTTTTTTTTCCCTTGGAATATTTTTTCCTGTTGTCGGCAACAGCATAAATTAGAATATGAATGTGTATTTATAGACAAAATGTACTTTATACTTTACCCTTTAAAAGTAGTTTTTGTGATTGTTAACAAAACACAAAGTGGATCTGTAAAATCTGAGCACATTTGTGTGTGTGATGTTTTCAGTGAACTTAACTAGCTGCTAATAGGTTGTCTTGGATTTCGTATCTAGATGAAACCTGCCACCTAAATTGTCAGCCCTGGAGAGAATCTTCCTCTTTCCTCGGTTTTATTTAGTTCTTTCCAGTTGTTCATTTTTGGCTTGTAAATGATTATGTTTTAGCCAAAATAGTTTGGGTCTGTACACTAAAAGTTGGTAATTGTGTAGGGAAATGGCCACTTCTGAAGCAGAAATTATGTTTAAACTCATTCTTTTTTTTTTTTTGGCACCCTTAAATCTGAGTGTAGCTGACATTTGGCCTAATGATGATCGAGAATTTTGAGTGTTTATAAAGACAGTTGGCTTTTAATTATCTGGGGATTCAGTTGGGAGCTTCACATTTTGCTCTTCCTGGCTTTATGAGGACCTGGGAGTCTTTCCCAAGAGAAGGCGAAGTGGGAGGTGTAACTTACATGAGCCACTGAGACTGAGGATTTAAGGGGGCAGTGGGGCAGGAAACATGTTTAGATTTTTGACCATTATGAGACTTTTGGATTCCATTTAGAATTCAGGGATCTGTGCAATTCTCATTGTCGCTATTTTAGAAGACGAAAAGCTGGCTTTGGATTTGTTATCAAGTGATATTAGCATTGGCAAAAACAGTCCTTGTATAGTCCAGGATATTATGTAGTATGGTGCCAAATCTTCAAAGAGGCCAGTGACTTGAGAATTAGGTTGCTTAGAGCAATGTTATTTGCTGACTATACAATATAAGTTAACCAAGAACATGCTGTAATTCAGAGGGTTAACCACATTTTAAAGAGATGCCCAGTCTTAAAATACCATTTTGACTACACATTTCAAAACAGGGTTAGACTTTTAAAGAGGAATTTCCAAGAATTGCTTCATCTTACTTTTTAAATTCCTTGTGCCAAGCACCATGTCAAATATGTGCATAGTAATTGTCATTACATGAGTTTTGAATGAATGAATAACTGGGTACCTTCTTAGTATCTTAGATAAAATTAAGAAAGTTAATTTAAATGGGGAAGTTAAATTCCAAGATGTCGTTTAGCCTGGAAGAAATTTCAGGTAGCAAATCCATAGTGGTAACAAGCTCTCAACTTGGAACATTTCGTCCAAGAATATTCCCTTCTGAAAAGGCGTATCACTACAGTGATATGCTTCCATGGATTGGACTCTCGTGTTTGTTCCTAAACTATTGACAAAACTAAAATGGACTCATTTTTATGCAGTAGAAGGCTACTTTAATAAAGCGATTTCAGGAACTGAGGCAGGTTCTTCCTCTAAAACATACTCCCCATCACCTCCTGCCCCACCTGAAATGAAACCATCGGTTTGAGTTGTTTTGTTTCGTTTTGGTCTTGTTCTTTGCTTAAAATATTCATAGCGTAAATATTCATGGGAAGAGTAATAAGTAAATTTAACATGAGTGACTAGTACGTGTAAGTTGTATTTCAACCAATGAGAAGATGGGCAAGACAGTTGCGTCCTTGAGAGTATGCAGTGTAGACTGGCATGGCCAGGGCATAGGTTCCTAATTACATTGTAGAGTTGACTCCATGCTATGATAGACCCTCTTACCGGATACTCACTGCCTGTTAGGTAGGGAGCTACTTACTGATCTCGATCTCACCTCAAGCAACCATACTGTAACTCAGTTTTCTCATGGAAAAATGGGGTAAGAGACCCTACCACATACGGTTGCTGTGGGATTAAGGGAGATTGTGCACATAGTAAGCAGAGTAAGTGTTGACTTTCATAATTTGGGTACCTGATTCATAGCGGAAAAGATCAGAGACTTAGTTACACAAGGAAGGAGTGTGAACCTCCCATCTCAGCTTCTCTGTCTTCAAGTTCCTTTTTATTTGGGACACAGTAGGAGGGTAGTTTAAAAAGAACAGAGCCCATCTTTTTGGGAAGAACCAGCTTCTCTAACATTGTGAATAACCTTTTCAATAATTTTACTCAAGGAAAGGAGCTAAGACGCAGACATTTGTTCTGTTTAAATTATGTTTAGTTTTTACCTAATGTCCCTGTGTTTATAACTTTCTGGCATGTGTGATCAAAAGCTCAGTCAAAGTTACTGTATCATAAGTAATAACAGAACAACTCATGGAATATAAAAAATGGACCTGTATTGTGGCGTTATGGGGATCATATGGTGGTTGCTTCAAAAACGAAAAAAAAATTTTTTTGGAGAGGGTTGAAGAGAGAGTGGGGGAGGGGTTAAGGGAGAGGGAGAGTGAATCTCAAGTAGGCTCCACACCTAGCATCGAGACTGACGTGGGCCCAATCCCACGACCCTGAAATCATGACCTAAGCCAAAATCAAGAGTAGGATGCTTCACTGACTGACCCTTCCTGTCATCCCCAAAATGAATTTTAATGGAAGAAAGGAGAGAGAGGTGTTTTAAATTCTTTGACAGCTTTAGAGATTGACTGAAAAGCATGGCAGCTCCTTGATGTGTGCCGGCCTGGGGCTTCCAACTGTGGAAACAACGCCCTATAAGATCCCCCTCATTCAAAGGCAAACACTCAGTCATCTCCCAGAATGGAAAAGTTAAGGCCGAGCCGTCTTTCGTGAAGTGTTGCGTGATGTGGGTCCTGTGTTCCACAGTGGCTTCTGCTGGTGAATATTCCTTGATTTTTGTTTCGTTGGGTTTTCTTGCAATACTTAGGTTGATGTGATTGGCATGATGGCGATCATATGTATGTATCATAAACATGACCTAGTAGTTGATCAGGGAGATTGTAACTTAATTTGGAATCCGTTGTGAGACCAGCTGAAGCTCATAGCCTAGTTTTTGTTGCAAACATCACTTTCTCTCTCTCAAAACAATCTCAAACGGGCACTGTGTTTTTATACTGTGATTTGACACAAAAATATGATCGAGAGTGCTTTTTGGATTCTAAACATCTTTTACGTGGCTGCTTAAAAGGAATTGAAAAATTTAAACAAGATGAGTGTCTGCTGACTTGCACTAGTGGGTGTTTTGCTGATAACCAGTCTGGTATGAAGTGGTCTTTGAGAAGTTCCCAGAATGTTTGGGATTTAAGTCATGCGGATTATGTGGTCAGAATTGGAATGGAGAGATGCAACGTTAGAGAAACGTGTTGCTTATATTGGTGGGAAATCTCATCCAGCCAGAGGATTAAAATAAAACCATAAACAAAGCAGTAGAGGGTATGAAGGTAACTCCCATTTGTTTATTAAAATAATTCATCTCAGAGCCAAAGAAATGGCTTTTGGGGAATTTGTGAACTTGCATACTTAGCTGATGATTTTCTTCCTCAAAATAATGCCCTTTGAAAACTTCCTATCATGGGCTTCTCTGGAGGCTACAGGTGGTGAGACAGGTTTGACAGCAGTGTTTGTGGGGAGTATGTTTTGGGCCTGCCGCTCCACCCTGAATACTCGGAGAGACTAATTAACTCTGGGGGAAGCTTCTCACCCCAGAGCCTCACGTTGGGTCCTGTCGCTTGTTAGGGTGTTTCCAGTAGCAGAGCCAGTCAGCACACAGGACACAGGGCTGGAAGAGACACTGGCCTTTCCTCTTGGGTGTAGTTGATTTTTGTTTGTTTTTTTAGGGGAGTCAACTATTTTTACATATCATCTGTGTACTGTGAAGTAGATAAGGCAAATACCTGGGGGTTTTTGTTTTTGTTTTGTTTTAGTTAGGGGACTGAGCAGTGGCTTGTCAAAAGTGTATGGAGTGAGATGGGTCCAGGATTCAACCCCAGGTCTTTTTGTCTGATGTTCCTCTCAGGTTAGTTGAGGTTGAGGTTTTCTTTAACTGCATGAAGGAAACATGGAAAGGGGCACAAAATAGGGAAAAGCCAAGTTTTTATAGAAGGCAAGGTGTGGCTGTTTGACTACACAGTGATTATGACTCTTGTTTGTGTTGACTTCTGATAACTTAAGAGGGAAACACATAGTCTTTATGTATTTAGTTCCTATGAATCACACCTCATTACGTAAAATGTATCACACCTCAAATAACTTGCTAATGAGTAAGGTTCAAAATTATTGAACGCAATAGTAATTGTTAGAACTCCTAGGCAGTTTGTTCTTTCAAGAGTCTGGGATTTCTTTCAGCACACTGAATTCTTTTTAAAATGAGGATGGGTTTATATTTTAAAGTATGATTTAATTTTTTTTTTTTGAACAAACTGCTTTCACTATATTTTGAGGTCCTTTACAGAGCTCTATAATTTTTACACTTTCCAGGATACAGAAAATAGTCTCGTGCATTTTTATAATGCAGTGAATCAGTTTCTTCCTTTAATTAAAGGATGTTATATCTGGCAAAACAGATTTTTGTTTGATAAGATGAAACTTTTTATCTTCATTCTATAGATGGATAGTACCAGCTAATTACACTAGCTGACATTTTTCAGTGCTCCTCCGGAGTCAGGCAAGTTGGGGAGTGCCTCATATACTTTATCTCATTTAATTCTCAGTAACCCTGTGAGGTAGGTACTTCGTATCTCCACGCACAGATCAGAACGCTAAGAAGTTAAGCGGGCTTCTCCAGAGTTACAGGTAGGAAATAGCAGGGGCTCTGGAGACTGACATGGCCTCACGTGGCAATGCTACATGCCCTGTTGTAGGTTTCTTAGTGAATGTGGCCCAGGTAGCCACTGCAGACCGAAAATCCCTGCGGTTAATTTATGCTTTCTAGGGGGCACCTGAGTGGCTCAGTCGGTTGAGCGTGCAACTCTTGGTTTTGGTTCAGGTCATGATCTCAGGGTTGTGAGATGGAGCCCCGAGTTGGGCCTTGTGCTCAGTGTGGAGTCAGCCTGAGATTCTCTCTCTCTACCCCCCTTGCTCTCCCTCTCTGTCTCTCTCAAATAAATAAAATATTTAAAAATAAATAAATTTATGCTTTCTTTTTTTGATTTAAAACTCTGGGAAAAACTTTTTTGTTTTAGTTCCTTAGGATGGGTCTTAGATGAGTTTATGTTTACATGGTTATATAATGTGCTAATTAAAAATTTTTACTTTACAGTAATTAGATGTTTTGAGTTATTGAGCTTGAGTTAGCTAACATTACAGTATGAGCATTTTGTACATGAAAATGTCCAGGGAAACTCTTAACCCACTTAAAGTTAGTTTTTCATTTTATTAATAGAGTGCCGTATTCACTCTTTCTCTCTGTCTCTTTTACACACACACACACACACACACACACACACACACAATCATTATGTATTAAGACACAGATTTTCTTTTGTCCAGGAACATTGTAAAAAAGTTGTTGGAACATTTTTAATTTACCAAGTTACTTTTTATACCCAGAACAGTGGAGGATTATTTTAGAAGACATATTGCATGGTCTAATATACTAATTTAGATTTTAAAAATTCTACATACAGATTGAAGACAACTTTTTTAGTTTAGAAACATTTAGTGTGTGAAGCAGTTGGGATACTCTCTTACTGAGTGCGTGTAAAATGCTGTAGGTTTTTGGTGTCGGTTGCATGTGGATGGTTCTGTAACTTTCTAGAAAGTTAAACTTACTGAGCCTTAATCTTCTCACTAGCAAAAGGGGGGAAATGAAGGATTATTAAATTTAAGGATTATGTGGATTTCATAGATAATGAGAAAAATTACACAGCATAAAAATTTCCTTTATCCTTTAAATGTGGGAGATACAGGAAATTGACTCAAATCTGATGGTTTCTGGCATTTTTGAATTTTTTTAAATGTTAATTTGTATATCTATTGCACAAGAAACACCTGTGGTTGTTGCAGATTATAAGCAAAAATATATTTAAATAAGGTATAATTCTACCACTTAGACACAATTACTGTTAATATATTCCATTTTTATTTATATAATACCTACTGTAGAGTTATAGTAATTGGTATACTTCATGTATTCCATAAATTACTTAATAATACGTTAAGTTTTCTTATTTTTTAAAGATTTTATTTATTTGAGAGAGAGAGAGCGAGAGAGCACAAGCAGGGAGAGCAGCAGAGGGAGAAGGAGAAGCAGGCTCTCCGCTGAGCAGGGAGCCCTGATGTGGGGCTCCACTCGGGGCTCCATCCGAGGACCCTGGGATCATGATCTGAGCCAGAGCCAGACGTTTGACCGACTGAGCCACCCAGGTGCCCCTACATTAAGTATTCTTTACAAGTAAACTACTTTTATGACACCAGTTTAAATTTCATGTAGCTTTTTGTTTTATGGTTGTATCATAGTTGAACCAATTTCTTATTGGGCATTCAGGATGTTTATATTTGTTGCTATTACACATAACACTGTGAAACAATTCTTGCGTCATGTCTTTGCGTTCTTGTCCTGTTGTCTTAGTATAAATTCCTGGATCTGCACATGGTGTGCTTCAGAGTATGCAAATTTAAGACTTTGAACACATATCACAAATTGTATTCTAGAAAGGTGGTATCGTTTTATAATATCTTCAGTGATGTACAGAATTTGCCAGATTCCCATGTTCTTAAAATATGGACTATTTAAAAATCTTTGTTCAGCTTTTATATTGTCTTCTTTATAAATACAGTATAAAAGGAGTCTCATTTTATATCATTATTTAGATTTATTTAGATTTTTGTATCATTTTAATTTTATCACTCTTTAGATTAATATATATGTATTAAATACAAGAATATGTATACACACACACACACACACACACAGGAGTACATTAATATTTTGACATGGATGGGGGTGGTCCAAAATCTACATACTATGATTTTTGCCTTTCTGTAGCCTCTTTGGAGAAATAAACCATTCTGGATACTTGGGTTTTCTGAATATCTCTGTAAATTTCATTATTTCTACTTAATATTTGGAATGTAACCCGGCTTTATCTATGGTGCAGAGGTGTTCCTTTGAGGGTTAATTATCAGAGTTTGTTTTCAGAATGCTAACTTGAAGGTCAGTGCCTGTAATGAGGTTAAGCTCTACAGTTGTTAGCTACCCTCAGGTATTTGATTGCATAGCATCTTGGCCATTGCAAGCTAATAAGTAGGTGGTACTTCCCTTGTTCAGATGAGTAGATGGGTTCAGAGAGGTTATTTAACTTGCTTAAGGTCACACAGCTCTTAGGTAATGAAAGTGGGATATGAATATACTTTTGTCTGACGTGAGCCCTTTCTCTTTCCGTGTTGCCATTTGCTGCCCTGCCCTCTTGATTGGCCCCATCCAGGGCCATTGACTGTCACTCTTCACTGCTCTCCATGTGAGTAGGTACCACTCTTCTTTCTTCTAACTCACTGCTTCTAATCTGGGTTAACGTGGGAACTTAATCACCAGATTGTGTCAGTGGTGAATAATTAAGTATTGGGGGCTCTGAGGGGGCTGTCCTATGACTAGAGAGAATGGACTTTGACATCTGTTTTGGATATTCCTGGGACTTTTTCATGCCTTTTTGGCTTGGATAGAAGTTCCCAGATATGAGATGTTACTGTGTTATCACTAGATGGGATCAATGCTCATCTTTTTTTCTTTTTAAACATTTATTTATTTTTGAGAGAGAGAGAGCATGACTGGGGACAGGTAGGCAGTGGGAGAGAGAGAATCCTCAATCAGACTCCCCACTTAGCATGGAGTCTGACACAGGGCTTGATCCCAGGACTCTGAGATCATGACCTGAGCTGAAATCAAGAGTCGACCCTTAACTGACTGACCCAGGCGCCCCACAGTGCTTGTCTTGAGGGGAAAATTCAAGAGAGTTGTGCTGCACAGACCATGAGCACCTGGTTACCTGGGATAATCCATGAGCCACTCCATTTTCTCTGCTACCCTGTCATCCCCTTTCCTCCCAGCTACTCCACCCTCGAGAGACAGGATCTGCAGATATTTTTCCAGTGGTTTCACTAAGAAACAGTGGTTGTGGTAACTGTAGGTGGTCTGTTCATATGTTATAGCCTTAAGTGGGGAATTGTCTGTTTAAAGTATGCACCGTCTTCATGCTTTGTTTTTTGTCTCTCTCCATCAGGATTTCATAGCCCCCTCTCTAGGATGTTTCAGTAAATATAGCTCATTACACAAATCTGGGCCATTTCATGAATCCATTTAAGGAGACTCATGCCCTCTGCAATTTAGCTTTGTCATCAAACTTGAGGAATTGAAGGATGGAATTGAAATTGATGATGTGCATCAAGAGTTGATATTTCAAGTTTATATCTTAATCTGTTTTTATTTACTCTTGGTAGGCTAGATTGCCCATAGGATTTTTATAGAAAAGATGTTGGAAATGTAGCTTCTAACTTTTGTCGATTACCCATAAAATGGTTCCATTACAGAAAACTCTCATCGTGGTTTTTTTTTTTCTGTTCATACTAAAATGGTTAATCTCTGTCTCTGTAACATAGAACCACTTGTAACTTCCTATATGGGACAACTTTTGTTGATATATTCACATCCTTCAAGGATAACGTTAGATGCATATTAGTTAATCTAATGCGAAATTTGACTTGTGTACTAACCCTGATTAAGAGAAAATTAATACGCAAATCTGTTTTTCAGGCAGTAACAGAGAAGAATTTTGAAACAAAGGATTTTCGAGCTTCTCTAGAGAATGGTGTTCTGTTGTGTGAGTAAGTATTTAAAGCAGTGAAAAAATAATTCAAAAGCAAAGGTGTGTATGTGTGTTGTGAGTTGCCTTCACTCCCCCCTCCATGGCCACCGTAGTCACAGATCTGTTTTCTTGCTAACAAGTGAGATTTGATCTCTGCAAATTGACACCCCTACAGTACCAGGCAGTAGGACAGGGTTATCAGTCTCTGCATCGAAAGATAGCATTGGTGAAATGTATATTATTTTAAATTAGTAAACAAGAAAGATTCTGTTATTGTTTAATGGGCCAGTAGGGGTGGGTGGTTGAGGAGAAAGCCTTATTACATTGCACCAGCTCTCCCTCTGAATATTCTAACATACGGAATTGCCTGGTTTAGAAGTTAATATAAAACTTTTTTCTTCATCAGTAAATAGCGATGCTTGTAGAACATATTGAGGCAGTAGCAAATTTTTCTTTTAAGCTCTAAGTGGAGTCATTACATTGCCACAGTCATTTGAGTCAATGGCCCATGGGCCATTCATTCAATTAATATATTATTGAAAATCATATCCCAGGTTTTGGTCATCATAAGTAAACTCGTCTGGTGGCATGATTGATGGTATGAGACCTACATCATGTGTCTATTCCACTATTTTGTCCCCCAGTGGATGCATAGTGCAGTTTGCCAGGTATGTGACCTTTGGGAGTGGAGGCGGAGCCAGGCCTGTGGGATGTAAAGGTGAAGTCCAAGGTGAGGATGCGGGTTGCAGAAGTGAGCAAATAAATTATAAGAATGTCCTTGAGTATGAACCCACATTTTTGAAAGGGCTTAAGGATTCCAATCTAGACAGTTATCACATAGGTATTTATGGAATCTGTCCACAAGTAAGCATTAGGAGTGTATGTGTTTATATTTAGATGATTTTTTATTATCCTTTTTTTTTTTTTAAAGATTTTATTTATTTATTTGACAGAGATAGAGACAGCCAGCGAGAGAGGGAACACAAGCGGGGGAGTGGGAGAGGAAGAAGCAGGCTCATAGCGGAGGAGCCTGATGTGGGGCTCGATCCCACAACACCGGGATCATGCCCTGAGCCGAAGGCAGACGCTTAACCCCTGTGCCACCCAGGCGCCCCGATTTTTGATTATCCTTTTAAAGGAAGGTTGTTTCAGCAAAGATCAGGAGTCAAAGGGCTTAGGTTTGATTCTTTGCCCTATTACTTTTGGACATTTGAACAATTGACCTAGCATCTGAGCCTTAATTTCTCATCCATGAAGTAGAGATCAGCATATCTGATCTCACTTACAGGGTTGCAAAATTCCATAATTATCTATCTATCTATCTATCTATCTATCTATCTATCTATCTATATTAAGGTTTATATTAACAATCTTTGCATAAATGTAAGTTGTTGTTAGGAAGATGGCCATGTAGATAACAACCTCTATCTCATTAGCTCTGTTGGTAGATGTTCAAACTTTTTTGTCTTAGAGCAATGTTATTAAATTGAATCTTGTGAAGTTATTGATATTCAACCCTCTGTGACCTACAGAAATGTCAATTTCATGTGGTTCTACCCAATACATAGCAGAGCAGCACCTGAAGAAGGGCCACAAGTAAAGTTGAAGGGGAGTTTCTTGTCCTCTTCTGATGTATATTTAGAAGTCCATTGCCAATACATTTAAAATAATTCTAGTAGACCGTGTGGTCAGTCTAATTGGTCAAAGTTAGGAAATTACTTTATATTAATTTGAAAACTGTCGAATTTAAATGTGTCCTAATGCATTTGGAAGATGGAGGGGGGAATGATGGTTAGAAAAATTCATGTGATCTGAAACCTACCTTAGCTGTATGGACTATTTAGAGGTTTGCAGAGAAATGACTTTCTCCACTGTAAGCTCCGCAAGTCAGGATAAGCCTTAGGTAGGAAGTGTGCCTACGAAGCACTGAGTTGTTTGTAGACATGTGAGAGCATATAGCTCAAATAGGTGATCTTTTTAAGGAAGTCACTTTGTGGATATATACTGCCAGTAGGAACTGTCACTTACATCATTTTTAGGGATCCATTGCCTCCATAACAAGATCATTAACCATACTTGCGTGACACTTAGGTTTTTGTTTTGTTTTTAATTTAAAATGCAACGTATGCAGCAGCCTGGTCTCTGAATGATTTGAGGTGATTTGTAAAAACCATACCCAACCTGAGAGAAGGAGCTTATTGTTACCAGTGAAGATATTCAGAGTCGACGAAAAACTGTTTTGATTACAAGCAGTACTGTTAGATTACAGACATAAGTTCTACCTTCACAGCAAACATTTGGATGCATGTTTAGAGATATATTGGTTTAACGAAAGTCACTTTAATTCACAATTTCCAAAAGCTCATTCTTAGATTGTTTCCTAGCTGGAATAATACCAATCGGGGGTTTTGTGCATTACCAGATTAAGTCTAATCAGTATGTTTGGTACCCAGTATTCTTTAAATGAATGTTTTCCAAAAGTAGCATAAGTAAGTACTAAGCTCTGCTAATTGGCAGTTGTAGTTTACTGAGGGGCATCAAAGCCCTGTGTGATGTTTGTTTAAAAAATTTTTTTTGCTTAATTATAAATCACAGTGTATGTGGCCACTGGTTAATGAAACATACTAATCTAAAAGCTGTGATGTTGGGGGAAAAAGCCTAGGTAACTGTTCGGTCTAATCTGTGGTGCAGACAGCCTAGCTGGTTGGCCTGTGAAATGATTAAGCAGACTTCACTGCTCGATCACCACCACCTGAGTTCCAGTGCTTACGCGGACAGCACAATCCGCCCCTCAGAGTCTGGTATTAAAAGTCCTGACTCTTGAATTCATGGTAAATGTAGCAAGCCGTCTGTCTTTGAGAATATTTTACCCATAAGAGATCTCAAGTTTCAGCTGAAATATGATTAGGATATTTTAAAACTCCGAATTCATTTTCTTACAGGAAAAGGCTGACTTCTGCTTGGTTCATGGCCAGGAAAATGGATTCTTGTGAAATACAGGGTCTGCTTGTTGCCCATTAACAAGATCTAGGCATCCTGGTTCATTACCATCATTAAAGCGTTTTCTTATTATTTTACCTAATTGTAGCAGTCGTTTATCCATTAGTCGTAGTTTATCCTTTTTGAGCTGACATTCTGAAATATCAAAGTTAAGAGTTAGAGGAAGTGAGCTTATTATAGCCTCCACCCAACTGGCAGTGTTCTGACATTTCAGATAGTCTAAATCGGGTATAAACTCTGCGCTGAGGTTTTAGACAAGATACATACCCGCATAACGAGGATAATGTGCCTTTATTGTCTTTTAATCTGATTGACTATTAAAGTGGGTATCTTTTGTTAATCCTCTGAGTATCATTTAGTTTGACTGACTCAGATCTAATTAAGTTGAGGGCTAAGGAATACTCTGCTGGTCAAAGTCTGGTACAGTAATTCTTTCCCTGTAAACCTTAGACATGTAATCTCTCTTGGCTTTCCTAAACAGTGAGATGGGAACAAAATCTAATTTGGGTTTTTTTCCAATTAGTAAAAGGATTGACAAGAGTCTGTAAGGTGACTTCAGCTCCTTGTTAATTATTGATAGTATTCATTAATCAGTCCCCTGTGTGCAGTGTTTATTAGTGTTCATGAGGACCTTACTATATATTTTTTAAAAATATGAGGTTTGCTACCACCTAAATATCTAAATCTCTCTCACTCTGTGGTTCTAGCAAAAGTATGTCTCTTCTCTAAACATATTTAGTTGAGGCATACCTAGCTAGTGATAGGAGTTAGTAATTTCACAGTTACTCATCTTATGATAGCGATCTTAGAAATACTAAAATGAAAACATTCTTTATTCACCTTATGAAGTAAGAAGATATGTTTGAAGATAATTTTATTGGGTGTGTCTCTGGTTAGTCAGTCTACACTTCCCATCTCTGGAATATTGCCAGGCTTTGCTCTGTCCCATGTCAGCCAGCCATGCCTCAGAAATTTACATATGAGCCACGTCTCAGAAGTTTATGTCTTTTTGAACTTGGCTCAAATTATTGAGAAAACTCTTCTCACACTGTTACGATGCCTTCTTTCCCATGGCTCACAGCTTGGAAAGAGTGAATCAAGATGTTCACCCATTTGGTTTGAGAAATCCTGTTTTAATTTGTTATGCCATGTGACCACTATGCTGTCTACATAAACAAAACATAATGTTTTGTTAAAGATGCATTCAATACAAGGAGAAAAATTATTTTAAAAAACTCCTGTTAATTTCCTATGGGATCCTTGGGTGATTGTTTTAAGACAGGACAAAGTAAAGAACTTTGTCACTTCTCATTCATGCAAGAGAGCTCTGTCTTTTGTTAGATTTAGAGACTTCACACATCGAGTGGTGGTGATACCGGTGGGTCCTTGGGCTTCTTTGCCGTGTTCCATGTGAAGCCCAGAGGGCCTTCCTTCTTTAATGAAGACTTTTTCTTAGAGTTCTTTCTGGTTTAGAATTTCCTGAGGAGGACACTTATTTCCATACATCTCTCTGGCACGCCAACACCATCCATTGATCCCCATCTGTATTATAGCCATTTGCAATATAAGTAATAAAAACGGTTTTTCTGGGGCGCCTGGGTGGCTCATTCGGTTGAACATCTGACTTTTGGTTTTGGTTCAGGTCATGATTTCATGGTCATGAGATAGAGCTCTGCAGTGGGCTCTGCTCAGCGCAGTGTCTGACTAGTATTCTCTCCCTCTCCCCCTGCTTGTATGCACTTGCTCTCTCTCAAATAAATAAATAAATAAATAAATAAATAAAATCTTAAAAAAGAAGATTTTTCTTCACTTAAAGTACTATAAACCTTGGAGTTTCCATACTATTTGACAACTCGGTCGTACACAAAGGAAGATGCAAGTGTTCAAGTTCATTAAAGGACAACTTTCAGATTTTAAACTGCTTTCTCTTTATGTTCGCATTTTGTGGTTGCCAGTCTGTATGTTCTGTTTTTAAGATGCATAGTCAGTTTTTCCCTGTAATTTGATATCTACCTATAACAAAACATCATTTAAGAAACAGTTTATTAATTTGAAGGCTAGCTTAGCAAACATCAGTTTAAAAGTTCACTTCTGTTACAGTAGTCGCATTGTAGAGACTCATTGCAAATTTTGCAGAAGGTATTTTGTATTGTGGCTTCCATCCTGTTTCATAAACCTGCACATATCATCTACAGGGCTTTCCTGCCCTAAATATAAACTACTAAGAGGAGAACATACAGCATTTCACTGATAGGACCTCTGAGACAGGAATGAGAATGATGGTCTACTAAAAATAAAAGTATGTAATATGTATGCTAGATGTATGAGATAGGAGCAATTTTATTAAAGTTGATCAACAAGTTATTACTGATGTCAGTTTTCATGTAATAAAGGGGTTCAGGTAGACACATGGAACACAATGTGTTGGCTGTGAAGTAATCAAAATATGGTAATATGGTCAGTGTATTGAGAAGTAAGTTAAATGAATATTGTAAAAAGAACAAATATATAATGGTATCACATCAGTTAAAATAGAGTAATTGCCTTATCTGAGAGACTTAATCTTTAGAATTTTTTATATACTAACAATCACCAGTCAGAAAATTGGATGAGATCCAAGGGGTTAAAAGCAATAGTAACAAGGTTTAAAACACTGTTTTCTTTAGAGAAACGTGTGAGACTTTTATCTCGGATGTCGAAAATGTAATGGTAAGCTGTAAAATTTAAGATATGAAATAAGATATATTTCTATATAGGGTAATTGATGTCAATCGATTTATAATTTTAATCCAATACTCATATTGAATCTAGTCAGGCTTGTCTTTATAAGTATTGTTTTAACATTCACATGGAAGAATAAGCAGGTTAGAATAGGAAAAATTCTAAAAATAAAAATTTCTATGAAATGGGCTTGTCCCAACATTAGAACACTTGACAAACATGACCAAGCACAGTAATTAAAAATTATGGATTGCTTTATAAATGTGCATATTAATATAGGAACAAGATCCAAAATACATTCTTATGTGTAGGAATTTTTGATAAAGGAGATATGAAAATATGCAGAAGAGAGAAATCACTCAGTTCATTGTATTGGGATAATTGGCTAAGAATGAATTTATAAGCCCACCAAATAGCCTAGGTGAAGATAATACAAAGCTAAAAAAATAATATTGAAGAGTTAAAATCTTTGGAGGGAGTTTAAAGTTCTAAGCTTTGACGGAGAAGGAAAAAAAAAAAGAAAAAAAATAGATTTATATCTATATGTAAATAGATATTCTGACAACATTCTGAGAAAAATACGTTAAGCAAAATGACTTAAACATTATCTAGATTTCAAATAAACTGGTGAGATACACATTTGAAAACCTCAGTAACAAAGGATGTGACCAAATACTTCACAAATAAAGAAATACTACTGGAAATAAGCAGTAAAATCTTCACCTTCATTAGTAAGAAATAATTATGCAAAAACCAGATACTCTTTTTAAATTGAAAGTGGTAAATAATTCGAAATGTTACAAAATGATGGCATATTATGGCAAAATGTCATATACTCAAAATGACCATTAAATACAAGCTGGTACAGCTCTGAAAAACAATGTGACAATACCTGTCATGTAATTGTATGCTAGTTTTTTAATTAATATAAACATATTAACTTACCACAAACATTACAGCACTTTTCCCAATAATCTTCCCTTTTGGGAATAAAAAAAGACTACAAAGTGGGGGAAATATGTATAAAGCTTCTTCATAGTGGAAAATATCAAAAACAAATGTCTATAATGTGATGGATAAAATCGGTGAGATCTTATACATCCCTTAAGAGCGGTGGTTAGAAAGGCAGCCGCTCTGTGGAAGGTCGTGCCGTGTGGAGTGGAGGCGCAGAAGGAAGGTGCTACCCATCTAGCCCGCCATGAGGTGGGCACACAAATGCTGCCTGCTGGTGCAAAAGTAAATTGATTCGCATTGCCAAATTCCTTTCCAGACAACTATCAAGACCTTGATGCTGCTGATTTTATTTCTAGAAATAGAGTATAGGAAATTGTAAGGGGCAGGGATGAAGATATGCATACAGACCTACATCAGAAGCATTTTCACAGTGGTGAAAATTGGAGTGAACCCAAGTCTGTCTATAAGAGAACAACATATCACTCTCATTTGCATGAAGGGGTGGAGAGGAATTTAGAGACGTTACTTAATAGTAAACAGTCGAACCAGGACAGCAAATGCTAGACACATTCTGCTGTTGATGTGGTATTGGGAAATGTCCTAAGGAGTCCGCCATCAGACCACTCAAGCTTTGTGCAACTCACTTCAGGATGCTTCGGGCCTAACAGTGAGGCTAGATAAGAGAGTCCTATCATAATAAAACTATAATTATCACATATATTGATACTGACTTGTTGCTCTTGCACACTTTCCCATCTTAGCCCTTATTGTTAACTATTTGTGTTGTATTCTAACTCAGCAGTATTCAAAATTACCACAGGAATTCTAGAAATCAAACTTATATTAATTTTACTACCAGTCTTTGAAAATATTAAGGTGACCATAAATGTTTATATTGAATTCTTTTAAACTTTAAATTTTTTTTTAGAGAAGGGGGGAGGAGAGGAGGGGGAGGGAGAGAGCAGATCTTAGGCAGGCTCCACACCCAGCACGGAGCTGGGTGGGACTTGATCTCACAACCCAGAGATCATGACCTGAGCCGAAATCAAGAGTTGGATGCTTAACTGATTGAGACACCCAGACACCCCAAACTTTAAAATTTTATATTATATATGCTTCTTACTTTACCTAAGGAAATGTGATCCCTAACTACTCAGAGTGGTTTTTATTTTAGAGATATTATAGCTTATGCATTTAAATGGGGGTAATTAATGAAAAATCTTGGTAAGGAATTTACTTAAGATAACCCGTCCAAATTAATATATCTGATAGAGAGTTTATTCTCTTGGTCAACATTTGGTAATTAAGAGAGACAACATCAAGGTTTGACTTGTCTGACAACAGAAAACCTAACAGAGGGGAGGTGTCCTTGTTGGGAAAAGCCATAAAACCATTTCTCACATTTGAGTGAAGTGAAAAGGTAACATTTTTCTAAATTTTTTTTCTATAAAGGAGATAGAGGTTTTGAATCACAGAAAAATTTCTGTATTAAAAGTTAGCGGGCTTTTGCAAATATTTTTGAAGCACCTACATACCAGGTACACCTCTAAGTGCTAGGAGATGTTTGGAATGAGAGAACATCCTTGTGTTGAGCACTTCACTGTCTGATTAGGGCAGTGCTCTGTCTTCAGTAAGCATTCAGATGTTTGTGGACAGAGTTGCATCTGGAAGAAAACTAGGCAAATGAAGATGTGCTAAATAACAGATAAAACAAAAATCATTGTTCTTTAATTTGTAAGGAAATATGTCTTCATTATGTCTTTCAAAAATGTAGTTACCAATAGGAAAATTTGACTAATGTGAGGATATATATTTAGAAACTGTAGTCAGCAGAAAGATAATAGAAATATGTATGTGTGACTGACTGGCCAAATAATTCATAGGTTAGCAAGTTCACTCTCAATGTACTGATATGCTCTTTGAAGTCAGTGTCTCTAGGACTTTTGGAACAGATCTTTGGAAATGGGAAATTGAAAGGTGTCCCTGCCGAAGAGCTTTCTGATAAAGGGGAAATGAGGTTTGGCATTTGGAACTAGTTTCTGGAGACTGAGAGAGCACCAAATGCTAGTTCTCATTGAAATCATTTATAACCGAGCTAGATGTTACACTGAACTTTATGTACAGTTTTCTTGGAGTGTCACCTCTGAGTTATATTTAAAGCAAGGACACATTCACTGGTGACAAGGTTTCGGAACAGAGGCAGCCTTCTAGCATCTGTTATGTAACTCTGCTCCGTTGGAGGAAGTGGGCAGGAGGTTTTGGAGAGAAGGAGAAAAGGAAGCAGACAACAATGCAGGGATGAGCTGAAGGAGAGGGTTCGCGGGCTTTGCCAGTGTGGTCTACCACCGGAGATAGCAAATGACTAGGGGTGTTCTGTTCTGGTTTTAATCTTACCAAAAGAGCAAACCTCTGATGTTCTAACAAAGCACGTAACTGGGTTTATGCCATGGCCTGAGGGGAGGCTTGGGGGAGTCGAGGTATAATTACAAATAGGATTAGAGGAATGGTGGGCTTGCAGGCAGATAAAATGGTCCCTTGACTGGCTCCACTTCCTTGTTCACAGAGGCATCTGGAAGGTTATCATGTTATATGATTCTTGAATAGAGCCAGTGACCTCAAGTGAGTGTTGCCTTTACGAATTCCACATGTGTAATTGAAGAACCCTTATTATGCAAAGAAGATCTATTTATAAAAGAGAGTAGTATCTCCCTTGTGTGGCAGTTGTATTTTATTTGGTAAAAGACTCTGGTCCTAATTTTTTTTAGATATCCTGAAATTTCACAGAAGTTTAAATTTTATGAAATCTGTTTTCCTCCCTAGAAGAAATATCCAATAAGTTTTTCCTTTAATTGTATGTGAAAATAATTATTCATGATTCATAATTTGGTTGGATGTTCAGTATTTGCCAAAACCGCATGTGCATTTTCTCCATGCTCTAGTGCTTAGAACCGATACCATTTTAACATTTGACCAAGTAAAACAGCGTTTTCCTCTAGTGACACAACTTTTACAGGGTAGTTTGTGTGTTATGCAGAGCGTTGTTTTTGCCTTGTGGTTATTTCTGTGTTTGTACACGTACTTGGAGGCTCAGGAGTCGAGAAGGAAGCCAGTCCACAGTGTGTATGTTGCTTCTGGGTAATAGCTATGGAACCTTCTGAGGAGGTAGGAGTCAACTCATTTTTTGGGAAACACATATCTGCTGGTTCCTTTATTTCCTTCAATCCCTTCCTTTTGCTGACTTGATTGAGTGTAGACTGTGTTATTGTTCATTCCAGAAAGTGTTTTTAAAAAAATGCTCTTGGTATTCCTAACACTGTAATATAAAAATGGTAAGTGAAGTACATAGGTAAATTGAGTGATCTGGCCAAAGTCGTCAGTGACTCAAATGGGTGGAGGAGGAATTTATGACACTCCTCCTCCAATAAAGACAACCGATGCCAGACTTGCCTGACATTTGATAAGTTGGCCCCGCTCATTTTAGCCTAACTTTTTATGTCACTGGAAGATTACATTTTTAAAAGTTTTTATTTATTTGAGAGACTGAGCAAGGGAGAGAGAGAGCGCATGCACGAGCAGGGGGAGGGGCAGAGGGAGAGGGAGAGGGAGAAGCAGACTTCCCACTGAGTAGGGCGCCTGGGATCATAACCTGAGCTGAAGGCAGGCACTTAACCTGCTTAAGTGACCGAGCCACCCAGGCGCCCTGAAAGATTACATTTTAAGATCCAAGTTACTGTAGGAAAGTCACTGTCAAGCTCTAGTAGACAACAACTCTATGAATTTCTTGATTTATACTAATGCCAGAATAATGTTGCTATTAAGTAATGTTCCAGTTATTAGTTCTTCTATGCCTTGTGTACCTGGTACATAGGGAACAACTAGAAGAATTAATTTGGAACTGTCATTTCTTAGAAGCCTGCTCAAATTTTTTCTAGCTCCTCCGTGAGCCATTAAAGAAAAATAATTTCAGCTATGAAGAGAGAAAGCCTTCCTTCCTACCCGGCTTTCAGTGCACAAATAAGAAATTAGGAATCAGAGAGTAACAGTTCTAGGAAATGCTTGATTGAGGGGGCAATTTTATTATTTATATTAAGTTGTCTAAAGATCTTTGTATGAAGAACCTATGAAAACAGAAAAAAACATCTTTTGTTCACCGGACTAAGTCTTCGTAAGCCATCGTTTTGTAATTTTGAATCCTGCTGAACAACATTCTGAAGGTTATTAAATTGAGACTTTTGTCTTCTTTATTTTTAGCACATTCAAGTGTATATATAAATCTCTGGAATGTTGAAGGAGTGACATTCCACAAGTGTCAGATCTTTTTTTTCTGTTGCCCATTGTGAAGAGGAGACCAGTAAATTAAGAATGTTTGATTCTTTCTCCTATATTTGCTTTCTTTTTGGAGCTGTTTAAGAATAGAATTGCTTTTTGTAGCTAGGTTATTGAATAGGAAAATCACTGTTTTAAATTACTGTTTTCTGACAGTGACTAATGATTAATTAACCAAGCTAGCATTAGTAGAAAAGCATTACTATAGTATTAAATGTCTCCGTGGCTTAGCACTGTGTCAGTAAACAGCAACAAAAAACATAGAGTTCACAATAACTAGATTTAGAACCAAGAATTGTACTCTAAGTTATAGTCTTCAACGGAGGCTTCTTTCTCACGTTCTGGAATGTGGACACCTATAGATATCTTTGCAGATTCTGTCATAGCAACTTAAATGTGTTCAGTATCAGATTCTGAGGTAACTATTAGCCCATTTTGGGGAGTTCTGGTACATTTAATTTTTATCCAATCATTCTGTTACGGTAACAAAGCGATCAGTCCCGTATTTGAACGAGTTACCAGTAAGAACTCGCTGGCTGTTGGGATGAGTTCCACGGCACCCTTTAAATCTGGCAAAATACAGTTGTATTTTGTACCCATGGATGGACCTAGGGAATATTATGCTAAGTGAAATAAGTCAGAGAAAGACAAATACTGTATGATTTCATTTACATATAAAATCTAAAAAACAAAACAAACAGAAACAGACTCATAAATACAGAGAACAAACTGGTAGTTGCCAGAGGGGACGGGGGAGGGAGAATGGGTGAAGTGGGATTAAGAGGTACAAATGCCAGTAATAAAATAAATAAGTCATGGAGAGGTAAATGGAATATAGTCATATATATTATATAGTCATGGGGAGTATAATCAATAATAGAATTACTTTGTATGATGACAGATGGTAACTAGACTTATAATGGTGATCCTTTCATAATGTATATAAATGTCCAACCACTATGATGTATACCTGAAACTATAATATTGTATGTCAACTATACTTCAGTAAACAAATCTGGAAAAATAATGTGGTTTGAAGCTACCTTTTAAAATAAAGATCAGTTTGAGAAAAAATTAAAATGATTAATAGAAAAAATTATTCTTAGGTCTGAGAGAGCTAGATTATAACGAAAGAGATTCTTTTGGCTCTTGGAACAGAGTCAAACACTACCTTTAACAAATGTGGAACTATTTTTAGGGACATGGCCTTGAGTAGAGCAGTGTGTCTATGGGGTCTGAGAAGACACTCATCATTGTGTGCAGTGATGTTCTTACTCTGTTTCTTGTTTTCTTGATTGTTTGCCTTTTATAGGGCTCTTGGCTCTGAATAACATATGGGGGATGGACTAGTGATAGACCTGATTTTTGAAAATGTTAAAAAGAATATTAAACTGATACTGGCATTCTTGTAATTGCATATGTTATTTCTTTATTTACTTTCAGTTTGGTTAATAAACTTAAACCTGGTGTCATTAAGAAGATCAATAGATTATCCACACCAATAGCAGGTTTGGTAAGTAAAAAATTATCTTTAAAACTGGATTTCTTTGTTTTTAAAATGTTAAAAGCTGGGCATAGACTGGTACTCTTATCTGGAATTATAGAAATTAGGTTTGGGGTTTCTTGCTCAAGAAAGTGTTTTTAGTGATGTCCTCCTATATCTTCAGTTCTTCTGTCTCCCTTCTGCTGGGAGGCCTTTATTTTTGTTGTTGTTTGTTTTTGCTTTTTGTGCCCTCCAACTTCATGTATCCTTTTTCTTAGCTTAATTCTTCCACAAATTGCATGTGTTTATGATCACCTCCTTTCTGAAGCCCAGCCCTGCAGACTTTGTTTGCTAGTTGACCACACTTTGGGGAAACTGTAGATGTTCCCTTGTTACATTTCTGTTGCTTCATGCTTATGCATGACCCTCAGTAATCTGCAGATCTTGGAGTGTATTTGCAACACATTTGTTTTATATCATAGATTTGCTACCAGAGTTCCGTGTGGTATTGGGTAAGTCGCTATCTTCCCTTGCCTCAGTAATACTACCTACCATGACTCTGGGAAAGTCTCTAGATTCCTTTTAGCTTTAACCTTGGATTTTGTGTATGAAAAATACCCCACACTGTCATTATATAGATACTGCAGTGGATCAATAATAATTGAAAGACCAATAACAAGGTGGGGCTGAATCTTTGAAAAAAAGTAATTTATAATTAAGTACAAATGATGGGTTATTTTCGAAATGTTAGCAACCCCTAAGAATCAGGCTGATGACAGGAGTCAGTTAAAAAAAATTAATTTTGTAAAATGCTGAAGTTTAACACAGCTGCTTATATTTGAGAACCTTCTGTTTGGCCAAATATGTGTTTGCAGATGTCAGAGGCATGAAGGATGAAAGGTAGCAGTATCAAGATTTCTGGATTTTTTTTGGTTTCAAATTTGGTTAGGTAAAAAACGTATCATGTATGCATATGTTGTTATATGAAGATATATACATATATATATATATATATATATATATATATATGCCTAGCAATATGCACATATGTATGAATTACTTCTTGTAAGTCAGAAGGTATTATTTGAAGAATAAAATGAAAGAAATTTGGCTTTTGAGTCTTTCTAGGAAGAAACATTCAGTTTAATAAAAATAAAACCTTATATGAAAATCATTTTTATGGAATAACTTCTGTGAAAATTAGAAGTTTGAGTCATATTGAAAGTCTTTTCAAGTGGCTCAAGTTATTCTTACTTTAATGCTTTGATTTTGAATTGTCATTTCTTGGATCAATTACACGCATTTTAAATGAAATTAGCCTTTGATTTCAAACACCCCGCATATTTGGAATGCTTGAATTGTGGGGGTTTGTTGTTATTGGCCACTAGAGGTTTTATTCAATCTTCTGATTCTATGATTAGATGAAAGCCAAATGTATTTTATGTTTAAATCCAAACATCTCTCCAACTATTTCTATTTCAAGCATGGAAATTCTATCTGGTTTGGATTTTATCTCTAGAAACTAAAATGAAATGTATTTCCGGAATATTAAATGGGATGATTTCCCAAATACAGGACATTGAGCATTTTCAATGGGATGTAGGAGCATAAGAATAACCACAGTTGCAGAATTGGGCTATAATTGGTTTGAAGTTGTTATCATGCCTCATTTGACTCCTTCCTGTGCTTGTGTGTCAGGATGGTTATGTCAAAATTTCTTGAAGCCTCAATTTGAAGTGTGCATTGGCGCTCCAATGTCTACCTGGTAGGGTTGTCATATGTGGATAGAAAGGGATTATATAGATAGTCTTGACATACAGATGTTCAATGAATGTTCTTTTGTTGCGCATTCATTTTTTTTTTTAAAGATTTTATTTATTTATTTGACAGAGATAGAGATAGCCAGCAAGAGAGGAAACACAAGCAGGGGGAGTGGGAGAGGAAGGAGCAGGCTTCCAGCGGAGGAGCCTGATGTGGGGCTCGATCCCATAACGCCGGGATCACGCCCTGAGCCGAAGGCAGATGCTTAACCGCTATGCCACCCAGGCACCCCTGCACATTCATTTTTTAAACAAATAATTGAGTGCCTACTGGTCAAGAACTTGTATCATTTATAAGAACATATTGGAGGAATAAAGACAGATAAGGACCTTATCCCCAAAAAGCTTTCATTTTAGTGGTGGAGCAGGACCTAGCAAATAAATTAGCAAATGAGCAAGAAAGCACCAGATATAAATGTGCTGCAGAGAATTATAATAGCCTGACATTTGTTGAACACTCAGGAGCAGTCGTAGTTGGACTATGAAGATTGACCTCTAAGAATTCCTCAAGGAGTATGTCAGAAGCCTTCATTTTTGATGTGTATAGAAGAAAGATTAAAAAAAAGAACACAAGCTGAACTCTTTGTATTAGTAATTTCAGTGTTCACAGCAACTAATATAATGACTGATACATTTGGAGGTCAAAGATTTTTTTTTAAGATTTTATTTATGTATTTGAGAGAGAGAAAGAGAGAGAGAGAGCGTGCCCAGAGGGAGAGGGAGAAACAGACTACCCGCCAAGCAGAGAGCCTGACTCTGGGCTTGAGCCCAAGACCCTGAGATCATGACCTTAGCCTAAGGCAGACACCTTACTGACTGAGCCACCCAGATGCCCCTCAAAGATTTTTTAATCAACAAATGGAAAAGTTTTCAATTGTGAAAAACAGTAAGCTCTAGAATTAGGTCTTTGAAGGGATAGTGTTATAGGTTGAATTGTGCCTTCCCCCAAACATAATATTTTGAAGTCCTAAACCCCAGTACCTCAGAATATGACTTTATGAATAGGGTTGTTGCAGATGATGTACTTAGTAAAGCTGAGGTCATAATGGAGTTGGGTGGGCCCCTAATCTAGTATGGCGTCCTTATAAGAAGATAGTTATGTGAAGACAGATATACCCAGGAAGAATGCCATGTGACACTGGGGGATGGGGGGGTGGGGGGGTGACTCATGTATAGGCAAGGAGAACCAAAGATTGCCAGCAAGCCACCAGAAGCTGGAAGAGGCAAGGAATAGTTTCCTTACAGGTCTCATAGAATCATGGCTTTGTGGACACCTTAATTTTTGACTTTTAGTCTCCAGAACTGTGAGACAATAAATCTCTGTTGTTTTAAGCTACCCAGTTTGTGGGACTTTGTCATAGCAGTGCTAGGAAACTAATATAAATGTGTGTTTGTTTGCTTTTTTTATACTTGTTTTCTAAAAATACTTTTTATTTTGAAATAAATAGTCACAGGAAGTTGGGGGGAAAATAGTACAGAGAGGTCCTCAGTGCCCTTCACCCAGTTTCCCCCATGGTAACATTTTGCATAACTGTGATATGATATTAAAACCAGGAAATTGACATTGGTTACAACCCTAGACCTTAATCTGATTCACCAGTTTTATATGCAGTTAATGCTTTTTTAGTAACAAAGAGCAGAGATGCTTTCAAGCTAAGTGAGATGAAGTGTTTTATTTTAAGGATTTTTCAGAGGACTATGTCATTAATTTGGTGTTCAGCCATAAATACGACAGTCACATTCCACATGATTACTTTTTTCTGCCCCATTGCAAACAGGAAATGGTGTCTCTCAGTTGAGGGTCCCAAGAGAAGAATCTGAATGGATCAAATTACCTTGTCTACAGACAAGGTCTACAAATTACCAGGCTACAGATATCATAGGTCACTGGCCAGCTGGTGGATGCGTTCCTTGAGAAGAGTGTCATCTTGGCAAAATGGGCTGTGGTTAGGAGTGTCAGGAGCCTTTGGCTCACTGAGTTCAGGTGTGTGGGTTAAAGAGGGTTCTGTGAATGAGGTTTCTCTGGGGTAGATAACATTTGGTTAAGTTAAAGATAGTAAGAATGACACAATTTCTGTGCTCCAAGCTCTGTTTTCCATCACTCCCCTCTTATTCTCTTTCCTTCTGTTATAACTTTTATCCATTTCATGTCAGTTACTGGGTGTATTTAGCTTGAAGCCAAGGCACTGGATTTACTGTTTGTAGATGGACCTATGTGAAACACATGAATATCCTCTGAGCAATGACAATATGGAGAGAGGTGTTTAGCTATTTAGAAATATACTGAATGCTTTGCTTGAAGCATTCATATTATTTTATGAATGTTTTGTCTTTGGGAGGCATTAACCATGTTCTCATAGATCTAGAGATACAGCTTTTCTCACTTGACTGTTTTAAGTTTTAAAGAAATTTTCTCTAACTTTTCTATTCTTTATAGTCTTCACAAAGCCATACTAAAAAAAAAAAAAAATCTCACCCAAGAGTTTGACTTTTCCAAAATATTAGCTGATGTTAAGTGATGTTAAGTGTTCAATTCATTGAAACTCAAAACTAAACCTTTATTTGAGAATTCAAAAACTCAACCTCCAAGCAAAACCCTGAGAAACAAGCAAGATATTCTGATGGTGAAAAGAGCCATGGAACCAGAGTAATGTTTACCATCTGATGTGTTAACGTGCATGAGATACAATATGTGCAGAGGACATCAAGGAAGTTATTAACCCTAAGACTTAGAGTTGTCTTGGACCCCTGATGATTTAGTTGTATTTAATAAAGCAAGGTTCCTCAACCTTGACACCACTGACTATTGACATTTTGGGCCAGATAATTCCTTGTTGCGGGGGCGGGGGTGTTTCCTGCACATTGTAGAATGTTTAGTAGCTTCCCTGGACTCTGCTTACTAGATGCCAGTAACCATGTTCTCCACCCCGAAATTATGACAGCTAAAAATGTCTTCTGACATTGCCAATGACCCTTATGGGATAAAATCATGCCTGGCTAAGAGCCACAGAGCTAAAGAGTTAAGGGAGTGAGCACTACCCCTTTACATGGGCTAGTTTGCTTCCTGAGTATAGATGTGAGTGATCTGCTCATGTCTGCCATTTCAATTGCAGTTTCTCTTAGAAAAGCAATGGTATTCTAGAAAGTTTGGTTTGAATCATTTGTTTGAAAGTTTGTGTCTGTTAGTGGGCTTGATAGAAAAGTCTTCTTGGGACACCTGGGTGGCTCAGTCAGTTAAGCATCTGACTCTTGATTTCGGCTCAGGTCGTGATCTCAGGGTTGTGAGATGGAGCCTTGCATTGGCTCTGTGCTGGGTGTGGAGCCTGCTTAAGATTCTCTTCCCTCTGCCCCCTGCCCTGCCCCTCTCTCTCTCGCTTCAGTATATCCACACTTGCTTCAAAAATATGAACTAAATTTGAGCATCTTTCCTCTAAAGGGTTACTCTTTCAGATTATTTTTGAGATTGGAACACGTAAGGTGTGACTGCAGAGACCGGGGAGGTTGTCTCCTCATTCAGGAATGCTGTAGAATGCAGGAAACGGGCAAAGATGCCAGCTAGCTTAAGCTGTTGGATGTGTCAGTTTCTCTCGTGTTCATAATGGTTACTTCAAGAAGTAATGCAAATCTATGGGTCCATTCTTACTGCCATTTTTCAGAAGGTTATTAGTGGTTGATGTTCTTGTGCCTGTGTAAACTTATTCCTGATTCATCTTTACTCTCCTGTACACTTGGGCGTCAGCAAAGTAGTGTGACCTAGTCTGTGCCAAGGTCACTGTTGAAACATCTTCCAGCAGTAATAGAAAGTGCACCAGAGGAATCAGCTATAAAATTTAAATGTTCTCTTACAGGTTTTATCATGGACTTTTAAAAACCCATTCTCAGGCAGTGACTATGTGTATCCTACTCTTTTTCCCAGGGCAAGGGGAACAAGGGGGTTGGGAGAGGGGAGGTTTGTGGGACACTGAGCTTGTGAGCTCTTTTACAAATAAAACCAAAATGTGAGACCTCACCTCAAGACAAGAGTGTTTTCAGGGAAAAGGCCCTCTTCTTTTTCCTCTCCTTTCTTATCCAAGTTGAAATAATAAAGGAAGAATGGATATAATTATTATTTTCATTCAATGGTGGCACTTTTCTGGTTAGGAGGCAGGAATAAATTTTGTATGGTTGAAAAGAAAATACTCTGGGAACGTTAGAATGTGACTTGGATGAACGACCAACACATACTTTACTTAAAAGAGTAGTGACTAAGGATCGCTCTGTACTGGGTCAAACTCAGTGTGTGTTTCAGACGAAATATCTCTCTAGTTGGTAATAAACAAGATACATTTGTGAATGTATTTTGATGTTGATGTGTATAAAACCTGGTAAAAAGTGACACCGAGGAAGGAGATGGGAAGATGCTATTGCATTTAAAATAACCGTTTAATGCTAAGATCAATAGTGTCTATTTTCTGTTCTTGAATTTTATTACTAATTTTGTAGATTTGTTTGAGATCTCCACCTAGCACATTTGTGAGAGGCTTCCACAAAGGAAAATCTTTTATATTCACTCATTGTTGCTTTGTGGTTGTGTAGCCAATAAGAGCGTCATTCATGCTGAGCTGCTTCTGGCTGCCATGATCCCCATCTCCAAATGGATGGGGGACAACATCGAGATCCCCTCCCATGACACTACTTCTGCCTTAACTCTTAGTCTACATGCTCTCGTTTTCCTCACAATTGATAACTAGTGAAGGCTAGATGTTTTATAAATGACCATGTTCCTTAATTGTTCATTTCTCCCCTATCACTGTATTGGAGCAATTTAATAGATGTGGAATCAGACCTTAGTGTTTTATTGAGTTAAATGATTTTTTTCTTTTTCTTCCATTTCCTAATACAGACGGGGAGGTTAAATGATATCAATAAACTGGATTAAAATTTCTCCGTTGTGGCTTCATGATTAAAACTGCACTAACGAAATCTTTTTAGTTCAAAGGGAGGGTAGACCACTATTACAAATTGTATAAGTGGGCCTCAAACAATAAAATTTAAACTATTTTTTTTTCTAGTTTGTCAGTCTTATTATTTTCTTTAAAAAGAGAACACCAATAACAAAAATGTGGAGTGCTTTTTCTTCTTAATGAAGTTATAGGAGAGTACTCCAGTTTTGCCATTATTTAATGTATTCTTACACTTATGTAAGACCTTATAGCATAAAAGCTAGCCATTTACTAAAAATAAGGCCACCTTATGCATTGAAAATTATATTTTCTGTGGTTATACCAATGTATATTGTATTGGAATTTCTGTGGATCACCATCAGTATTTTGAAATATTTTAGGGTTATCCAATAATTAAGTTGAGAAAACAGACCGGTAATTATGCATTGGCTGTTTTCAAGGTAACAAATGTTAGATATTAAATATCCAAATGCCTTAATACCTCCATATAAATGGCAGATAAATAAGTCGATGATAACTGAGTGATTTATGAAGAAATTTTAGGTAATTTCCTCAAGAGTCTCCTTGTCTCCTTACTTCTCTCTGACTCCCAGTAAAGATAAGTATCACTAAGAATGGAAACCTCTCATAATGATGCAGCACTGTAAATCAGGAAACTCCTGTTTTATTTTGAGCCATAATTTTTTAGTCATGGCATTGGCACAAGTTTAGGAGCACTTCCCTAGAGTTCCAAAACTTGTTTTTAAATCTAAGATGAACATATGCCACCTTTTAGCCTTGAGGGCAACCTTTTAAAAAAAACATTAATGAATTAGAATTTCTAACGCAACAACATGATTAACTTGTCCTAACGCAACAACATGATTAACTTGTAGAGTCAAGAAAAATTGATCCAGAGTAGGATTATATCTTACATAGTTTTATTAAGATACTAAAATGCTTGGAACATCTCTCTTTAGGAACCTTTTGTTATATAGAGATTGGAAACCGATCAAATGAGGTTAAATAAGAAATAGAACCCAGGTGTCAGACTGGTATGAGCACATTGGTCATTTGATGGGTCTTAGGCCCACAACTATCCCTCCCTCCCTTAAAGTATTTATTAAACACCTACTATGTGCCAGGTACTATTCTAGGAACTTGGAGCACAGCCAGAAAGAAGGCAGAGAAAGTTCCTCCCTAATGAAGCATAATCAATAGGTCAATAGTAACCTGTAAGGTACTAACAGTTGTCATGCAGAATATATAATACCTTGTCAGTTGCCAATAATTACACTGAAAAAATTAAGTAAATGGGTAGAGAGTGATTGAGTGAGTGTAGGAGAAGTGTTTCAGAAAAGGTGCTCAGAGATATCTTATTTTTGGAGTTGACATTTGATCAGGGACCTGAATGAAATGAGGGAGGGGGGAAATAGGGGAATCGTGGGACTTTTTGAGACAGAAGGAAAAGAGGGAGGATCAAGGCAGGATCAAGCTGGTTCAGGAAAGCCTGTGGATCCTGAACTAAGTGAGGCAGATAGAGGTAGGCCAGGAAGGTTGTATAAGGCTTCATAGGCTTTGGTGAGTAGATCACATTATTCCTAGCATGTGGAGAAGCCTCTGGGGGCTTTTGAGAGCAGTTTAATTTGTTGTTAAAGATCATTGGATGCCTGTGGTAAAGGACGCACATATCTGTGAATATACTAAAAACCATTGAATTGTACCCTTTAATTTATGATTTGTATGTGAATTATATCCCAATAAAATGTAAAAATAAAAAAATCACAAGTTGGTGTATGAACAATAGACTGAGGGAAATCAAAAAGAGAAGCAGGAAGCCAGTTAAAGAACAGTTTTGGTAGTTGTAATGACTAATTTTGTGTCAGCTTGACTGGCCGTGGAATGTCCAAATAATCAGTTAGACATTATTACATTATTCTGCATCTGTCTGTGAGGGTGTCTTTGGATAAAATGAACATTTGAATCTGTAGATTGAGGAAAGCAGATTGTTCTCCCTCATGTGGGTGGGCCTCAGATAATCAGTCAAAGGGCTGACTAAAACAAAAAGGCTAATCCTCCTGTGAGTCAGAGGAAGCTACTCCGGCCTAACTGCATGAACTGGGACATTGGTCTTTCCCTGCCTTTGGATGTGAACTAAAACATTGGCTTTTCTTGGGTCTCGAGCTTGCCAGCTTTGAAACTGGAACTTACTTTCAAATAGAACATTTCATTGACTCTCCTAGTTCTCAGGATTCTGGACATGGACTGGAAGTACACCATCAGCTCTCTTGGGTGTCCAGCTTGTAGATAGGCAGATCATGGGACTTCTCAGCCTCCATAATCACATGAGCCAGTTCCTTAAAATAAATCTCTTTCTATAGATATATGTATCTTGTTGTTCTGTTGTCTAGAGAACTCTGCCTAATATAGTAGTTCAGGCAAGAGGTGATGGAGACAATGCTGGGACTGGAGGAAGAGGCCAGGGTTTGTTTTGATGGAAGACTGTGTAGCTCTTGCTAATAGGTTGACAGAGAAGACAGAGTCTTTGCATCGGTAGTTTACTGAGATAATAAATAAGGAGCCAGAGGGTTGGTGGAAGGAAGGGGAGAATCAAGGGAGAAACTGGAAACTGAGGAAGTTTACATAAGATTGCAGAGTTGTAAATGTCAAAGTGATCAGTGTCAATCTTAGGTATTGTTCCCTGACAGCATCATGAAAAACATGATTAAAGAGATGGTTTGTGATTATTTAATAAGAAAGAAAATAACACTAGAAGCCAGCCTTGTCCACCCCAGACAAATGCTCTCAAGCAACATATTCCTGGGCTGGTTCCATGGAGAGTCCGGGAGACCAGCTAGAGGTTATAAAATGGCTCAGGATGGATTTTGTTTGACTTCACTGTTTTTGCTTATTTCTAACATTTGAGCCAAAATTTGCATACCCTTAGATTTCATATAAAATCCTTATCTCTGGCTTCTTCATGAATGTGGCAACAGCAGGCCTTCATTCCCCAAAGCAACCATTGTATGGGGTGTCCTGTGGACAGGATAGGAGTCTCTGCATTGCTTGTTCTCTGGTCATTTCCCTAACATGATGCCCATTTTATTCATTTATGGTTTATTCAGTCACTTTACCAGCCTTTCCCTTTTAGACATATCTTCATTCCTGCAAAGTGTCTGTTGTGGCCTTGGTTTAGTCCAGATGGAGAAAAGTAGACCAGGTAATATCTGTAGGTGAAATCTTAAGTAGTTGAAAAAAAATGCTCAATTTTAAGGAGCTAAGTGGAAATCCATGTAAACAATGGAGAGAAGTTTCTGCAGTTTGCCTTAGGGCTTTGTACTTGCACTATTTTCATTAAGAAAAAAAAAAAGGATGGAATAAGAGCATGGGAAATGTATTTAGTCCTCTTCATGGATATTGGAACAATGAGGCATAGTTAATGTACTGAATATAAAAATCTGCAATTTAAAATGATCTAGAGTCATAAGAGTCCAGCCTTTTTATATTATCTGCAAACTTAATCATGCATTTTGTGATTTTATCCATGAAACCTCACTTGATAGAATCACGTGATTTTCATTTCAGATTCTTTATATCTACCTTATTTTTATTCCAAATTTCACTAGCCTCCTGGTCCATTCAAACTCACAGGTCATCTTCCTGTGAACTGTGACGTCACTGTGAACTGGTCATTGGTATTGCACGTTGCAGTTAGCCAACAGTATGATATCAGCACCACCACGCGAAGTGCCCATGGCCTGTAACGAGAAGTGAGGTCCATTTACTGATCTCTTGCTATATCCTAGAAACTGCCAATCACATATCTATTTCCTCAGTAGATCTTCAAAATTACTGTTATTCTCATTTGGCAAGAGGACCATTGTTAGTGACCCATCAAGTGATGACTTGGACACTTAACCACATCTGGAGTCCTGTTTTGAGCTACAGATGCTTCCTTTTGAGAAGGGAGGACCTAACGAACAGGAACCTGTCTGTAAGGAAGTAGGATTGTTTTCATAGGTGGAATGGCTCCCAATAACGTTCACGCTCTAATCCATGAACCAGTCAATGTGTTGTGAGGGGAGGGAACACTGGGTTCCAGGGAGAATTGAGGTGCAAATCAGTTGACCTTGAGATGAGGAGTGGATCCGGGATTATCCAGGTGGGCCCTGTATAATCCCGAGAGTCCTCATTGGTGGAAGAGAGAGCGAGAATTAGTTGGATGGTGGTGTGATAGAGACTTTTGAGCGTGGAGGAAGAAAGAAATGGATTTTCTCCTAGAGCCTCCAGAAGAAATGCAGCCCTGCCAATACCTCGATTTTAACCCAGGGAGACTAATTTTGGACTTTCGACCTCCGGAACCGTAAGATAATGAACTTGTCTTGTTTTCAGCCACTGACTAGTGGGGATTTGTTTCACTTGTGGTGAAAACGAATCTAGGGGTTAAGAGCACAGACTCAGGGATTGAACTGCTTGGTTTGAATCCTAGCTCCACCACATTCTGAATGCCCTTGGGTTAGTCACACACCTCTTAGGCCTCGGTTCCTTCACGTGTAAAATGGGAATAAGACTTCATAAGCTTTTTTAGTGTGAATTGGAAATAATTTGTGTGAAGAGCCTCAGCACGCTGCTTGGCATACAGTAAGAACTCAGTGAATGTGAACTTGACAAAATCAGCTGTTCAGTGGAAGGCCAGTCGGGATGACAGGAGAACTGAAAAATGTCACAGGGGGACAAGGGGTGTTGAGAAAACCAGGGATATTTGAAGAGAGGAGGTGAGGCTAGGGCAACGTGTGGAGTGTGTGAGGCAGGAGAGCTGTCTCACTAGCTAAGGGACGCTCGTGGGAGATAGATGAGATTTAGTTCCATTAAGCAGGCAGATTTAAGATCACTGTTTTACAATTACAGTGAGGGACTCTTTGGACTTTCTTGACATAGAAATGACTAAAAGTGAGTCAGCCTCATAAAGCAAGGAGTCCCCAGGGCTGGAAAAGCTAAAACAAGGGCTGATGAGCCAGACACATCACCTGTAAAAGTGACTCTCGGAAAGGGGGTAGGAGCCGTTGCACTGAACAAGTGAGTGTGGATTCCCAGCTAGCTCTAAGGTTTTACTCTGTCGTTTTCGTTCATTAAATGTGCTTTACTGCTTCATAAAATGTGTTTTGGCATCTTTATGACGTGTTTCTTTAAGCAATTGCGTATTTGTTCTACTTTGAAACGGAGAACGTGGATAATTTGACGACAAACTTTTTTTTTCTTCTTTTATTCCCATTTTGTTCACCCACTTTTGGCGATCACCAGTCTGGTCTCAGACAGGACTTCTTAAGCCTCTGTTTCACCATTTTATGTCCCTTCCCTCTCCCTTCTTTCCTCCCTTCCTTCTAACAGAATAGCTAAGTTTTAGAAGTCCTTCATTTTTGATGTATGAAGTTTAATTCGAACACCATGGAAGACCGTACCTTAATCCATGCTGCAGTTCGACAAAGCCTGTTACTGCTTCTGTGTACAATTGATTAAGCATTTCAGTAACCAGCCTTTTAGCAGAGCACAGCCCTCATGCCTTTGACCTTCCGCTGCCCTAGCTGGCCAGTGCTCTGCCTCTCGGTATGCCTTTTCTCCTCCTCTGCCAAGCAGTGCTGGGGAAAGTGTGCCAGCCGCTTGGTGATTTATCATGTGTAACCCTTGGGCCTTCAGTGTCACTTGGCATTCCTTGTAAGCATTCCTAGTTGGTTCTTACTCCTATCGTTGTATGTGACAAACTTGACTGCTCCCCTTGTCCTCAGATCCTTTGCCATCAGCACATGACTGAGGCTCTTTGCAGAGAAGAACCAAAGGAAAATGCGCTGTGTACTTTTCTCACAAATAACTACTGAAGCTGGGTCTGTGTGCTTATCTACATATTGTAATTTTCCCATGTAGGTATTAGTAATACAGCTTATTTATTCACTAAGCCATAAGAATACGAAGTCTCTAATAATAAAACTAGTACCACTGATCAAAATTGCAACCACATCACTTCCTTAATGGAAACTGTAGAATTAAAATGTACATTTGGGTATATTGGAGTCACTCCAGTGCTTGGGAGTTGCTTTAAAATAATGTTGAATGATCTCAATTAGTATATCACAGGAATGGAATTTGAATACTTCCAGGGATGGCCTAATGGCGAGCTCCGTAATCCCTAGGTGACTGGTGCTCATCCTAAGGAGAAACGCTGTTGTAAATCCTAGTTGGAAATATTTTCCTTATTTTGTTATTTGCCAGAAAACTATGTGTGCCAAGACTCAGATCACCTGGAGGATTTTCTTAGCATGTGGATTCTGATTGAGTGGGTCTAGGGAGGAGGTAGAGTCTGCATTTCCAATAGGCTCCCAAGTGCTGCTGATGGTGTGTGGACCCCATATCGGGTAGCAAGGCCGGGCCAGCTGTTGCCCAGCTGTGCACATGAGCGTCACCTGTGCCGTGATTGTGTGCTCCCTCTAGACATCCTGATGGGGCTGACTGGGGACTGTTATTCTACCATTGACACTTAGTTCAGTTTCTTTGCCTCAAGCAGTGGTTACAACCTCTTGATTGTTGGCATATACTTTCTAACTTTTTGTCACTGTTAACTCTAGGGACAGGAGACGGGTTTTGGTGCTATATTGTAAATAGAAAAGGAATTAAGGTCATCAGTCTCTTGGCCTTTGGATAAATTGATCTGCACCACCTGTGCCCAGGTTCAGAGGAATTGGATGATGTGCTCTCTTCTTTAATCAAAAAATCTTGCTTCACGTAGGCATAGAAACTCACTGGGAGTAACAGGCCAGAGTGATGGGGCTCACTTCCAGGTGATGTCATTCTGGCAGCTTTGGTTTATGGAGGTGACTGTATGGCCCTTGTGGCCTATACGGTTATAGCCCTGAGCACAGGCTTACTCTTTTTCAGAATTGGTTAGGATTTTGATTTTATTCAGGGCTTCTGTAATAAATCTCTTTGTCTTTATTTAAAGAACCCATTTTCATTGATGACAGCTCTTGACCCTCTACACTCAGGAAATTTTTGAAGAAGCGGGTCTAACATGTTTGATATGAGTAGACATTCCCCATTTGTTGTGACATTAAGGTTTCTTGATACAAAGTATTCCCTCTGCAAGTTGAAAGTCTTGAAATAATATCATTAAGGATATATTTAAAAGAAATACATAAAAGAAATATTTTTTAACTTCCTCCAAATGAGAATGAAAATGACTTTGGTCAACGTAAGAGCCTAGGGAGGTATAGCATAGGCTTTATTGAGGATTTAGGCTTTTGTGTAACAAAACGGTTGAATGTGTGAGAGAAAAATGTAGACCATAACCTCATTTATGTAAATGAGATAAAGTGATTCAACATTTTAAAGGACATTTAGAGGGACACCTGGGTGGCTCAGTCGGTTAAGCATCTGCCTTTGGTTCGGGTCATGACCCCAGGGTCCTGGGATCAAGTCCCGCATCAGACTCCTTGCTCAGTGGGGAGCCTGCTTCTCCTCTCCCTCGGCCTCCCCTCCCCCCCCCGCTCATTCTCTCTCTCTCAAGTAAATAAAATCTTTAAAAAAAAAAATAAAGGATGTTTAGATTTTTAAGCACATTATGGAAGGCGCCTTTAAAAAATAATTTATGGAGGTGAAATTCACATAACAAAATTAGGCATTTTAGGGTGAACAATTCAGTGTTGTGCAGCCACCAAACATTTCCATCACTCCCAAGTAAAACCTCTTGCCTAGTAGGTTGCTTCTTATTTTATCCCCCCCCTCCCCAAACTCCTATCAAACACAAATCTGCATTCTGTCTCTAAGGATTGATCTATTCTGGATATTTCATATAAATGGGATATCTGTGTGCTTAGCTTTTCCTTGGCATCATGTTCTGGAGGTTCATCCATGCTGTAGAATGTATCAGTACTTCATTTTTCTATGGGTGAATAATATGCCACTGTATGGCTATATCCCAATTTGTTTGTTTGTTTCTGTTCATGTACATGTTTTAGGTGTTTCTACCTTTTTTTTTTTAAGATTTTTAAATTTTTTTATTATTTATTTGACGGAGAGAGAGACAGCCAGCGAGAGAGGGAACACAAGCAGGGGGAGTGTGGGAGGAAGAAGCAGGCTCCCAGCAGAGCAGGGAGCCCGATGCGGGGCTCAATCCCAGAATGCCAGGATCACGCCCTGAGCCGAAGGCAGACACTTAACGACTGAGCCACCCAGGTGCCCCTAGGTGTTTCTACCTTTTGACTATTGTGAATAGTGCTGCTGTCAATATGCATGTACATGTACTTGTCTGGGAAACTCTTGAATTCGTTAAGGGTATATTCTTAGCACCTTTTAGTAATGAGCAGTGGGAATGAATAAGGGTACGGGATGAGGAGAAAAATATAACAAAATGAGAGAGCCGTTATATTGACTGATAGGAGCTTGCTAAAATATATTAATTCAACTCTGAGACCTTGACATTTTCCTCAACTACTTCCATCCCTGATAAGAGACCAAAGCAATCTGCTGAAATGACATGAGATATTTACTGGATAAGTGCTTGGGGAAAGGCTGTGGAAGGGTTCATGTCACAAAAGGCCCATGTTACCTCTGGGTCTAGTGTTAGAATATTCATGTTGGCCTCATGTTATCCTTCTCATGGCTCTCTTCAGGATGTATAATGGAGACAGAGAGGAGTTAAGACCCCATAGAAATGAATAGTTGTGTTCATGTTACAACTAGAAAGTGTTGGGAGGAAGTAGAAAGATGATCCTACATTTGGGGCCAGAGAATGAATGTGAACTGCTCTCCCTACCACATCTCCTTTCAGAATTGGAGCACCCTAACACTGGAGGGGCCAGAGATGGCAGCTTTGGAAGGAGTGATGGGAATCTCCAGTACTGTGTAGGACAGGGTGGCATGAGAAGAGAGCTTTTGCATTTGGGGTAGTCTTTGCACTGGAGTAAATGGCTGATCTTCAGTGTCACCTATTTATTCCTTAGTGCCTGGAGTTTATATTCGCTAAAGATTCTCCATTTGATTGTCAAATTCTTTGAACACTTTTCATCCTTGTTGAAGCTTTTCGTAGCATCTGACTCTCCTGTCTTGAAACTCCTTTCCCTTGTTTTCCATAACACTCTGCAGTTCTTCTTTTCCTCTGAGTTCTCTGGTTGTTAGATGTTTTTTCTTTTCTTTGTTTTTTAAACTATCCATTAAATATTGGTGTCTGATTGTAAATCCTTCTTGTGCTTTGCTTTTCCTAAGAGGGCTCATCCACATCCTTCATTTCAGCTACTACCAATGTGTGCTTGATTTACCCAAACCATATTTTAAGATAAAATATTTCTCATGGGCTCCAAACCCAATTTACCATTAGCTGAACATCTTGATGTGGATGTCTGAAACTCAACATCTCTAAAACAGTTTATCTTCCCCAAATTGGTGACTATTCTGTGTTCTTCGTGTAAGTGTGGTAGCCAGCTTTTACGGTGGTCCCAATGATTCTCACCTGACACTCTCCTGTAGGTGTTCTGGCTGAGACTTCCAGATGGCGTGCGCAAGTGCTGCCTGGCTTCCTCTTGCTGGTGATAATAAAATGTGAGACAGCAGAGGATGACATGATAAACTAGAGGGGCACAGGAGTTGCTGGTTTTCAGAATTGTCAGCCTCTTTAGTCAGCAAATGACACTAGAATTGAGAAATGGCTTTCAGGCAAAGATCAGATTTTGTGCACTGGCAGGAAAACAAGATCTGAAGGTGAAGCTGAGGCTGTAAAATCCTTTAAGATCTTGGAAAGATCCAAAGTAGTGCCTTGGAAGTCTGTCCTTTCAAGCAGTGGGGCTTCTAAGAAGCATGAATGTGATACCCCTCTGTCATCTCAGCAGACCAAGATGGAGAAAGGTTTCTCTTGAAGGGATTTGTGGGTGTGGCTTTTATCTAGTGAGTTTAAGTCCAATAGGATTCATAAAAGTATTGAGGGAATTGTATTTGCAGAAGCACTGTAAAAGTAGACTGGAAAGGACAGAGGTTACAAAATTAAAAGACCTTTAGTTCCCCAAACTTTTATAGGGAGGAAGCAGACTGAAAGAGCTACATACCTGTGACCACAAAGCTACTTTTCACGGAAGTAAAAGATGATTGTAAGGTGGAATCAAGAGTCCAGAGGGTGAAGCAAAAATCCGTGAGGTGTTTGCTGGCCTTGAATCCTGAAGAAGGACCTACCAATCTATGCTTTGCAGAGTTCCTGTGGATCAGTGACTCCCGCGTACCTTAATTTCTCCACACTTTGAACTAGAATATGCCTAGAGGTTACCCTACACCACTCTATGTGGGGTGTCTGAGGGGAAGGTAACTTGTCACTTTAGTTCACTGACATTCACATTGAGAGGAACTGTATTTGAGTGCTGTCCTTAAGGATCTACACGTCAGGAGCCTTGTGTAAACCTGGATCTGGTTTAGATGAGATTCCAAACTTTGCGCTCACCTTGTAAAGGGGTAGCATTTCCAGGACTTTGGGGAAGGGTTAGTGTATTTTGCATGTGGGAGGGACACGAATCATTGGGGCCAGAGAGTGAATGGTCGTACCTGGTCCTCAGTGATCCCACCTCCTGCTCTTTAAGTTCTTGTGTAGTCCTGCCTACACTGAATAGGGCTGACCTCTGTCACCGCAGGATACCAAGGAAGTAATGACGTAGGACTTGAAAAGGTAGGCCATGAGATACTGCAGCTGCCGTCTTACTTGCTTTTGGAACATTCATTCTGTCAGGCAGCCTAATGGAGATGTCTGTTTGGTAAAGAACTGAGGCTTCCTGCCCATAACCAGCCCCAGCTTGCCAGCTGTGAGTGCACTACCTTGGAGGGGGCTCCTTCAAGCCCCAGGAAGGTCTTCAGGTGATTGCAGTCCAGCCTGACATCTGCAACCTGCTCAGAGGACCTCCACGCCAGACCCGTCCAACTTGGGTTACTCCTGAATTCCTGACCTTCAAAAAACTGTGAAATCATAAATGTCTATTGTTTTAAGCGGCTAAGTTTTGGGATAACTAGCTAAGTAGTGGTAGATAATCAACAGAGGTTCCCCGGTGGACTAATATAAACCTGGGAATATTGGTGAATTTTTGTGGATTCCTCATCTTTCCTCCGTTGTTAGCACATAGTGTTCCTGACTCACTAATCTCTCTCTAATTTACCCTCGCCCCCTCCACCCGATACGATTACCTTTGTAAATGATTCAAGGCTAAGGGGTGGAGAGGGTTTGGGGGAGAATATGAAAATCTTCTGCCATCCTGCCTTGTCTGTTTAAATAGTGTCTGCTTTTATTCATGTCCTAGATAAACCACTCTGAAAGGAGCTATTGCAGATTTTCCGGATCCTCATTTTGTTTCGTTTTTGTGAAGCCACTTTTGGTCCTCAGCGTGTAGGAAGTGCAGAAGCTTGGTGCAGGCTTTTGACATGACCTATTGAGGGTTGGGTTAGGGAGGGCGGGCTTCCCTCCTCTTGCACAGAGCTGTGTGCCCTAGGGAATGGGGTACAGATCCAGAAACTACTCATTTCACAGATGAGGAAGATGCGGCCAGAAAGGCTGATGAATGTTTCCAAAACCACCCAGTTGGTTAGTGATAGAGCTAACTTGGAGTCCTGGCTAACAGTTCAATGAGAAGATATTTCATGTTTGTCCTTTGTTTTTACTTTATCTTTGCTAGTTTCAAGTGAAAAGGATCTCATTAATGAAGACTAAATGCTTCCCTTTTTAATATGTTGAGTGGGGTGTGTCTTCTTGATGTTCCAACAGACATTAAAATTTTATTTTATAATTTTGTATCTCCCCTTAGGCAACTCTCTGCCTAGGTCTTTTGAAATTGCAAAAAATAAATTACCAATGGGCTCAAGTCCAGTAAGCAGGATTTACGTTGCAATTCTGGTCTTAATACAACTTGTTCCTGCTGCATTGGCCGTGTGGGGCCTTGTTGGTAAAGTTTGTCTCTTTTAAACTCGAGTGTCATTGAACTCTTTAAAAGAAACTGCTTTTTAATGTAGTGGCTTTATTTAGAGCTAGAATTTAATCATAATCTATTTTTATTGTCTCTAATGAACTATAATCACTTTAGATTTGAAGTGGTTTCTTTCTAAATAGGTAGATGGGTTTTGAGGCATATATGGCTTTATTTATTCTTATCAATAGCTACATATTTGTCAAGTGGATGAATGCTATTATGGTTTTAGAAAACACATGAAGAATTATTTTGGCTGTCCATTCAATAGGTTTGCTTTCAGTTTAACTTTGTCCTACTGTTTTATAACATCTTAAACATTCAGAACCAAATTGAATTTGTGGGAAGACATTCCTTCCTTCCTTCCTCCCTTCCTTCCTTCCTTCCTTCCTTCCTTCCTTCCTTCCTTCCTATTTTTGTGGGAATATTTCTTTCTTTTTTTTTTTATTATGTTATGTTAGTCACCATACAGTACATCCATAGTTTTTGATGTAATGTTCCATGATTCATTGTTTGCGTATAACACCCAGTGCTCCATGCAATATGTACCCTCCTTAACACCCATCACTGGCCTATCCCAATCCCCCAACCCCCTTCCCCTCTGTGTGAGAATATTTCTAATGCTTTATTCTTCCTCTTTAGAAATGTGCTTTTCTTCCCGTAGGATTTGAGGTACTAGGACCCCAAGCCATTTGTCCTTGTCGGCTTCTCTGAAGGCCAGTTTTAGAACCGTTAATTTGAATCATCGAGAAATGAGATAATATACGTTTAATTTCATTTTATTTTTTAAAAGATTTTATTTATTTGAGAGAGAGTAGAGCGAGAGAGAGAGCATGAGCAGGGGAGAGGGAGAAGCAGAGTCCCCACTGAGCGGGGAGCCCAATGTGGGTCTTGATCCCAGCCCCTGAGTTCATGACCTGAGCTGAAGGCAGACACTTAACTGCCTATCCCAGGTGCCCCGAGATAGATTTTAAAAATCATGTGAGCTTAACAAAATGATCACTTTTGCTGTTCCTGGAATTTTGTCAATATGTTATTCCCCTTTTTTCCCACTAAGATTGAACACCTTCCATTGAGTTGTTCAGCTTTTGACTTATAAATTCTTTTAATCTTCAACCTCTTATTGAAAATGGTCATGGATTCCACAATAGCCAAATTATGGGAAGAGCCCCAATGTCCATCAACTGATGAACTGATAAAGAAGATGTGGTATATATACACAATGGAATATTACTCAGCCATCAAAAAGAATGAACTCTTGCCATTTGCGATGACATGGATGGAACTAGAGGGTATTATACTAAGTCAAATAAGTCAGAGAAGGACAAATGCAATTTCACTGATATGTGGAATTTAAGAAACAAAACAGGTGAATGTATGGGAAGGGAAAGAAAAATAAGATAAAAACAAAGAGGGAGGCAGACCATAGGAGACTCTTAACCATAGAGAACAAACTGAGGCCTGCTGGAGGGGAGGTGTGTGGGGGGATGGGCTAAATGGGTGATGGGCATGAAGGAGGGCACTTGTGGGGATGAGCACTGGGTATTGCATGTAAGTGATGAATCACTAAATTCTACTCCTGGAACCAATACTACATTATATGTTAATAAACCTGAATTTAAATAAAATCTTGGGAGGACAATAAAATAATGATGGATTTCAACTATCAGCTGGGTAGTTCATGCTGCCTTTTACTGATAATACACTAAAATAACCTCTCAACTCTACAAATACTTTGTTTTGGCTGTCCCTTAGTCCCTAGTAGCCAGTATTGCTTTTCCCTTGCCGTACACTTGCTTACCCTTCCCCTAAACCCCCTCACTGTCCAAGAATCCATGCTGTTGAATTTAGCCTCTTCATCCTTGCTTCCCTATCATTCCGCCCACTTTGCTGGGCCACCCTGCCTTTTCTCGTGGGGACGAGCTTCTCAATATGGGCAAGAGGGGTTGTCTTTCTCTAAGGGGCAGGTTGTCTTCTGGTCGCTCACAGGCAGCCATTGGGGAGGGGAGGTTTCAGGGAGCCCTCTCTCACTACCATGTGGTGTTGCCAGCGTGTGCAAGTGTGTGAACGTGTGTAAGTGTGTGAACGTGTGTTGGCGTGCTAGCAAGCCACCGTCTTGCCTGAGAATCCTAACGAAGAGAAGGTAGAGAGTCCCCATGCACTCTTCACAAGCTCAACCTCCTGAAGGAGGAGAGGGAAGCTCGAGCTGATTCTGCTCACCAAATGTCTCTCTTAGCCAGTGTTCGGGCAGCTGTTGAGAGGAATAAAGAGCATTGGTTTGTGAAAGGGGGATTTTGGTGTTTGAAATTAGCTAGGAGGACAGCCCAGATTTTCATTTTTTTGGAGGCAGTTCCCGAGGCAGGTGCAGGGCGTGAGTAATGTACCATACCTAAACTATGTGATTTGGCCAATGAACGTTAGGCTTCTCCTGGGTCCTATAGTATGGTTTCCCTGTCCGTCAAGAGCCGGCTAAGCAACCAAACCCAGATTCCAGGTGTGGTATTCCACAGTCGTTCTGCAATTTGTAATCATAGAAACAGAATGTTCCTCCTCTTATTTCTTCCCTGCCAACAGTTTCTGGGTGGGTGAATGTCAGTAGCTGGAGTTATTTTTAAAGAGGAGAGGTGAGGCTTGTCGTGCAAAGCTGGGAAGAGGGCGTTTGTTTGCAGAGCAGAGCTGACATCAAAGTGTAGATTACTGCTCAGTGGCTAGGCACTTGTCCTGTAACAGGTAATGTTTAACGTGCCGGTCACAAAGATCACAGAACAGCGTATGCCCAGGCATAAGCTAGCGCTACCGTTTATGCTCTGCAAGACTGAAAGGCTATACATGACCGTGTAATTAAAAAAAAAATGTATGCATTGGTCTTGCTGCCTCCTTTTTTGCTGGCTGTAATTGGACTTTGAAGCCTAGAAGTTCTATCATAAAAATTTGTACCCTTTGTTAGAGAGCTCGGCTAAGCAATCACTTTCCACTTCTTTTCACAGGATAATATAAACGTTTTTTTGAAAGCTTGTGAACAGATTGGATTGAAAGAAGCCCAGCTTTTCCATCCTGGGGATCTACAGGATTTATCAAACCGAGTCACTGTCAGGTAAGTTTCACTGGTTTGTTCTATATTTTTTTCAGCTTAGGGCTTGTGGCTGAAGTGCAAAGAATTTCTGAGATTTTATGATTACTGAAAAATCGTTCCTCTGTCTTCCTCTGTTCTCATTCCAAAACTGATTATTTAAAAAAGAGCTTAGGGACTGTGAATGTGAAACTGTCTGTAATTGAGACCATGGCACGTTGTTATTTTAAATCTCTATACTAACTAAAATGGTAGTTTATATTTTAATGCTTGTCCAACATGGTAGTGTTTGGTTGCTAATGGTGAGGATGCATGTTATAGAGTGACTTTAGAGATTATACTATAGTTTATAGAGTAAAAAGAATGATTTTAACGTGGTCTTTATATATTTGGAATTAAGACTAACAAAAATGAGACTGGGACAGTGGTTAAAGAGACTTTCTTTTGTAATTTGGAAGGCAGTGATGCCTGGCACCAACATGGAACGTTAATGACCTTGCCAATTGTGGATGATTTCTAAAAATGAACTGTTTTTCACTATTTTAATAGTATGGATGAGAAAGTGAAAGTGGGGGTGAAAACATATGCAGGTGTTTCTGTTGTGTTTTAGATGGAAAATGGTGTCATGTAGGAGTATATGGTTTCAGGAAATCTGGTTTTAAGCTTCTGCGAGATTGTTTTCCCCCCTATAAATCTTATTTGCTTTCAGTGAATCAGAATAAACTCGTGTTACCAGATAATCGTGACAGGAAAATGATTTAATTTTGTAGGAATGACTACCTCTTTATCATGGCCCTTAAAGCTAATTAACATTTTTTAAAAGGAGAGAATATAAACACCTTATTCTAGCTGTAGAAATAATAGAAATTGAAAAATTAGTTTCTACCATTTTAGACAAAGATTTAGTTTATATGGTTGATATCCTGTTGTAAGAGCTTTAAAAGCTATTTAAGAATTGATGGTAAAATCTTAAAAATGGCCAATAATTTTTCTTAAAGAAAAGTAACCCTGTGTATAAGTATCATAGTACACATGGTCTTTTAGTAGTAAAAGCTAAATGTCCAGATAGAATTCATCTTTTCAAAGCCTAACAGTACATATTTTTAAACGAGCAAGCCACTTTGAACTTACATGCTTCTAGTTATGTTGAATTAGCATTTCTAAACTACACAACCTTGATAAGTGCCTAGCAGGGTTGGGTCTGTCTGCATTTTTGATTAATTGGAAGATAGTTTGTTCCTAAGTTTCATCACCAAAATGGCATGTTTGCTTCTGCTGTATTGTGAGGTCATGCTTGATATCCGTGAAAAATAACTGCATGGATGACTTTGTTTTATTTTTCCTAATCAGCCTTCTCCTAAGACTTATCTGATGGGCAAATAAAGTTTTCACTTAGAAAGTGCTTTATTCTTAATGAACAGGGACAACTTAAGGAAAACAGCCCCCCCCCCCCAAATCATACTGTTTTGAAACTCTGTAGCAGATGTTTGAGTAGGCTACCGATTAGGCAAAACATGTTTGTTGTCTTCTAATTCCAAGAATGCTCTGAGCAAAACTTGCCTGGAGCCTGCTTCATGAGATATTGGGTCTAAAGTGTTTAGGAAAAACTCAGTACCTGGGCTCAGTCTCGAGGGAAATGAAATCACCGACAAACTGAAACTGGGAGGTCACGTCGTTAGAGCTGTAGTAGGAAGTATGCAGCACAACTTGTTTCAGTGGAAACCACAAGTTCATAAAGGTGTGCCCAGGTAGTACGAGCAGGAATGCCTGAGAGCCTGGACTCTGCTTAGGAACATGTCCCCTGATAATTCCATCTTGGTGGACCAAAGAGTGCAAGGCTTGACCCCGGGTCTGCTGCAACGGAAGCCCGGGAGCCTCCTGGTTATGAGACCTGAGGAAGCTGACAAATGGCTTATTTAAAAATGTTGGCCGCAGCTCTTCTGCCCTGAGATTGCATTTTTATAAAAGGAAGCAAGTTTATGGGAAAGCAAATTATTGGTTACTAAATATCCATGTATTTCTTAGTTTTTAGTTTTCTTATATAATGCGGAGACTTCTGTAGGTCAGATCTCGTCCTATCATTATTGTAGATTAAAGGACTTGGTGTTGGTTAGACCAGTGGTTTTCAACTGGGAGCAGTTTTGTTCCCCCAGTGGATGTTTGGCAAGGTCTAGAGATAGTTTTGTCGGTATGGTTGGACTGGGAGTGCTACTGGCATCTCATGGGTCAGGAATGCTACTAAATACCCTTTAATGGACAGGGTAGTCCCCTTAACAAAGAATTTTCCAGCCCCAAGTATCAGTATGCTGAGGTTGAGAAACCCTGACTTAGACTTTAAATTCCTTATTTCCACTCTGCCAGCAAGCTAATCATGTGGAAATGAAGGCTACTGACTGACTTTACATTCTGCTGAAATGTAACTTTTTACTTATGTTACTGTAATAATTTATGTATTTCCGTGTTAATTATGTATGCCCATTTAAAAAGGAACGCTCATTACCACTTGAGTGGGCAGCAGTGTGTCAGTACATTGACATTATTTCGCTCATCTGTATACATTAAAATTAGCAAAAAATGGGACAAAGTACTCGATTATTTTAAATGCTCTGTCAGAGCTCATCTGCCAGGACTGCATGAACAGTTCACAGACATGCTGTGAGTGTGATCTAACATGCATGTTTGCATGACACACTGAAAGCAAATAGGAGAGGACAGTCGATAAGCCTCCATGCTGGCAAACGTGAGGTATTTCTTGTAAGAGGGCAGCAGTGATTAAAAAAAAAAACAAACCACCACCAAACATGGATGGCGCCCGGAGCCCGGGAGAGTTGTGCGCGGTAGGAATGAGTGGCAGGAACAGACGCAGCAATTTACAGAGCTGTTGCTGTTCCGTATTTTTCAGCAATTACAGATTTGTGTTTAATTTGCAAATAAAAACTTTTCCACTGGTCAAACAGAACTAGGGTACTCTTTATATTTCTATAATTATACATATTAATATGTGATCTAAATTTTCTAACAATTACTTTACTTCTTGTAGGAAGTAGTTTGAGCTTTTCCAAGTATGTTTGAATTATTCATTTATTTTGGGACTGCATATATTCAAATATCAGTTAATACTTCTAATTTGACATTCCTGACTTTGATGAGTAGGATCCATCTTTTCCCCAACAGGATAGGCGAATTTGTGAGTTTGCCTTCACGAATTGCGGTAGATTGAGGTTGAACTTACCCTAGTTGAGATGTTTACTGAGGCCATGAAATTTAGCTTCCGTACCAGTGAATAACGGCATCATTATTATTAACCATTTACTAAATATCCATACTGAACTTAGAAACACGATCCACAGAGAAGAGGTGGTGAGACTCCTACGGAGCTGTCTTTGCACACTTTCTATGGAGGCCTGTAGCAGAGCAAGCACCGTGCCTACGCCATGCCACAGTGCACTGGAGAGCTCCAGTAGCAAACGTCATGCTCTTTGGGGGTGGCATCTGGTCATTCAGTGGCATCAAGCAATTGCTTGTTGTAGAAAGCAACACAACAGTGTGGTCCAGAAGTTGTCTTGTATTAGAGGAATCGAAGTTGGCGGAAAGGCAGAAATGAATATTAAAGGTTTTAATTTTATATTTTTAGCAACTTGGCTCCGAAACAAAGTCCCATATTTAAACCATTGCTCTAACGAATCATATATTGAAATTTTTAAGCTGAGAATTTGAACAGATTGTAAACATGTTTCTTCTTTCTACCCCCTTATCATTCCAATCCAGTTTTTAGCACTTCCTTCGACGCATTCTGTTCGTAATACAGTTACAGGATGGCCATGCTTTTGAGCACGCTACTGCAGTTATGCAAAGAAAAATTATTTTTTAGTACAGACTCACTCTTCCATTTAGGCTATTAATATTTTAGGTGTAAATGTAACTTTCAATGTTTCAGTTTTTAAAAGATGTCTATCAAAGGGAGGGTACAGAAATTGATTTTTTTTACACATATTAGTTGACAAAGGAACAGTAGTTGGAAACAATTAGTGTTAACATATTTCCCTCATGAAAATAAAGGAGGCTCAAAATGATATTTTAAGGATTTAACTGTTCTCTGGAGCTTCAAAAGGATGCTTGATTTTGTGGCAATACTGTAAAGTCATCTCTCAGGAATCTGGTTCCCAGATGGCACTCGAACAGCCTGCCAAATTGCGCTTGGGATATGAATGTGTATGTGAGTATTTATTTAAGATTTTAATTCATGTAAGTAAAAATATACCTACTCTGAAGTAATTTTCACCATTTTCTGACTTAAACCTGATTTTACTTTTTTTTTTATGCCCTTCAAATGAGTTTCTCAACATCTTAATCTGGTTTTTTTTTTGTTTTTTTTTTTAATAATGACATCCAAACTTGGATCAGTAATTTGATCATGGTGACTTCCACCTGTCAATTCATGTTACTGTTTTAAAATGGTCTCTTCCTACCAAGCAATTAGAAGGGAATGAAACAGGAAGTTTACACTGTCCACATCTCTATCCCATTCAGTGATTCTCTGATGTTAGGTAGTTACTGCAAGCAGGGCATTAATTCTTTCGGGTTGCCAAGACTGTTTAAGGCCAGCAGCAAAAATATATGGGCATGTTTTCAGATGTTCTTTAATTGCGGGGTTAGATCATCGAAGAGTGTACGTAGTTGCCGAGGAAGGTTGTGGAATAGAAGGCAGGTCTAATGCTGGGACAAGCTATAAAGGAACCGAAGTTTTACGTAGTATTAGTTTCTCTCCATTTCTAATTCTTAACTTCTTGGATAGAGAAAGAAGTTTCTGAATGGCAGCTCCCCATCCTCAGCTCTTCACTCCCTTAAATCTCCAAAGCCGTGGGGCCCGATTGTGTCTTGGCTTGCTGGGTGAGGCTTGATGGTGTGGGCTTTTCTGGCTCAGGGTCTTTCTATTCAAAAGGAAGCCAATCTCTGTTCCTTGCTCCAGAGTCTCCCTTAGCAGCTCATCTGCTTAGCAGCCGATACGAGTTTGTTCGGGAGAGAATGATAGAATTGGCTTCCCTGGACCAGCTAGCATTTGTTTTATAACAAGGTCCTTCAAAGGGTTAAACCGAGGAGACAGATGGTTGTTGAAGAGATTCTTCTGTCTTTTAAATTAGTACCTGTAGGGCTGCATACATTGAATTAATCAAACTTTTAACATGACACACACTATAGTATGGATAGCCCCTGTTGTCAGTCACTTTTGAAACTGAGAGCTTCGCCAGTAGCTAGAGGTGTTAAGCATTGCTTTGCTCTGAGTTTCTTGCTGTATTCTGGTATGATTTACCTAATCATTGGTGTGAGGGTATACACGTGAGGTGTGCGTGCTTCCGCGTATTTCGGGAGAAAATGGCACTTAATTTGGTAAGGGGAAATTTTGGTGTCAGAGGTCATTTGCTTGTCTGTCATAACAAACACTGATGGGGCATTTTCTCTGTAGCACCTAAATGTGAGGTTCCCACAGCCACTCTTAACAGTCAAAATACTGTGGAGCCTGCCCTGAGTGGGGTTCCCATGATAAGTTCACAGAGCACATTGTTTTGAGATAAACGCACCGTCTTCTCTGAGTATTTAGAGATGAACAATCCTTTCAACTTTTTAATCAAGAAAACACTTTGAATGGGAGGTGACATTGATTTCTTCTCTGGGCTTTGAAAGCATTTTTGTTTTCATCTACATCTAATTTTCCCCTGGACTTGAGACTATTTGAGGACAGGGACAATTACATTAGTCCCTTATTTCCTTAGTTCCTGACACCTTAAGTGTTGAGTGTGTGTTTGAAGATTATATTTTAATTATTTTGACTTCCTGGACATTTTAAAGCCAGGCTTTGAAGATGGAAACCTATTTTTTTTCTTCTTTGTCAAGTTTTCCTGTCTTTCAAAATTGCAAGGCAGATCTGGCAAAGCAGCCATTGATCTCTTGGTTTTAATCGCCTTTCACTTATCACTTCAGAAGAATATGTGGCATATTACAACACAATCTAAAATTGATACAATTTAAAAGAGGAATGTGTGTTTACCTCCATGTGTAATACACTAAAATGGAAACTTGGGACCTTGTGCCTTTCAGAGTAGTTGGTGGAAGTCTTAATCCTTATGCTAAGGTGCAAATGATAATCACCAATGTTTAGTGGACACTTGAAGGATGTTTTGAGCTTATATGAAGTTTTAGAAAAATTTTAATGTTTTCATATCATGATCACAAGTCACTTCATTTTTGTGAGGTAAATCTGAATATATGCTTAAGACTTTTGAGTAGAAAAATATGTTGCTTATATAGGTAGTTGGAATAGCTTATAGAAGTTCAAGGGCAAGAAATAAAAATTTTTAAAAGCAGGGACCAATATTGGAGGTAACTTCTTAGAAGGAGTCCTGGAAATACTTTAAGAATTGTTGCCAACAAATTTATAGTAAGCCTCATTCCTTCCAAAGTCAAGCTACCTGCCTTGGTACCTCTCACCATTGCCTAGCATTAAACACCAAAGCCAGTAAGGAAAAAGTCACAAATTATCTTTGACTTTGATGTGATAACTTTGTCTATGGCATGAGAACCATTCGAAGAATATGAGCACACAGAAACTTGGAAGTCTCTTAACATGTCATTTGAACTATTTCTACTACACTTCAGGCTGTGTTTCTGTCACTTTCCCCCAGGTTGGAACAAAAAGTTCAGTCAATATGCCTCCGTTGTCATGGGCAGGTAAGCATCTAGGATGAGAGCAGGGATTTTGGTGTCCCTTGGCATGAGTTCAGTCTTGTCCCATTCAGTCACTGGGTTGCTGGACGACCTTAGGTTATTTTTCCTCCCACTTTGCTTCTCAGTGAACAAGACGGCTGCTTTCTTGGAGCTGAGCAAATAACCCCATTTGGGGGATATGCCTGCCTCACAAAGTTGTCGTAATGATTACAGAGTCAGGTGTGTATAAAATGTTAAGTGTTTGGCATATAGTAGTGCTCAATAAATGGTGTTGAATTATAATTGTGATCATTTTCATAATTTGGCTCTCCCTTCTGGACTCTATGAAGATACATGTCCCCTGCAGAAGAACATGGAGGAAAAAAATCTGGCCCCTGGATCCTTACATTGTGACAATTAGCTATAGGCTTTTTTTTTTTTTAATGAGAATTTGGGCCTTTTTAAACTTATTCCCTTCTTTTGATTGGGAGAAGATATTAAAACAGGTATGTTTTTCTGAGATTTATGTGTAGTCAACTTTTTACAATTTATTTTGTTAGATTAACAAAGTTAGAAACCAGAGAACATGCAAGATCAGACACTGTTGTCTGAAAGGCTTTTGCAGGGCTTATGAATTTTTTTTGAAAGGTGTTCATAATCTTTAGGGAACTCCAGTGCACACTCCAGCCATGTTTTTGACCAGACAGAAAACTTAGCTGCTTCTTTTGGGTATCTCCCATCTGTTTTGTCCATCAGAAGACTACTATACTAACAGCATAAAGTCTTGATTACATTATCTAAAATATTTGTGGTTTTTACCCTGGACACTAAAAAAAAAAAAAAATCACAAATAGCAATAGGCACTATTTGAGAGGTCAAAAATCTTGCTGTTTACTTCCAGATGTACTTGTACACAAGGGGAGAAAAGTCAAGAAACTGGGAAGCATACTTTTATGTTAATATTCTTTGACATAACATAACTTGATTTTTTTCGTATTTTTAAAAAGAAACTTGCTATCAAAAATGTTAAACTGATTGGGTATTAAGTTACATATTACCCATGTATTGGTTATTTTTAAGAGTGTAGCTTAATGGAGTAGAAATGTTTTAGGGTTAATGGCGCAGCTATACTTTGTCATGTTGAGCAGCCTTGCCCGGTGAGAGTGGCTGCTGGTCAACCTAGACCTATCTTTTTGAGTATCCCTACTGAACTGACTGTACCAAAGAAACTGTGAGGCAGGGTGTTGTGTTCTTTTTCTCAAGAACTTAGTACTGTTGCTTCCGATACCACTGACCAAATATGTCCAGTAAACCTAAGAAAACATGTTCCGAAAAGGGTTACTGAAAAGCCTTTAATTTCAGGGAAACAAAGTACACTTGTCATATGAATTTAAGTAACCCACATTGAATGTAAATGACGGTGTAATAAAATTCCATTCAAAAAACAGATGAAAAACATGCTTGGAACACACTTCAGGTAAATCAGTTTTTCTTAAGCTGAGAAGGGGGAAAAGTAGAGGATCTCGGTGGCCCGGGAGCAGCCGCTACTGTGAATTGAGTGCATTAGCCACTACCAATTTCACAAGGATTTTCTCTGTGTGCTTTGAGCAGTTTGGGGGAGAAATCTCTAAATAAATATCAAGTATCCCTGTTATTACATTTTGCTCTTTCATTACATTACAGTAATATTGGCTGGTGGATTTTTTGGAAAATGCTCCTGTTCTGTACCTTTTTAGTTGACTGAGATACGGAAATCATCTTCAAAAGAATCGATGTATCTGGATAAACAATTTGGCTGACATGTCACTAGACTACTTTTGGCTTAACACTGAGAAGGAAAAATGTCTGCTAGATAGTTATCTCATGCTCTGCTTTGTACGTAATAGTGTGTATTCAGCTATAGAATGTGCAGTGGCACATGTACACACACTAAGAACATCTGTGAACATTTGTGTAAGCCTTCAAAGAGTGAGGCATTAGATCCCGAGGGCCTCCAGAGCTTTGTTTATTTTGGTGATGAATTCTTTATACAAAGGAGCTTGGTCTCTGTCTGGAAGAAGAAACGCAGTAGTATGAAGCTGCATATGGGTGTCCAGAGCATGCTGATACCAGATTATTAAGAAATAGAACTGTACGTCTTTCCTCACACTTTCCATTCTCCATTTAATTCTACTCGCAAGAAAGAGGCAGGAGAAAAAAAAAAGTCTCTTTATTAGAGACTGTGACATCCACGGATGTAAGCCTTGGGCTGTTGCAGCCAGAGGCGGCTGCTGTCGGGGAGCTGGAAGGCTCGCTGGCCTGATGCGCTGATGAGGGTGGGAGCGTGAGTCCCAGCCTGGGGCTATTAGTCCTCTCACCTGTACACCTTCTATGTTGTGGCTTGTCAACCACACCCATTAGATACTTAATATTTTCACCGTGTACAGGTCCTGAATCCTGAGTGGGCACAAGGAAAACAAGTCCTCTTCCTTTTCTATCTCGATCTTGCAAGACCCAAGGTGGAGAAGATGAAATGCGTTCTGCAGTCTTAATGTTTGCTTTGTGTCAAGGAGCACCGACATGATTTATAGTTGCAGGCTCTAAGGGCACGCTGGGTTTGGAGGGATGAACTAGGTAAGGAAATCACGGTGCTAGAGTGTCTAGAGTATCTCAGATACTCAGTTAGGTTTGGACAAACCGGATAAGAGCTCTCAGGCACTGCCATTACGTTAATTATCTCTAACCCAGTAACAGCCCAGCCGGGTAATACCATTTTGTTTCTGTTTTGCTTTCAAGGTGAAGTAGAATGAGTCAGAAGAGTAACTTGTTTGGTATATGACCTTGGGCAAATAACGGAGCCGGAATTTAAATTCAGGGGGTGTCTTAGCCTACTTAGCTTGGACACCTTCCACTATATTGTCAAAACAGACTTAAACAAGCTTAAAAAAAACCCTTGCTGCTATTATTTCTAGTGCTATATGACTGAAATTGTCTTGAGTTATTTTTTAACCAGGCCAGCTAGATCCAAAGTGGATTTGTGTATGTGACTGGTATTCCCTCATTGGCTACATGGCGAGTATCTTTGTATTATGATTTAAAAATTTTTTCCCTAGTTTGTGAGTCACGTAACTTCAAATGGATATAATACTACAATATGCCATCAAATTTCAGATCAGTAATAAGACCTCCTAATTTTAGGAGTATTAAATGATCCATGTGTGTGCCTTAGAATAGAAGAAATATGCTACATGTATGGTCTTAACACTGGCTAGTTGAAAAACAATGGAGTCTTTGGATTTTACTGATATGTGTACATAAGTTTATAAGTTTTATGACTTTCACACAGACATTTATGAATGTTCAATTGTATTTGCCATGATAATGGAACATTCCTGTTAAAGCTGTGGATTGTAAAACCTTACTAATCTAAATTGCTCGGGATCATGCTACCACACTTTGACCTTTATAACACTGGCATGGAAAGTATCTTCTAAAATAGAACTGGTAAATAATTTATTTAGAATAATTTCTTACCAATTTTTGATGCTCAATTTTACTTGTTAAAACCAAACTAAATTCTGACTCCCTCCTCCAAACATTCTTAGCTGGGAAATTCTATATTAAAAATATAGAAGTTGGAAAAAATATATATAAGATGGGATATTTTTATTATGGTTTAGGTCATTGTATTAGTAGATCTCATAAAAAAAGCCCTAATTATGAATAATGTGAAGTCTTGTTTGAAAGTCCAAATTATAAGCAAACAAATGAATTATAGTCCTGTTACCTAGTATAATGGATTAAAGAAGGATGACTTCAGTACATTGCCCAAAGTCCTGCTATCAGTGTAGCCATTGGAGGTTTAGAAACAGGTGGTGAGCACAGAGCATCAAGTGTAACAATAAATAGCACAGTCTAATTCCAGTAAGATGAAACCCCTCTCTCATTGCAGAGAAGAGTAGGGGATCAGATAGTGACTCAGAAAAGCAAAGTCCGAGAAATGACTCAAGCACAGAAACTCTTTAAAAATTCCTTTACCAAGACTTAAGATAAGTGGGGTAATCACTTCTTTTCCTACCAAGTCATTAGAAGTTATTTCTTGCTAGTTGTTAAACATGAAGCATCAGGAGTAATTGCCTTTCATTAGTAGGAAGAAATATTTATTAAACTCCTCTTTTGTGAATGTGGTGTTTTAGACTACCAAACACCAATGAAATTAATGGTAGCCCAAGATATGGATATAGGAGAAGAATATGAGGAACATTTTCTTTTTAAATAACTAATGGGATGGGTCTGATGCAGTAATAGAGAACACTTGATTTTTAGGGCTAGTGATATGTAAAAAGGAAAAGTACTGTTTATGAGAGAGGAGGTGGAATAGAGTAGAAAAAAATAACATTTAAATGTTTTAGTTTATGCCTTGTGAAATCTTATAACCACTTTGTAAGATAGGGCGGTTGCCTGATTTTACAGATATGGAAACAGAAGTTCAGTGGCTTGCTCAAGGTCACCTGCTTAGTTCAAGTGGGAACCCTCATTACGACTCCTAACCCAGTGTTCTTTTCATTATAACATTCTGCCTCTAAACTATGCCCTAATGAAAGATATAAAGATTGAATAGAGGACTTTTTTTTTTAATGTGTTAATATGTATTTGTCAGATATGACCTCCATGCAGTTGGTTGGGTAGGAAGGAAGTTTTGGAGATACAGAAGAATTTGTAATTTTTAGATCCTATGGATAAGAAATTACCCAGGCTGTTTTTTAGAGGTACAGTGCCGTTAACAAGTGTTTCTCAAACTTTGGTGTGTGTATAAAACATGTTAGGATCTGGTTCAAATGCAGATTTGGTTCATTAGGTCCAGGCAAGGCTGGTATTCTGCATCTCCAGCAAGCTCTCAGGTCCTGACAATGAGGACCACACTTTGACTGACAAGGATTTTGGCATCAAATGCTGGTGGTCACACACTGAAGTGAAGGTTTCACAGAGGTGCTGGGGGAGATGTAAGGCTTGAGTGTGGGTCGAAAAGAATAGCAGGATTTGAGTGAGAGGTGGGAAGGAACACAAGGAGATTGGCCCATTGGTACAGAGTTCTAATCAAACATTTTTCAGAGCCTTTGGGATGTAAAGCAATGAGTAAAGTTAAACAAGATCTCCACTTCTGAGGCCCTCATTTTTTGGGAGGTGGAAAGTGGGAAGTACAAGGAATGCATTTCCAGGCCAGCAGCTTGGAGGCAGGATGAGTGATGGGTCGTGCCCAGTTTGAGCGGTACCTTGAGTATCCTGGCTAGGGAGGTTAAGTGTTATCTCCTAGGTAGTAGGATTATTTCCAAAAGCTTTTAAGCAGAAGGTTCCAATGTTTTTGTTTTTTGTTTTTTTTGAAGATTTTATTTATTTGACAGAGCACAAGCAGAGGGAGAGGGAGAAGCAGGCTCCCCGCTGAGAAGGGAACCTGATATGGGGCTCAATTCCAGGACCCCAGCATCATGACCTGGGCCGAAAGCAGACGCTTAACCGACTGAGCCACCCAGGTGCCCCAGGAGTTTCCAATGTTAAAAGTAGAGATTGAGAAAGATTGAGAAAGGGTAATGAAATAGTGCATGAAGTCGATTGAGCACTAGGCTGGAGGCTTGGAGAGGGGTTAGGAAGTTGTTGGTTGTTTTGATAAGGATGGGTGTTTTGATAAGGATAACAACTGCTGAAAGCCGTGGAAATGTAAATGAGAAATGCCAAAGATGTTTCAAGTAAGACCCGATGGGGGTTGATGAGTATGAAGGAGCTAGAAGAATCCGCTTTTGAGCTTGGGCAACCACTAGCAGAAACAGGAATGGAGGATGGAAGTGAGGATTCAACACATTGCGTTGGACAGGACGGTAGAGCATCCACACGGAAATGGCGTTGTCAGGGTGTTGCTCAGAAATTGTGGCTGGCTGTGTCGATTTGAGAGTCCTCTGTGAAGAGCGAACAGGCACGCATTTTTGTAGGGGAAAGCCCAGCTCTGAGGAAGCGAGGGAGGAGAGGAAGTATAGCTGGCTAAGGACTCCTCTTCCCTTTCTTCTCTGCCCCCTCAGTCATCTGTGTAAGTGCTTCTATTTCTGACTCTCCTGTTCCATTGACCTGTTACCTCACTTGCTGCCTGTGCTGCACATGGTCTGGGTAACCGTAGCTAACCATTCTTTCCTTCATTTAAACGCAAATAAAAATTCCCTCATTGTGTTAAAGTTCAACTTTGTTTTCTGTAGCGCCTTCTGGAAATGTGAGGCCTGATTTCTTATTCTGGGAATTACTTTGCTTTGGAAAAACTGTCAGTTGGGTGTGTCGTGCCTTCCAGAGAAGCACCGTGGGCTTGTCCTCTTGACCGAGTTGGATATTCAAATCAGTTTAGAGAATGCAACATCACTGTATGTCCTGGCCTTGGGGGCCTTAAATCGTGAATGTCACTGTTGGTGGGGGCTAGTGTCAGCGCCTCAACCCTGCTCATTTACTCTGTGGATTCTCCTACTCAACGAACAAAAACTGTTGCTTGCTTGCTTGCTTTTCTTTCCTGTCCTCTTCTTTTAAATCCAAACTCCGAGTTTCCCACACAGGACTATTCAAAAAAGAATACGTACAGCTCCCAGCAGAACCATTTCAGGCACATTGCATTTAAATTCACACAACAAAATGTATTTATCTTCCTGTCCCCTCCCCCTTGGAAGCCCTCCTCCCAACCAACAGCACTGAAAACAAGCCCATAAAGTTGACAAAATGATATCTGATTTAGCCTGACAATTTTATAACCAAAAAAAACTACTTCCACTTCTGTCTATCAAGGTTGAAAAACAAAAATTACAAAAATATTTTAAGACATATGTGTCACCAGGGTATTTGATTCAGTCAGTGTATAATAAATGTATGTATGGATGAGCGAATGAGTTCAACAAACATTTATTGAGCTCTTACTATGTGCCCAGCACTGCTCTAGGTGTTGGAGATTCAGTTTCATGGTGAAAACGACAAGGCCCTGCCATTCTTAGGCATATATTCCCATAGAGAGGCCACATAATGAACAAAGAAAGTAATGTGAGATGTGATAGGACTATGAAAAAACAGAGGAGAGGGCATGTCTGGAAGGTTCTTTTGGATACATTTTTTAAGCATATGTTGAAATAAAATTTTACATGCAGTAGATTTAAAAGCACTAATAAAACTGGAATTAATGTTTTATTTGAACTGTATCATGAATAGTTTTGGTATAATTATTTCTTAAGAAAAGTTCACTGAATTGAAGCTTTAGTGTGGTTTAAAAATCAGCAGTACGCCTGAAACTAGTGTAATACTGTGTCAACAGAACTCGAATAAACATATATATATTTTTTTAATCAGAAAGACACACTAATTTCTGAAAGTTGGAGTCCATTTGTGTGTGTATCTGAGTCCTTTCCTCTTCAGCACCTGTCCTCCCAATCTGGTGAGCTGCTGGCTAGCTCTGATCATATGGCTAGATGCTTATGATATGGATCATGCTTATGGGTTTTCATAAAGAGATTTGGTATTGTCCATTGTCTCACAGCTTGTGTGTATACTTGAACTGTGTATTCACTTATGAACCCACCATGGCTGCTCGTCTACCGTGTCACTTCCAAGCACACCCACAGCCTTTCAAGTCACTCTGCCTTCTGATCACTTTTTGGTTATCCACCTGCGTTTATTTCCCTTCCACACAAGCTTTGTCAGTTAGGCCAGCTTCCTCTCTTTTGCTTCCCCTAGACAGCCATTCTGGAGTCCAGGCTCCATCTTGCCTCATCCATGAAGCCCGCCCTCACTAGGAGAAGAAGTCAGATGGTTAGCAGTCCCAATTTGGCCAATACGGCCTATGTGGGCATTGGCCAGTTCCTATACCTTTGTCCTTTGATTTCTTTACCCATAAAATGGAGGAAAACACTAATACTTGCTGCATAGGGACCACTGTGAGGATTAAATGAGTTATTACAGGTAAAGAACTTAGATGCCTGTCATATAGTAAATACTCACTTTATGTTAGCTATCTAATTATTAATCACTATCGGTACTTTTTTATGGTAAAATCTTAGACTGCTCTTTGTTCTCTCGACTCCCATGGTTTGTGACAATCTACAGGACAACCTTTTTCTTTCATTTTTTTTTTTTTACTTGTATGGTAAATACTACACTCTAATGCATCTAGAGTTAGGTGGAATTAAAAAACACTTGGTGAATGATGATAGAGTAGGTAGGAGTGTGAACACTGGTGGGAACAGATATTTAGAGATGGATCTTATCCACTTGCATGAAATGTGAGAGGAGGGAATGGACTCAAGGTGCTAAGAGAAAGTACCACTGGGTTGCTGCTCTCTTTTGACTCTTAGATATGGTTTAATTTATGGATTTTCTCATGACAGTATTCTTTATTGTGGTACGAATACTCAGCGTGAGATCTACTCTCTTGACTAATTTTTCAGTGTACAATATAGTGTTAACTACAGGCACGATGTTGTACACCAGATCTCCAGAACTTATTTATCTTGCAAAACTGACACTGTATACTTGTCGAACAGCAATACACCATTTCCCCCTCCCCCAATCTGTGGTGACCACCATTACACTATCTGTTTCTATGAGTTTGACTATTTTAGAGACCTCATATAGCTGGAATCATGCATTCTTTGTCCTTTTGTGACAAATCATGCTATTTCACTTAGTATAATGTCCTCCAGTTTCATCCATGTTGTTGAACATGGCAGGATTTCCACGTCTGGGTATATATCCAAAAGAACTGAAATCGGGATCTCAAAGGGCTAAGTATACTCCCAAGTTCATTGCAGCATTATTTACAAGAGCCAAAATATGGAAGCAACCCCAATGTCTATTGATGGACGCATGGATAAAGAATATGTGGTATAATATCTACAATGAATATTATTCAGTCTCATAGTATTCTTAATTTTGTATGCTCACCTTAGTTTAAATCCTCAGTCTTTCCGGTGATGGGTAGTAAGGAGGGCACGTATTGCATGGTGCACTGGGTGTTATACACAACTAATGAATCATCGAGCCTTACATCGGAAACCGGGGATGTACTGTATGGTGACTAACATAATATAATAAAAAATCATTAAAAAAAAAATAAAAATAAAATAAAAGCCTCATTTTCAAATAAAAAAAAAAATAAATCCTCAGTCTTTGATTCCCTATAGTTTCTTAATAAAGATGCAGGTCAAAAATGCTTTGTGATTAGTAGTGTGGCTGAGTCTTTTGGGATTTATTTATTTTTATTTTTTATTTTTTTTTCAATAAGGAGAAAACTTTGTTATTAAAAAAAAAATAACCCAATATTTAAGGATAGTTGCATTCTTTTTTTTATCCTTCTTTTTTTTTTAATTTTATTATGTTAGTCACCATACAGTAAATCATTAATTTTTGATGTAGTGTTCCATGATTCATTGTTTGCTTATAACACCCAGTGCTCCATGCAGTACGTGCCCTCCCTAATACCCATCACCAGGCTAACCCATCCCCCCATGCCCCTCCCCTCTAAAACCCTCAGATTGTTTCCAGGAGTCCATAGTCTCTCATGGTTCATCTCCCCCTCTGATCCCCCCCCCCTTATTTTTCCCTTCTTCTCCTAATGTCCTCCCTGCTATTCCTTGTGTTCCACAAATAAGTGAAACCATGTGATAATTATCTTTCTCTGCTTGACTTATTTCACTTAGCATAATGAAAGGATTGAAAGGATGCATTTCTTAAATGAACTAGGCAATTTGATTTTATCCTTGGAAGAATAAGTGAGAAAGGAAAGTGAGGCATCTGTCTGTATGAGGAGAAAGGGGAGGGAAAAACCATTCCAGGAGAGAGACCTTGGCATGTGTGGAGGAAGGAGAGGTACTAGAGTGGTTTCCTTTGCTTGGAGAGGATGTATGACCCAGGGGATATTCCTACAGACTGTATCTATTCAACATACTATAATGGGAGAGGAAGGAACTCTAAATACTCTTGACCTTACATACAAAAACTTTTTAAATTGATATTTGGAGTAAACTAAGAACTCTAAGCCAATTAAATCTAAATCTTAAGGGATGGAAGGCTATAGATGTAGGAATAGCTCATGATCACTCAGTATCCCTTGGATATTTGGATTGCCGTGGCAACAGTTGTAAACACAGGCTTCATTTTAACTGATCATATTCAACAGTGTTCTTAGAAAGAAAAAGATGAAAGCAAAAAATGTTTCTGCATCCTAAATGTAAAGTACCTAAAACTGTCGAATAGCCCACTAATAATTTACTCTTGTTTTAATCTAGTGTATTATTAGGAATAAATATTTTTACTGTTTCTTTAAAGATTTGCTTATAAGTAGATACATTGTCCTCCTAATTTTAGTGACAGCTGTATTGCAGTATAGAAATAGGAAGAGCATTATTTTACCAAGAAGTTAGTAGTAAATCATCTTGTCTAAGGGTCTAAAGTCTTGTTTGAAAATGAATTCATTCATTAAATGATGAGAATTGCAGAATCAGGAAGGACCTATCTTAGATACACTTTTGAACTTTTAAATATTCAGCCCCTACTCCCAAATATATTGGTCATGATTCTCTTGCTCCTCCTCTACTCCCAAGTAAATAATTTGACAGTCTGGTGTTTGATCTTTTTCTTATAGTCTATTGAAACTTTAAGAAGAAATTTGGGGGTACATCATTTGAAAGCTTATTTTTATGTTGGAAGATTGCTTTTCTGTAATGACTTCTGTAACTTACTAATTATCAGTTACTTTGGTTGTAACTTCAAAGGCATTTTTAATTTCATAAGACTTAAAAATTGAGGTAGAGTTTCAAGAAGATAAATACCCAAAGTTGTCAGCTTTCAAATCTGGAATATGTTATCCCACAATTACTATCGAAGTAATATATGAGGACATCTATTTATATTAGTTTGGAATGCTTAGTCATGTCATACAGTTGACAAGTGTTCATTGTCTTATTTGGACTTACCAGAAAGGTCCTCTAGCCAGACCAGTAAGTCTCTATTTTGCCTTTCATATCAATTTTAAATTTGCAGTGAGAATTGTTAATTTCAGAAGGGCTTTTAATGAATATTCCTTTGTAAGAGGCAAAAATCAGACCTTCAGAGCTAGAAGGTACAAAAGAGAATCTCCTTTGATGCACTTCCTCAGAGGAGAAAGTGGCTCCGAAGAAGTCAGGGGGCTTTTGCAAGGGGCCACCTGGTGAGGTAAGACAGGTGTTCTGGCGTCAGTCCCGCCTCCTGGTTTGGGTGTAGCTATTTCCACTGGGCCTCACTCCCTGCTTAACCAGAGCAGCAAATGACTTGGATAAGGGTAATATTTCATTTTACGTGGTGTTAACCTTATTTATTTCAATGACTGGCTGTTCATATTGACACTTAATCTACATTTTAATTTATTACTCTATTTTAGATTTAGTAAACTGAATAAAATAAGAGCTGGAGTGAAGTTTCAAAGGAAACTACCTGCTCGAATCAGCAGACCAGAATATGTTCAGGTTGTTTTACAATTTACCATGTAAAGAAGGAAGTTTACCAATGGCAATTTAATTTTTTGATGCATCCACCATATATTTTTCTTTATCCATGTTTTGTACCTCTTTTCAATGAGTTCTGTTTTTGTGTTTTAAGTCTGATGCCTTTATAACTCTTTTTACTCATGACGATTTTTACAGAAACTACTTTAGTGTTGTAACTTTTTGTGTAGGATTTCCTAATAAGGTGGCCTTGGATTCATGCTCATTTAATCTTTTACCACATTCAGATGAATTATTCCAGCGTTATTTAATTCAGACTTCCTTAATTGGGGTAAACAAATTAGAGATTAGGCAATAGGAAAAAATGTCTAGGCTCTTTTTTTTTTAAGCCAATTACTCTTCTTTGCAGATGTAAAATAGGAAGGCATGCTACGAGGAAATTATGAATGCAACAAAAAGTAACTTGCTAGAATCTCCTGAATAGTGTTCCTTTAAAGCCAGAAGTGGTTGACTTTTCAGAAAATCACTTCTGTGCTTTGCTTCTTGAAACATTCTGTCCTGTGGACCCGATGCATGTTTTTATGCTTAGGTGTTCTCTTCTGGGTCCCTTGGAGTGTTGGTGCTTATGGAGTGTTAAGTAATAAACTCAATGACTTTCCCCGTCCTTTAGATCCCTGGACCAAGACCTCCTGAGAGCCAGCTTAGTGTGCTGTGACAGCGACAAATCAAGTGCATTTTTATGGTGCCCTCTTAAGCATGCCTAAGCACAGTGAAGCATGTGCGTTTCATTCAGTGCACACTTGAAAATCGTTGGCAGGAGTTCCAGGCTTTTCACTTAATTTTGAGTTTCTCTGTGCTTTTTGTTTTAGATTCTAGTTGGGTGAGTCTAGAGGAATTATGTTTCATTTTAACTTCCTTTTTTTCAAAGAAGTAGCTAAACTCGTTGAAGCTGTAGTTTGAGTTAAGATGTCATTTTCACTTTTGTGTATTAATAGGGCAGTGGCTCTCCATCGTTAACATGCATTGGGATCACTTGGAGGGCTCAGTAAGCCACCTTACTGGACCCCAACCCCAGTTGCTGATTCCATAGGTGTGGAGTAGGACTTGAGATTTTTATTTCCAAGAAGTTCTAAGGTACTGTGGATGTTGCTGGTCTGGAGACCATGGTTTGAGAACTTCTATTGTAGAGAATAAACCAATGAGAACTACTCCAAAGAGAAGGTATGTGAAATTGTTATCCTAAGAATATTTTTACTTAAGTTTATATACCTAACAAAACCCCTGTTTCAAGACTAATGTTTATAACAAGAAAAAGATTAGTCCTCAGAGTTCCTTGGAGGTGGTGATGCACGTACACAAGTGTATTAACACTGGTAATGTAAGTGAGTGGATGAATAATGGTTTGGCTTCATATTCATGTAGCTATTATCCATATACCCAATAGTTCATACCCGTATAAGCAATTGGGTCTCTAGAGTGGTGGTGTTTTCAGGTAATGGCATTGTCCTGTGGGACTTTACTGGAAAGTGACATTTAAGAATTAAATATATGACAGATTTTGGGCATTTTAGGCTGAAGGAATGGTATATTTGTCTCTTCAGTGAGGATTAACAGGTCCTGTTGTGTTAGACTTTCTTGACTGAAGTCAGAATATAGGATGGGATACAATAGGAAGTGGCTGAGAGATGGAAATGGGGCATGTAACTAAAGTTAAGCTCAAGATTAAAGCCCGGGGAACCCTTTATTTTAATGGGGATGAGAGGGAGTAAATGACATTGTCAAATGTCCCCTTAAAAATGATTCTGGGTACTTGGACAGATTTTTAGAGAGATGCTGAAGTGTCTGTTTTGAATACTGAACCAGAGCTGAACAGTATTCTAGCTCTGAATTCATGGCATTCACAGTCTAGTGGAAGAGACTGCAGGGGAGACCTCCATGGTACATCACAGTGTGATGGAATGCTCTAAAAGCAGTCTGCATTGGGTATACAGGGGATCACATGGGAGAGGCCTCTAGGAGAATATAAGAAGTCTTTAGAGGCAGGTGAAATGTGAGCTTAATCTGAGAGAATGAGTAGCTCAAAAGAAGAGAAGAACAGTCAGAAGACTTCTAGAAAGAGAAAACCTATTGTCTCCCACATAGAGATGGGAGAGATCAGGAATGTTGAGAGAATTCTAAGGATGTTTCATGGAGGGAATGTTGGGTTTGTGCTGGGCAGGTCAAGAAATGAGATGTCTAAATGTGGCCAGACCATGAATGCAAATGCCACATTTGGATTTTACTCAAGGGAAATAAGGTTGTTAAGGAAGGACACATAGAGAGCATTCCGTTTTAGGAAGGTTCTTGAGTCACCTCTGTGAAGGAGGAGAGGGAGGTGTGGGGAAAGACTGAATGCAGGAAATAGGTTTGAGAAGCAAGAGATGAATACAAGAGATATTTAGGAGCTAGAATTGATAGGATTTGGTTGGTAGGAAAGTGAGTTTGAAGGAGAGGAAGTTGTTTGTGTTAATTAGGGCTTAGCTTTCTTGCTCTGAAACTTAGCCCTTCACCAGGTTGGAAAACACGGAAGAATGAACAGGATTGGGGATTAGATGATACATGCATTGGAGAAGAACTTATTACATTTTACATTCTGAGGTGAGGTAATGCTAGTGGGAATGTAAAGGGCACATCCGAGAAAAGTTGTCTGGGAAGAACTAATTGAGTTTGGTTTGAACTAAATACGTTGAGGGTAAGGAGGGGGAAGAAGAAAGAGCTCATTAGGTGCTTTAGTCTCAGAAATTTCAAAAAAGTATTTGCAAATAAAATGGGAAAATTGAAGTTGATTGCAATAAATGCCAAGTTGTCCGAAGGATATTGGATTGAATGTATATTGACCTTGAAAGTTAATTGAAAGGCAGGGTTATATTAATCTGAATTTGAAAACCAATTATGTTATTCCTTTGAAGCATACCCATTCTTTCTCAGTGGTTTATATAGGATGATTGGTGATACTTTGATAATATTCTGAAATTTCAAGTGTTATGTGGAAGGCTAAATAGGAAATGGAAAGTCTGTCACAGGTGGTATATATAAATGGAAAAGTTTTAAATAATGCATGATGTTGGCTTTCTAATAAAAGACAGGTAGCTTTACACAAATTGCAAGAAAGATAAACCATAAAATATTAAATTAGAAATATTTTTTGGGGGGCACCTGGGTGGCACAGTCAGTTAAGTGTCCGACTCTTGGTTTCGGCTCAGGTCAGAAGCTCAGGGTCCTGGAATCGAGCCCTGCATTGGGCTCCATGCTCAGTGTGGTGTCTGCCTCTCTCCCTCTCCCTCTCCTGCTTATGCTATTTCTCTCTGTAAAATAAATAAATAAATAAAATCTTTAAAAAAAACACAATTTTTGTGGGGGGGCAATCAATTCCTCAGACTTCATTTATTTCTACTCAGGAGGTAGATTGGTTTTGGTTTTATTTGTCTTGGGAGGTTTGAAGGATATATTCATGAAGAAAGAGAAATTCTCCATTATCTCATTCCTTTTTCTAATGTCACCTGTACTACTTATATATTTATCATTTTGCTGTGGGACAGATGTCTTTGTGGGTTTTCATATGAATAGAGTGACAGTTCAGCTGTGAATGGAGTTTTGTTGACACAAACTATATGCAGGTAACGCTGTTGGCAGTGGGTGCTGTGGATGAAGGTTCAAATGGACAATGAAGAGTAGGTGCCTTTTTTTTTTTTTAACCAAATGATACTCCTATTGCTTTGAGTTGGCTTTTAGGTGAGATAGATTTGGGCTTGAATTATAGCTCTATAGGAAAATTTCTAGAAAGTTATTTAATCTCATTAAGCTTTTGTCTCCTACCTGGGAAATGGGGATAGCACTGACTAAAGAGCTATACTGAAAGAAAATCTAAGCTGCCTATGAAATGCACAGAGCAATGCTGATACAGGGCTTGTGTTAGTGTCCTGTGGCCACTGTTCAGTGACTTAAAGCAACACAAATATATTCTCTTAGGTTCTGGGGGTCACATGTCTAAAATGAGTCTTCAGGGGCTAAAATCAAAGTGTCAGAAGGCCTGGTTCCTTCTTGAGGCTCTAGAGAGAGAATCTGTCCTTCGCCTCTTTGACTTTTAGAGGCAGCAGGTGCTCCTTGGCTGCTGGCTGCATCATTCCAATTTCCGCCTCTGTGGTCCCATCCCCTTCTCCTCTAGTAGTCAAGCCTTCCTCTTCCTCTCTCTCATCAGGACACTTGTGATTACATTTAGGGCCCAAATGAATAGTCCAGGATATTTCCTCATCTCAAAACCCTTAACTTAATCACTTGCAAAATCCTTTTTGCCATAGAAGGTAACTTTTGCAGATTCCAGAGATTAGGATATGAACAGTTTGAGAGAAGGGGATGTTTGTTATTCAGTCTATGATAGCACTCAAATTGTCAATATTGGGAACAAAAATTAAAGAATTAGAGATGGAATATTTGTGTTTAAACTAGGAAAATCCAAAATAGTACACTATGAAATATCAATACACAATGCATTTTATATACAGATGTATTTTAAAGAATGTACCTAACCATTTTGGATTGGGACCTCATTTATTACGTATATATTACAGAATGGGTTAAATAAGGTTTAAGTGGAGGGCCATCTAAATTGGTCAGACTTTATAGGACATATCTTTATATGACTGTGATAGAGAAAATGAAGATCTGATGCATTATTTCTTCCCACTTTAAATATGAAGGATAAGCAAGCTTGAATGCATTTTTCCAGGGTAATGAGAACTCTGAGCTCCTAGCTTATACTAAGTTGTAATTCTTCGAGGATTTGGTATGTATTTGCTGAGTGTCCATTACGATGCAGGCACTGAGTTAGGTCTTGCCCTTGGATCTAATAGTATGTTTTTCATGAACTTCTCAGGTGTGTAGTCATTGCTTGGCTGTTTGCTTTGCTCACACACTTGCTATCTTTTTCTAAATTGCAGTCATTAAATATTCCTTTCCACTAATTTTCAGCCCCTGGGAACCTTGAGTGTGCTTTATTTGATTAAGAGGAGTTAAATTCTTAGATCCTCGAAAACAGTGGTTCTTACTCAACTACGGGCGATTTTGCCTCCCAGGGGACGTTTGGCAATGTCTGGAGACATGTTTAATTGTCATGGCAAGTGTGAGTGGAGTGCTGCTGGTATCCAGTGAATAAGGCCAGGAATGCTGTTTAACACACTACAATGCACAGTATGCCCCCACAGCGAGGAACTATCCAGTTCAAAATGTTAATGTTGCCAAGGTTGAGAACCCCCCCCTGCTCTAAATTTATATTGCCTCCCTGAACCTTTGGATTAAATAAAATTGTGAAAAATTAAGATTTTTTTTTTCTATCTTGGAATTGCTCCAGTAAACATTAGATAAAGAGAGGCTTTTCTAGAACAGGTGAAATTTAGGACTAAAATGATAAAATTGGGGTAGGGATTTTTTTGAGGGGGAAGGTGGTGCTTATTTTTCCCATAGTGGAAATGGAAATTACAAATTTTGAAACAAGTACTAGTTAGAGGCAAGGGAGAATAATTTACTTCTAAGCAACATGGAGACTTTTGAATGTGTAAGATGAATAAATAGTATGTATTACTTTGACAGTATGGAATTGTACTGTACGCACACATAGCACGTTTAGTATAAATTACAGCTGAGGAATTAGTATGATAGCTTACTAATAATTTATATGCTCTTATGCTTTGCTGCCAGAAGTGTTCATGTATATCAGAAAGGAAATAAGTTTTTTCATGCTAGGCACTTTAAATATATCTCAGTTGGGGCACCTGGGTGGCTCAGGCAGTTGAGTATCCAACACTTGATTTCGGCTCAGGTCATGATCTTAGCGTTGTGAGATTGAGTCCCCTGAGTGGGGCTCCAAACTCATCGGGGATTCTGCTTCTCTCTCTCTCAAATAAATAAATCTTTATATACGTGTGTGTGTGTGTGTGTGTGTGTGTGTGTGTGTCTGTATCTATCTATATATATCTACATATATCTATATATCTTAATTTTCACAAAACTAAAGGTAGGTATAGCTTTTTTTTTTTATATGAGAACAGGTGCCTTCAGGAAACCAAAAGATTTTCCCATTTCATCTTATTTGTGCTTAATTTATAATCTTATTTATAGTTGATGAGTACTTGTCTTAAAGAAACTGTACTCATGAAGGCTTAACAGTGGTGCAGTACAGGAAATCTATACTTGGCAATTGTTCTCTCGATCGGAGAATTATCGTGATATGTTTCATTTACTTAGAAGTCTTCTATCAAGTGCTCTGCAGTTTTCCATGTGTGGAATCCCATAATGGGTTGTATGTTCAAGATAGTGGAACACATTGCTAAACTTTTGCTGAGAAGATGGTAATGGGGAGCTTCTGACCCTGTCTCTGGGAGACAGATTTACACAGGATATAGTTCTTGCCATAGATAGGTTTTGAGCCAACACTTTGAGATATTGAGAGACCTATTTCAGAATAATATAGAGACAATTATTTTTTTAGAATTAAGAAAGAAATAAATTATTTAAAAAATATATGGTGGTGGAAAGTGTGACTGCGCTGGTACTAAAAAATGATCTTAGTCTATGGATTTTAGTTTCTGGAAAGTATGGATCACATCAAGTCTTAATAGTTTGATGACTCTAGGAAAGTTTTAAGCTTTTGGAGTCCCAGTTTCCTACTTAGTAATCATTAGATGGTTCTGGGGATTAAAGGAGATAATGTATAATAATCAATGTAATGATTAATATAAAGTGCTTAATAAAGGCAATTATTTTAATATGCATTATATAATTAAGCATAAAGTGAGCTTAAAACAGAACACAATTGCAAAATACTTCATAATACCAGTGTCTCTTAAGTAAAATTTTAATAACAGTTGTGCCAAAAAATAGAAAACAATTTTCAAACTTTAAGTAAAATGGGTCTCTTGTTGTAGGACTTCTCAGAACTTTAATTTGCTTTTGTGTATACTTGAGAAGAAAATGCATAACACTTTGCAAAAATTTTCCATCTTAAATCCTACTAAAATTTTGCCGTCTTTTCACGTTTAATGGTACACAGTTTGAGAGACACTGACTTTGAAAGTACCTCACCTAGCACGTTCCAGTATCATGATACTAGAAGATTTATGCTTATAGTTGATTTTCATATTGACGTTGAGCATGGCTTTGAGCATCTAGAAGGAAACCTGAGATATGTAGTTCAGTATTCTCCTAAATTGTATCTTTAGGACATCACTGGTTTTGACAAGATTTTTGTTGACAATGCCTTCTTTTCCCTCCTTTGAGGAGATGCAACCAATAATTTAGTCACTGTGTGTATGTGTGTAAGATATTATACGGGTTGAAAATAACCCAATAGCAATTCCTCAGCTCTTCTCTCAACAGCATTTTTTGACCCTTTTGTCTCCTCTACCTGCCTGACCCTTACCCCTGGCATGCCACTCTCCCCATCACACAGGATGGGCCTCTGTCTGCTTTGCTGGGTTTTCCTCTCCTTCTTAACCCTTACATGTTAGGTTTTCTAGAACTCCGTCCCTAGACCTCTTCCCATCTACCCTTATTTTCTAGGTGATATTATTTTAACATTAGGACCTTACGTTTCATCTCTATGCTGACCGTTCCCCAGATTATATCTCCAATCTGGATTCCTAGCTTGAACATCTTACTTCTGTGTCTAATTACCAATGATTTCCCATTTCTACTTTGTCTGTTAAGTGTCTCAAACCTAATATGTCTGAAACCAAAACCCGCTATTTTCATTGCTGCTGCTACCTAGCATTGTTACTACAGAAGTAAAACTACAGGTCAGTCTGTAACTGGCATCCTCTCTAGCCTCTCCACAATGTATTTGATATAGTCGATGTGTAATTCCATTAACTACACAGCATACGTGATGGGTACTCAACCCCGCATCGAGAATTGCCAGTTTTGGGGTTGCAGTCTAACAGGGAATATACGTGTGTGAGGCTCCAGTGTGAAATCCATTCTGTGTGATAGCAAACAGTCCCTAAAGTGGAAGAGAATTACAAAGAATCTGCGATTTTGAGAGTTAGAGAGAAAGCCCAGCTTTCAGCTTCAGCGTCATTTTTGAAGCGATGTCCGTGTCTTCGGAAGCATGCGGTTTTCTTCCTTTCCCTTCACGTGAAACTTAGCTATTCTTAGTAGTGTGTGGGAGGGTGTGAAATTTAATAAATTATTTTTAAGAAGATGTACTTACTTGATTGTCATGTTTGGCAGAAGGATTTTGCGTTGCTAGGGCAAAAACTGTTGAATTTCCAAGAGTTTTTTCTCACATAGGTAGGTTCAGAAATCACGAGTTTATCTCTTTGTGCTCACTAATTACCTCCAGATTTCAGGCTGTTTTCCCAAGAGTCGTTTTTACAGTTTCCACATTCAGGTAGAACTGCATTTTGCAACTATGGGAGATGAAAATCTGTGAGTCACATGTGTCCGACATTGCTGGAAGATTATCCAATGGAATGCAGTTTCATTTTTAGGGATGAAGGTGGGAGGGAAGGAAGAATTCCATTTTTTTTTAATGCAGCTTCCTTAGAGAGAAGGAAAGAATAAGTGCAGTATTCTCAGAATTCATCTTGAACTCGTTATTCACAGGTCTCTTCCTCCTGCTCGACGCAGTCATTAGAGAAAGGTGGTGCTGTTTGCTCTATGTTAAATAATGCAGTGGATGAGCTTCCATTAATAGAAAAATAGAGCTTCTGTTAATAGAAGAAAGGAGCATTATTTGAACTATTCCCAAATTGCTTCTTTGATTCCTGCATTTGGATTCAAAACAAGCCATTTCCTCAGGTAGTAGTGTTAGAAGTTATTTGCTTGTTCTGTTTCTGAAAATTTCACTTAGTACCCTTTAGGGTTGCTCAGAGTTCCCTCTTTGCTCCCATGTGGAGGCGACCATCTTGTTGCATATATACAAATGATGCCACTGCTGTCATGAGAAGGACATCTGCTGTGAATTGTCTCCGCCGTCTCCCACCGCCACACATGTGCCTCCCCCCACTACCCCGTACATGTCTGACAGATTGAAAGCAGATGCTGTCCACACACTTCTACTTGTGACCACTTATGAAATCATGACTCAGGGCCTCATTTCTTGAAATATTTTTAAAGTTGTGAACAGGTGGCCAGACTTCATAAGCAACAACTGGAGGGCAGAGGTCACTTAGTGGCTTGGAGAGCGACCGAGTATCTTGTGAGTCCAGTTTCTCTCACATCAGCCCGGTTTCCAAAGAGGCCACAACCAGGTCAGCTGGTGCCACACAGGGCAGGGCCAGACAAACTCTAGAAGGGTTGGGCCCCTAGCAGGAATCCCCATCTTACTCATTCTGGGAAGTTGCCTCAGGAAGTGGATGCCTGGGGACAAAATCACCCAGTGAGTTGCAGTTGTTCTGAGGAACAAAGGTAGAAGCTTATTCTGGCCCAAGAAAGAGGACTAAAGGGCTGTAGGATTAGGGGGCAACAGAAGGATGAGTATGTGTGGCAGAAAAGAGTGGGTGGGGTGGGAAGCTATACTTGAGCCCCATATAGAATTCCAGATTCCTTGTTAGCCAGAGAAGCTTGAGGGAGTGGCAGGTGGGACCACACTTCTTATCTTTCCTCTTAGGATGCGGGGAAGTGTCCCCCGTGGTACCTGAGGCAAAAATAATGCCACTCTCTAAGACATTCCAACATGAATTTTTAATCATGCTTCCTTGATGATTCAGTAAGACAACTGTATTTTATCTTTACCAATTGGTGAAGGCTTGGAGAGGATAGGGGCTGGGACTTGGGGAGGAAAGATGATTTTGGAGCATGGACTACTCAGTTCTTTCAGGATTATGATACTGTGGCAGAGCATGAGGAGACTGGTCCTTTCACTGTTGCAAATGAGGAAGTTGGTACCTTGAAGAAAAGATGTATCAAAATATGGGAGAGGAACATAGAGAAGTGGGTAGGTGTTTAAAACTATGACATTTTACCTGATTTGGTGGAAAATTCCCTCCGTCTCTTGGTCCTTCATCTGCTGGACTGGCTCTGTGAGTGGCTTTAAGTAACTTCCGCATAAACGCATTGAGTGCAGGCCTGTGGCTGACTGCAGAGGAACAACCATGAGTCAGGCACGCTGCAGCCTCTGCCTCTACCAGAAGAGATGTGGGAAAGGCTGCAGTGGGCGGGTGCATGCATGTGGGCCGGGGTTAGCTCTTCGGATAAACAGAGGTGTTTGGAAATACTCTTGATGAAGCCCTAGAACACAACTAGCTGCCCCAAGCTATAATAAAGCTACAGTCTCATTCTTTGTCCCCAAACTATGCAATCAGATATTAGGGAGATAGATTTTGGCCATGTAGGCACTTTTTGTTTTGTTTCTGTGATTTTGAGCATTTGAAGAATTTGAGGGTTGGCCAAGGCAGTTTCTGTTGGAAAAAGGATGGATGAGGAGGGCTGGCTTGATGCCAATATGGATGTTTGGCCAGTGATAGTAATACTACAGCAGTTCGCCTTGCCCTTTGTTTGACCTTATTCTAGAAATACTTTCTTGTTCAAAGCTTTCCATGGCAAGAGGGCCAAGAAAGCATAACATGAGAGTGTTTTGGATTGTGCTTCACAGAAATGTCTCTTCTGGGGAAAGATGTTATGTGTGGTGAAACTGGACAGTCCTCTGGCCATTTCTCTTCCCCCACACTGTTTGGCGACATGGATAATTGGAGGATAGTTTTGAAATGTCTCCTTTACATGATCTGCTTTGGTTAAGTGCCTCTTAAATTTCTCATTTAAGCCCAGCAAAACTGGTATGTTGTTCCTAGGTGAGACTACGAGGCTTTAATACAAGACCAAGTTCTCAGAGCTAGTAAAAGCGGAGCCAGAATTTGCACCCAGAGGTGGGACCCCAGAGCCTGCCCCCTTAGCCAAGCTGGCTCTTCACGGAAGAATCTTGCATGGGGATCTCTAGAAGAGAGCTAGAACATCTACATGGATTTTATTTCCCTTTGCTTAAAGGTGGTCTTCTCGACTGATGTTTGTACTTGCATTTTAAAATCGCTTTAGATAAAGAAAGGAGGAGTGAGACCTAGACCCTCCTGGTTTGAAGTGTACCAGAAGCTATTCGGATAAGGTAGTTACAGATGGATGTGTTCGCTGATGGGCTCACTTGAGAGTATGTGCCTCTTTCCTTCCTGACCTCTGATAGAAGGTTCAGAGGTCTGTGGAGGGCATACATTTTCTGGCCCTTTGTCAGGTTGTGAAGAAATTACCAGAACTATTTCATTAATAGTGGAAGATTATGTTATACTTGTGATTTTTTGAATATTAAATGCAATATTAAAAAATTCGTGTATGAGAAGGCTGGCAACATATACAATGTAGTCATTTTTTGAAACTATTAATGTTTCATCTCTTTTCATACCTTTTTATGGTAAATTTGGGTTTCAAGGAAGGTTTAGATTTTTTGGCTTTTGTCTTTCAGAGCTCTGCTGGGAAGCCTTTCATTGCGGAGACTAGAACTTCATCTTTGTACTTAGCACTCTGAAGTTAGTCTTTTTGTTTTCGAATCTCTGCATTTTTTTTGACTTATTGATGTACAATTGTAAAGAATTCCCTTTTGTTGCAATTTTAAAGAGAGTATTTTAAGAAAGAAGCCCCATTATGGGTATCAATACAATTTGAGTCAATTGGATATGTTTTAAGCAAGCTAGTGCAATTGAACTGTTCTTTGACATCATGAATATTTATTAGGAATCTCCTGAGTTTTTATCATTCTAGGCTTTCTCTTGCTAACTTACGTTCCTGCAAGCTAAGTAAATGTATTCAGTCACTATTTGAGAGCATCTGTGTACCATGCACTGTGCTAGGCATTGTTAATAAAATATTATATGGTTACCAGGTGGTTGACCTGTCTTAGGACACCTGGGATATGGCAATAAATAAAACCGCAAAAATCCTTTTGGATTCTGGTGGAGGAGAGTCATAATGAATACAAGCAGTAGACGGTTATAAGTACAAAAATAAAGCAGCGATAAGAGATAGGAAGTGTCAGACAGACTGGTTGCAATTTGAAATATTTGGGTCCAGCATGGCTTCACAAGGAAGCGTTTGCGTGCAGCGTGGTGACTAAGTGGGCCCTACCCTCACATAGCTTCTAGTCTAGTGACAACTGCTTCTTGGTCTAGGCATTCTGCTAAGTACCTGAGGACATTTCCTCCTATTTCTACTAAACTGGGGAGCATTATCCCCAGTTTCTCCAGAAGGAAACGGAAGTTCTTGAGAGTCAAATTGTTCCAACGAACACAGTTAGCAGGATCCAGATCTGACCTGAAGCCCGTGCTCTTAAACACGGCACCGCAGCACGTTAACTCTGAGCCAGCTTCGTACATTGGGCTGCCTTATTGTTAATTCCGTTGTTTTGGGTGGTAACTTGGTCGGCTCATGGAAAGTCTGTTAGCATGAGCTTCCCCTCAAGCCTGTTCTATTTAAAAGGCTTTGGGGTTGTGCCTCGTGGCCACAGAAGGCAGAGAAGCCACATGGTTACTGACTTCCATCCAGTGGTATGTGTTTGTTTGTTATGTGTCAGAGAGTGGCCTCTATTGACTCCAGCAAATCATTGACTACTTGAATTCCTGGCATTGCATTTCAGTGATAGGATACGAATTTGACTGGCCTGCGTATCACTGTGTTCAAGAACACATTATAAATTCTCATACTTAGAAGGGAATGTAAAGTGCGTGGAAGGTTACAGTGCCAAGGTTACTGCTTTATTGTGTTTACAGAATAGACCATACCTTGTATTTATAGTGATTGCTTTATTGTAATAAAAAGTAAATGGTAAAGGAGGGTGCTGAAATAGAAACCCTTATGGAGGGATGTGGAAAGGAGGTCAAGGGGTTCAAGAGCACTAGCTCTGTTGTTCTTTTGCCCTCAGTGTGCTTACGATAACATTCCACTAGAATCGTCTCACTTTCAATGGGATGGCGATTTTCAGCGTAGTCTGTCCTTTGCATTGAGTATTAATGGTTCTTTTGTGCTTTGGCTCATTTAATTTCTGAGGGGTGTATGTTGATCATTCTTCTAAAAAGAAGCTATCTATTTTACAACCCTTTGTGCTACTTTTTACGGTCGGTTTTTAGTGATCCCCCTCCATTAATTACTTCCAAAATTAAATGTTGGTTTTTACAAGGTGATTTTCTTTTACTTAGGAGATAAGCTATGATTTGAGCACTTAGGCTGTACAGTTTATTCTTTTAATTTACTTTTTTGAAGTCTAATATATGTGTATAAAAGGATATACATTGTAAGTGTACAATTCGAAGACTTCAGAGACAGAACACACATGGGTAACCAGCTTCCAGATCAAAATAAAGAGAAATATCAGTGTCCCCCTCCTTTTTCTAATCCTTCCACCATCCTTCCCCACAAAGGTAACCACTCTTCTAACATCATATCTTTGTTTTTGTACTTCCTGTGGATGAAAATGACAATCTGTACTGTTGCTTCTGGATGCTTTTGCTTTTCATTGCTAGACTGACTCGTATGGTCACGCAGCTGCAGATTGTTCGTTCTTGTGGCCCTATAATATGTCATTGCGGGTATTCCATTATTCATCCATTCTGTTGTTAAAGACGTGTGTGCAGCTCCCAGGTTATTCTATGATGAAAGGTGCCTCCATCAACTTTCTCCTGTATGACTTTTGGTGAATATATGTAAGCATTTCTGTTGGGTATATACCTGGGATTGGAATTCCTGGGTTCTAGGATATGCATATACTCAGCTTTTATAAATATTTCCAAATGGATTAAGAGTTAAAGTAGTTGCACCATTTTACATTTCCGCAGTAGTGTGAGAACTTGGGGATTTTATTTTTGTCCTGCACTGGAGTAGGTAGGAGGTGCATGTTGGTCTAAGGTCCATTTCACTCCATGTTTGTTTTATGGAAAGGAATGGCCGTAGCCATCTCACGGATTCTTTGAAAGTTAAATGTTTGTGTGCTCGTTCTCTCCCCTTCTTCCTTTCTGTATACAGGTCTTCTATGTTAGATATGTATTTTGTGTCTCTCCTGTGTACACATGACATATATGTATATACATTTGATCTGATAATATACCACTTACAGACTTTTAGGCTAGAAAGCCACCTTAGAGGTCACCTAGTTCTGGCTTCTCCAGTCTCTGAATCAGCAACGATCCTGCTTCAGTGTGTCTAATGACAAGAAGCACATTAGTTTAGGGTGACCCCTTGTGAATTAACTGATGTTGCTTCTTCAACACTGGTGACATCTGCCTCCTTTTAACTTCTCCCATAAATATCATGCCCTTTCACAGGTGAGGGAGAAAATTCATGATTCTTATGACAGAGTGGAATCTCTTCAGGCAGAGATTCATGGCCCTTTTTCAAACTGTAATTCTCAACATCTGCAGGACCTTGATCTCTGAGCATTTTGCTCTGAGGAACGTGGTGAAAAACCCATGCACGATGGAAAAGAAAATTCCATGCAAAACTTCCCCCCATTGCTCTTTAAAGTTTCTGTTTTTTTTGATTTTTGTACCATGAGGCACACTGACCTACCCCACTTTTGAATGGGTTTAAACACTGTTTAAAATGCAAATACAAAAAATGCAAATAGTGCATTAAAAAAAATCCTGCTGTAATGAAAAAAATGAGAAAAAGACAGCCTTGCTTTTTATAGAAAATGGACCATTCTATTTCATGAAGTCAATGAATATGGAAAAATTCTGATGGATGATATGCAGTCCAAGGTTTTTGAATGTCCAGGTTTTATTAATATTCATAGAACGTTAGAATAAAAATGAGTTTTTTCTACTTAATAATTTAAGGCTCGTAGATATTACTTAATAGGCATTTTCTTTTTTCTTTACAGGCAAGAAGAGACTGATAGGAGAGTGAAAAATGTAAGCTATATTTAAGGGAACATTATTAATGGTTTTTTACTTACGTGTTCTGTAATAAGGCAGTGGGATCTAAAAATATCTGATAGATACTGTGAATCCTTTTTCTAATGGAATTGTTGCCAGTAGCCAACCAGTCAGGAACTCAAAGTATGTTTAAATAAGGTTAAACCATATATTCTCTGAATTCAGGGTGTAAGAGGGGAGGTGAAGCCTGAGGAGTAGCTCCTTATATGTGAATAAGGTGGAAAGACAAATAAATGTACTTCAGGATCTTTAGAGGAGTATGTCAAACCACCAGATCAGACTTTAAGGAGAAACACTGAATGTTTAAGAACTCTGGGTAACTGCTCATTGCAGACTTATATGCCTAACATTCTGCATATTAGAAGTATTTCTAAAAGTGTGACAGCTTTATTAAAAAAAAAATACAAGAGCACCTTATTAAGGAAGCTGAGAAGTACTGATTTTAATGGTTCAGTCTCTAAGTTTGTTGGAAAAATTGATTGCTTTAAAAGTTTAACTTGCTTTCTTCATAAATGTTTTCCTTTATATGTACCCACAGAGCATACAAATACCTATTGGGACCTGAGCTTTTGGTCTGAGAATGTGCTCAGAGACAGAAATCTAAGAATAATTAACATTTTTAATGACCCTTCTCCTTCACATTAATTTAGAAGAAACTCTACTTTGCAACCTAAACAGATATGCTATCTTCTGTCTAGAGTGTTCACCTGCATTGGGACTTGCAGTTAGTTACTAAATAGACTGATCTTGTTGTTTTCGTGGAATTTTTCAAGGTTTTGATAACACTGTACTGGCTGGGAAGAAAGGCACAAAGTAACCCGTACTATAATGGACCCTATCTTAATTTGAAAGCATTTGAGAATCTTTTAGGACAAGCTCTGACTAAGGTAAGGAAGACACATCTGGGTGAGATGACTACTGTTTCTAATACTAGTACTTTCTCCTTCTTTTCCCCACCTCCCTGTATCCCTTTCCTTCCACTTCTCTTCCTTCTTCCCCTCTTGTAGCAAATATGGCAGCTTCTGTTATCTTTGCCCCACTCTAGATTGTGCGGGTAGAAAGGGTTATTTATGTGCTGGCTTTATATGCCACCACCAAGGAGTGAGTGAGTCTAGGTATTTATTTCTTAGTTTTAGGCAATTCAATGACCTACTCATTTTCTTCATTTCTAAGGCATTTGATATAACTTAACTCTTCCTATATTGAGGAACTCAACCTGCAGTGGAGAGGTGCTTCAGAACTATTATGTGTGGGAGTTACTCAGTTTCTCTATTTTAATATCTTGTCACGGTTGTTATATTTCTAATGCCCATACTCCTGTTTCCCCATGATTCTGCCATATTGCTTCTATTTCCTAGAGAGGGTAAATGCTGTTACGTGAAACATGATAAGGGGTTTAAATTAGAGACTTTTGTTTTAGACACATTTCTAGTCCTTTGTATCTTGGAGTCTGTGTTGCAGCTTTTGGATGCTTAAGGATTGTGTGAGGGGAGTCCAGTGCCAGGACTGACCATAGTTGTATCAAATTTTCATTTATAAGATCCAAATGGGAAAATTAACTTTTCTAGGGGGATGTTTATCCAGGGGAATTTGCAGTGATCAGAAGAAAATAGGTAGCTAAAATAATATGCCATCATCTAATTAATAGTAGTTGCTCCATGGATTTTTATGATGATTAAACGACACTGTACCAAGAAGGTATTTAACATTAGTCTCTGGCACATTGTAAGGATGTAATAAATGTTAGTTACCGTGATTGGAAGATAGAAATTTTAGGTTAGGATGAAAATAAGCACCTTGGCTCACTTCTACTCTGATCTTCAAATACTTTTGTCTGAGCCCAGCCACATACATTGTAGAAAGATGAGGTTATGGAGCTTAGAAAGTTAAGGTATTCCTTCTTGATTTTTATTATTTTTGAATTATAGAGAGTTGATGGTACTTCACTCAAATTTCTTGAAACAGTTTATTCAGGTTACAGAGTTATCCCGGAACAAGCATTGTTCTATATGTTGGGAGAACACTCACAAAAGGCCCATCCTCCTAGAGCCCCACTGCCTGATGGAGACAGATGAGCAGATAGGTCACTGCAGTGGGAGAGGATAAGGCTGTGACAGATGAATGTGCAGGTGGCTTGGGACATGAGCAGAGCCTTGCCTTACAGTTATGCCAGCTAAGAAAACTTCTAGTTAAAAATAATATGGGACTTTGGCTCCTCTATTAGTGCTCTCTTAGAACCTTTGGTTCTTTTTATGGCAGTCTGACTCAGGTTGAATAATCCTAGTACAGCATTTGTGCTGGGGAATGCTTTATTCAAAGCTGTTTCCTGTCACCAGTGTCAAAACCAGAGTAGGTAAAACATTTTGATAGATAAAACTACAGCTCTTCCCATTCCATTATTATGGAGTGGGGATGGCCATAAGCAGTGTGGAAATATGTATGATCACTGTTTTGCATCTGCTCTGTTAACAGTCATTGTGTTCAAGTGTTTCACACTGAAATAGATAATGCTTGATAGATTGCCCAATCCAAAGCGTCAATTAAAAAGCGCACTTGATAAGCCATTGTATCTGAGTCATCATATAAGCTGGAGGTGACTCATTTTAGGTGACTGGTCAGAGGGAAGTCCTCATAAAAACCAGGTACCAGGGCCAGACTCGGGTTGTTTTATCACTGAAGTGGCCCATCGTCAATAACTTGAACACTTTATGAGGTCAAAAATCATCTTACTCTGTGTCGAGGACTCTGAGCCTCAACAGTACGTATCTAAGCAAACTGATGGGTCTAAAGTTTTACTTAACATTTTAAAAGTCTTTTTATATTTTGAGAAGTATTTTGGAAGTATTAACACTAGTCCAGCTTCCCCATCTCCTTGGAAATGAGGTACAAGGTGTAGGTGCTTACGTTTTCATGGCAGAATGTCAACTCTGACACCGGGGTGTTTGGCATCTAACGTATATGAAATCTCACATAAATCCACTAGATCTTATGGGTGCTTCGTTTTTGGTCAGAGAGTTGAATCGAGAATCGGCAGATCCAGTCTCAGCCAAAAGTATGCCCAGGACCACTGCCAATTATGCATCGTACATGTTCTTGTTTCAACTTTATCCATATGTTGAAAATGTTCATAACTGAAAATTGAAAGAATTGTACTGACTCAACTATTAAAATCTTCCCAGACTGTCTTTACATGTCTACCCATTCATCTGTTTTTACTTAATCATTTCAAGGTAAATTACAGATCTCTCACCTCTAAAAACTCAGCATGCATCTCTTAGGAGTGAAAATATTCCTCCGTATAGCTACAATGTCTGTTATACTGAAGGAAATTAATAAGTGTTCCCTACTATCTAATATCAAGTCCATATTCAAAATTTCCCATCTGTCTCCCGACTTTCTTTCATGGCTCATTTTATCTGAATTCTGATTTAATCAAGATTCACATGTTACATCTGGGTGTTAGGAATTCCTACATGCTTCACACTGTCTCTGTAGTTGGCTCATCTGCAGCTAGCATTTCTGATTTGGACACTAATGATAAAATCACCTTCACTGTAGGAAAAAGCCACTAGATATTCTTTGATTATTATATATTGGGACTATGAATTTTATTGAAATTCTAATTTTAAAAAGTCCAGTTTTATTTTGATATTAACATTTTCATAGAGAGATGTTATTCAAAATAATGCTTTATATATATAAATTTTAAAATTTTACTTTTAAATAATCTCTGCACCCAACTTGGGGCTCGAACTCACAACCCCAAGATCAAGAGTCACATGCTCTGCCGACTGAGCCAGCCAGCCTCCCCCAAAATTATGCTTTTAAATTAAGTTCTATATAATTTATAAATCTGTGGCTAATCTCGTTTGTCATATGTCTATATATCTCTTACATGAGCCAAACAAATATTTATTTAGATTCAAGGAAAGTAAATTTTGAATGCCCACAAGCAAGTCTGCCTTCCTTGGCTCAGATCTAGGTTTTGTAATCAGTGAAAATGAGTGAATTCTGTGATGTATGTCTGCTGCCCTTACTCTTCCTTCTGTTTTTAAAGTTTTTTGGTAAGAAACCGTAAGTTACAGTGACTTTATTATAAACCCTTCAAATATTTCCTGGAGGTATGCTGACTATAATCTTATTAACTCACCTCCCTTTGGATATCAGACTTAAGGTTGGCTTTTTGCTTTGACTCCTTTCATGTTTATTGCCAGATAACTATAAATAATCATTGATTTTAGCAGTTGAATGTATTATTAGCTTTTCTTCTATTAAAATGTTCCCCCCTTATTTTTAAACAAACTATACTCTTTTATTAAATAATATTGAATACCGCCTTTTTTAAAAAAATGCCTCCTTATTGTTACATAGGTGCCAAGTATTGTGGGAAAACATTTACAGATTTATACTCCGATTTTTGCCAGATTTTCTTTTTACATTACACAGGGTGAATCTCATTGCCTCACCTATCAAACATAGCACGGCTTGAGCTCTGCAAGTAAGTAATGACTGATTACATGTTTGGAAGTTTATGGTAACTTCTTTAAAAACTTTTCCTTTAGGCTCTTGAAGACTCCAGCTGCCTGAAAAGGAGTGGCAGGGACAGTGGTTACGGTGATATCTGGTGTGCTGAACGTGGAGAATTTCCTACTTCTCCAGGCAACCATAAGCGAGAAGATTCGTTCGAAAGCTTGGACTCTTTGGGGTCTAGGTCATTCACAAGCTGCTCCTCTGATATCACGTTGAGAGGCGGACGTGAGGGTGAGTTACATTTTTGACTGTCAGTTTATGTTTTGTTTGTCTGCATGTTAAGAGAAAGTTGGGAATGGTAGAGAGTAGAAAAATGGAACAAAAACTATTTGGGCAAAAATTTTACTAAGATGTGGATTTTCATAGAGACTAGAATATTGGGGGTTTCTTTTTCTTTCTCTTTCTCTTTCCCTTTCTTTTTGTTTCTCATTCCTTTCTCACTGTATCACCACCAGAATGGTAATGGTTTCATTTTTTTTTTTCTTTCCATGTTTAGAGGAGAGTGGGGAGACCATTAGCTGTGACCTGTTCAATCAGTGATAATCTATCCTAATTCTCTTCTCTCCAGATTCAGGTTTAATAATCTGTGCTCTGAGGCCTATTCACGGATATATCTACACATAAAAAAAAAAAGAAAGATTCTATAAAAGTCTGTTGTAGTTCCTGGATAATTTTCTCCCCAAAAGTTAAAAAATTTCTCTTAAGAAAAAGCAAGAAAAATATTTATATAGTTCTTTCCAAAAAAATGATTGTTACCAAAAAAAAAAAAAAAGCTAAAAAAAAAAATGATTGTTACCTATCATGATAGAATATTATGCTAAACTTTGATCAATTAAATAGCCATACTGGCATGATGTTAGAAAACCTCTTTTGCTTCTATTAGTCCAGAGCAAATCCAGGACTGAGTGAAGAAAGAACATGTAAATGAGAGTTACTCTGTTATGAGAGGACCCTTCTTTCAAAATCCTAATATTATGGTCAAATCAGTTATTTAAATGCATGTCTTCTTCCAATGGCTATTGGGTGGTGTAAGAAATTGTACCTCTAACAATTCAAATTTGGGTTGATTGAAATCACCGGTAAAGTTTCTGGGCCTCTACCATCAACATGAAAACATTGAGAGTTCCGGTCATGAATTTGTGCTAGATTATTAGGGATTTTACTTTGCTGGTTGTATTGACAATTACATTTAAATTTTTACTTGTTTTTCCTAAGGTTCTTATTATAAAATATTTAAAACCTCAGCAAAGTTGAAAGAATTTTACAGGGAAGACCCATGTTCCAGCCACCTCGTCCTACTATGACATTGTACTGTGCTTGCTTTGTGACATATTTACCTCTTTCTCTATGCGTTAATTATACATCTTGTTTTTCCAAGGTACCTCAGAGTACATTACACTTGTCCTAAACACTCAGCATACAATCATCAACAACGATCTTTGTTGTGGCTGTTCTGATGTAAATTTACATAAAAGCGATGTACTGTGGATTTTGTTTGGAAAAAGAAAATTAATCAACAAATTAAGTATAACCAACCCCCAAATTCGTAGGTTTTAGAGTAGCAGTGACATTTGAAATTTAAAAAAAAAGAGTGAAGAGCTAGCTATCTAAGAGTTAACCTTTTATAACCACTGCTGCGTTTGTTGGTTGTCTGAGTGTGACATGTTCATAGCCCAGATGACCAGTACAGTTTTAAGGAAATGAATCTGAGTTTATAATTCATCTGAGTGATTAAAGCTGTAAAAGCAGAGGCTGGAACTCTCAGTGCACTATATTACTTTGTCCTGAATGGAAAACCAAAAACATGCAAGGTTTAAATTTATATCCAGCCAACAGAGAATAACAGGGACGGAGACTGAAGGCGTGTGGGAATAGACAGACTTCCGGCGCTGCCCGTATGGTGGACCCGTGGTGTGGAATGAAAGTCCTCTCCTCAGATACTTGTTGGAGTGGATGCCTGGTACATGTGACAGAAAGCAGAAGGCCACTGTCACACAGCTTCCTGATAGTGGGGAAGGAGTTGCAGGGCTTGTCTGAAGAGGGCGGAAGTGAAGACTTAGTTCTTATAACTGAGGAAGGGAAGAAAAGGCCCCGGGCCACCCGGATGATCAAACTTTTGTAATCAGTGGGCTGAAATTCTGCTACCTCCTGGGTTGTAATCCCAAATGGATCACCACCAGTAGGGTAATATTTTTAGGTTAACAGCATTGCAAAGTCAAGTTCCTTAGTTTTATAAAAAACCCTTTACCCTATCAAGAATATTTGCCCACTCTGTAGGGAACTCCACTGGACTCAAAAATAAAAAGATTTTAAGTTTAAAAATTCCAACATAAAACAATCTCCCTGTGTGTTTAAAATTTCACAGGTACAAATTGTGGCAAGAATCTTTAAGACCTTTCTTATTTGCAAAAAATTGTCATATTAAGGAGGTGGTAAAAATGAAGAACCCGATTATTGACTATTAACCCTCCTGGTCCTAGCTGATGCTTCTTCCTCTCTTTCTGCCTTTTCTCTTTTCCCCTGTTCTGGCTTCATGCTCTCACAGGGGTGTGTTCAACCGCTTCCTGTAGGTTATTCTCAGAGTTATTTACTGTAGATTTCTGGCAAGCGGGAAGGAGGAGAGCAGACTGCCTCCTGTGCAGGTTAACCCCACAGGTGTTCTGGGTGCTGGGAGGCTGCAGCGCTCCGGTCCTCAGGTACAGAGCACAGCCCCCCTCCCAGAGAGCCCTGGCGGGAAGCAAGCAACATTTGCCAACTTTCTTTACAGATACACAGAGGCAGAAGAAAAGAAGGGCAGAAAAGGGAGACAACTCAGCTTGGATCTGTAGTAGTATTTTGTAGCCTGTTTTCTTCCTGTGTCTTTAAAAAGAGCAGACTTACTTATTTTGTGAAAACAGATCGGTATTTGTATCTATCTGACCTTGAGGTGTATCAAAGTACATTCTTTTGAATTTGTGTTTGAATGATTTGGGATCAAAACACAAGGTTCCCAGTATTTCCATGGCCACTCTCAGAAAAAAGCCTTGAGTTGGGGTGCCCGGGTGGCTCAGCTGCTGAGCATCTGCCTTCGGCTCAGGGTGTGATCCCAGAGTCCTGGGATCGAGCCCCGCATCGGGCTCCCTGCTCCACTGGAAGCCTGCTTCTTCCCCTCCCACTCCCCCTGCTTGTGCTCCCTCTCTCCCTGGCTGTCTCTCTCTCTCTCTGTCAAATAAATAAATAAAATCTGTAAAAAAAAAAAAAGAAAAGAAAAAAAGAAAAAGTAAAAGCCTTGAGTTGTGTGTATTCATTTAGGAATGAGACTTGATATTCCTTTGGACCAAATGATTTCTTAAGTCCCAACCTCCTCTCTGATGTGTGAGTCTTGTTTGTAGGGGTCTCCCAAGGATCTGGCCGACCCCTTTGTGATGTTGTGCTTTCTGCTTCTCTTTCCATGTCCTCCCTTATCTCTGGCCTCGCAGAAATTTGAGACAACGGCGTGCTTTATTTTAAATTACAGACTTTTCCTTGAATGACTCTTTGATCTCGTTTTATGCGTGTTTGACTCGATCGCTACATTTTACTCGTATGTGTTCCATCTATAAATTTTATGTAAAGTCACAGGGGCAAGGATTGGGGAGAAAAGGAGTTCAGCGGTTAATGGGGACTTTTTCTGCTTAGAATGTACAACAGTGAAAGAATGTGTAGCGCATGCGCCTCCAGTATGCAAAGCGAGTTCCTCCTAATGGATCTTATCACAACTTCATGACAAATTTCTAAAAATATTCCCCAGAGTTAGCAGAAGAGCCCTGGGTTTCCAAGGGAAAGACAAAGCAGGCATGCTGTGTGGGTTCAGTTAGACAAATGATCTGGAGAGTAAAGCAAATTCTCTTGCGTTTTTTATAGGTTGTGAAAGTGACACAGATTCTGAATTTACATCCAAAATGCAGGATTATAATAAGGATGATATGTCCTATCGAAGGATTTCGGCCATTGAACCAAAATCTGCCTTACCGTTCAACCGTTTTTTGCCCAATAAAAGTAGACAGCCCTCCTATGTGCCGGCGCCGCTGAGGAAGAAAAAGCCGGACAAAAATGAGGATAACAGAAGAAGTTGGGCCAGCCCGGTCTATCCAGAAGCAGATGGAACATTTCCAAGGTACTGGGATGCGAGCTGATGATGGAGTTTTAAAATTCAGTATGCTTTGTGAATTTGCTGGGATTTTAAATATGGGCAAAGGAATGGTTCTTAAAATGTATTTCATCGATAATAAATTTCACTAATGAAAATGTTTTCTTTTCCTTACCTATATCTTTGGTCATGCATATCCTGATGATATTTCTTCCATTTTAGAGCGTCAGCCTATGATGTGCCGGTTCTGTCTTTAGATGATTGCCTTTAGCCTATTGATATCTTTCAGCTAATTGGATGACTTCTGTTGTTCGTTGTGAGCTGTTATTTTCTTCCGTTTTTTTTTTCCTGTCTTGATTGATCTCAGTGGACACACAGAGAATCCTTTAATTTCCCATCAAATTAGCAGAGCAGAGTGGGATTTTTCAAATCCAGCTTGCTGTCAGAAGGAGGTGTATGGTTCTGAAAGTGGTTCGGACTCCGAGGATGAACGAAGGTTGCCTGACATAGTTTTGGATGACTTAGCCAACCGTAGATTCCGAGTGAAAAAGAGGCCCGAGTGTTTCATCTCGAAAACCACCTCTCCTAGCTCTTGCTCACAAAAGTTTCCTCCTGCTGACCCATTAGCCACTGGGCTGTACGAATTGACGAGGTCAGAAAAATTCTCCGAGATCAGAATGTCTGTGATTTTAATGATTGATTTTAATACATAACACCCGAGATTGTTTGCAGTTTGTCTCTTTTTAACACATCTTATAATTATCTTTGGCCCTTGTGTATCAATCAAGCTATTCTCTAATTAAAATGAGATGCTATTATAACGCCTTAACTTTGTTCTAGGAACTATAATGATGAGAGTGGCAACTAATTTGTCTCAACCAGTGGTATAAACTCTGTGAGCCAGAAAGCATGCCTTTTTGTTCTGTGTCACAAATTGTCATTCAGTATCTTAACTGGTTGGATGTTTTGAACAGTAACGAGAGGAGAACTTGGGGCACAAATGTGGAGAACTGGCCAACAGTACAACAAACTTCAAACTCCTCTTGTTACTTGGAAGAGGAAGAAGAAAAGACACGTATACCCAACACCATAAAGGATGATCTTTATGTGCGAAAGCTAAGTCCAATCACACCAAACCCAGGGAATGCTTTTGATCAGTTTCTTCCCAAATGTTGGATCCCAGAAGATGTGAACTGGAAAAGAATAAAAAGAGAAACTTACAAACCATGGTATAAAGAATTTCAGGGATTCAGGTTTGTCTCTGTGCATGTTTCTGTTGTCCCAGTGTTCCTTCAGCACCCTGGCTGGGTGCATTCTCTGTGTGCTTCTTGTGAGAGAGAAGGAGAAAACTTAGTTCTCTTCAATGCCTTTAGAACCGCTAGAACTGCTTAAATTTAAACCCTAGGACTGGATCTTAGAAAGCCTTCTGCATGGCAGGATTTTCAGTGGTTGTAGTTTCCTCCAACTCTTTCTCCTTCCCTCCCTCCTTTCTCTGCATCACTCGACACTAGGAGGAATTCAGATTCTGAGGATGAGGATTTGGGCTCTGACAGAAGCTCCTCCATTTTTAGTAGAATCCAAAAAGCAAAGCATAGGCTAGACAACAACTGCCAAAGACGTTCACTCTTGCTGGAATTGGCTACCAAAGGGGCCAGGAGCTCGCGGGACACCCACGCAGCCAGGAGAAGCAGCGGTGCCACGGACGAGCCCAGGTGTACCTGTGTGCATGAGCCCGCCCGCTTTGAGTCCGGCCTGGGACACCTGTGCCGGCTGCTGCTGCTGCATTAACCTCTGACCACGATGCACTGGATCTTGAAACCTCATTCGTAATATTTAGCGCAAAAGCCTAATGTATAATGTATTGCTTCTGTGGCAGCATATAAGCTTGGAAGTCTAAAATTAAATATTCCTCAGCGCAATGATGTACAAGATAGTGCACAGTTTCATGGGGCATAGTCAGTTCATTCGGAAAACTGTTTCTAAAAATCTTTTGTGAAAGTTGACCTAATTTTATGGTTGTGTTCTGTGTGGAGATGTGGAGAAAGGAAATAATTTTTAGATAAACTTCAGGGCACACTGGGAAAAGGCAAAGAAAAGATTCATCAGGGTCTTTTTTGATAGCTTCACAGCATTTTATTATTATTATTATTATTATTTTAATTCTGCTGACTACCTGATTGCGTAAAGTTCTTGATGACCAGCTCTTCAATCTCTGCAAGATCATTGCTGCTTCTCTGGGATGGGGACTACATCACCGTGGCTAACAGAATAAGGAAAGGGTGAAAGCAAGCGTGTGTGCGACAGGGAGGGAGGTGTGCTCTATGTTCTAGGCCCATCAGTTGGCCTGGATGGTGCCCACCTTTCTTGAGAAGTACACTCTCCACTTGCTTCTTTAAATGGTGTCCAACAAGGTCGCAGGTGATGGCATTAAAGACTAGTCTTTCTTCCAAGCAAGAATCTCTCCCACAGTACCCTAAAATAGTTCACCCATGGTAACAGGCTAGTTGATCTGCTGCCTAATTACCTTTTCAACCTAAACTTAATAAGATTCTCCCTTCCTTTTTCTTTTCTGTGCTTCAGTCAGTTTTTATTACTTCAGGCACTACAAACATATTCTGATGACATCTTGTCTTCTGAAACAAATATCAAAATTGATCCCACGGCCGGCCCAAGGCTCATCACACGCAGAAAGAATCTCTCTTCTGCACCAGGGTATAAAAGAGATGACCTTGAGATGTCAACCCTAGATCCTGACTTAGAGAATGATGATTTCTTTGTCAGAAAGACTGGAGCTTTCCATGCAAATCCATATGTTCTCCGGGCTTTCGAAGACTTTAGAAGGTTTTCTGAGCATGAGGATCCTGTAGAGAGAGATATAATTCTGCAGTGTAGAGAAGGTGACCTTGTACTTCCAGATCTAGAAAAAGATGATATGATTGTTCGCCGAATTCCAGCACAGAAGAAAGAGGTGCCTCTGTCAGGGGCCCCAGATAGATACCAACCAGTCCCTTTCCCTGAACCCTGGACTCTTCCTCCAGAAATTCAAGCCAAATTTCTCTGTGTACTTGAAAGGACACGCCCATCCAAAGAAAAAAGAAAGAGCTGTAGAGTATTAGTGCCTTCCCACAGGCAGAAGAAAGATGACATGTTGACTCGCAAGATCCAGTCTTGGCAGCTGGGGACGACTGTGCCTCCTGTCAGTTTCATGCCTGGTCCCTGCAGTGAGGCGGACCTCCGGAAGTGGGAGGCCATCCGGGAGGCCAGCAGACTTAGGCACAAGAAACGGCTGATGGTCGAGAGGTCAGAGTGTGTTTCTGCAAGGATTTTGCTTGTCATGGATGGTCTTGTGTAACTTTTCTTGTGTGAGAAAGTGGCATTGTATCGCCCAACTCTGCATGACACGAGCCATTTTGAGGCATTCTGTAAAAATTTATATTGTTGTGAGAAACCTGTGGTGATTTCTTGGAAAAAGTGCAATTCCATATTTGCACATCTAAATCAACTATTTGAGGCCTATTTAAAAAGGTGTAGACTCAAACCTTGCCTTTGGCCTCAAGGAAGACTATGGTACTATCTGCAACATGACGTTTCATGAAAATGTTTTCCAATTTTGTTTACAGACTTTTTATTCTCATGTTCAGGCTCTTCTGAACCAGTATGGTTGTAGTTTAGTTTTCTGTGTTTCTCATATTTTGGAATGTACGATGTATGTGTAAACATTTCCCTTAAAATATGGCATTGCAAATTTATGATTTTTGTTTTTGACCTAGGTTCCTTAGACTATCAATATGTGACTTTTTAAGTTTATAGTTTAAAATTCAGTGCAAACTTTATTAAAATGCATGAATGTTATTTGCTGTCTGCTGAATGTTACCTGTAACTATGGCCTGCACTTATGTGCTGTGGAACTTGCCATTTTGATGTTCAGCTTGTTGAACTTTGGGATGGACAAATACAAGGTTGATTAAAATCAGTAGACCCAAATCCACCTTTTATTCCTGGCAACAGGAAGCTTTCTGTTGTGGATTCGTTGGTTCAAGGTAAAGTAGGAAACTCTTTATCTCGCTTAATTTGATTCCTTGACATAGGAGATCAATTAGAAATTAAGACATTATCAAGAGTGTGATAAAACCTTTTGAGATTTGTCCATCTCTAGTTAGAATATTAAAGATATTGAACATTTAGAAAGTAACACAACTGAAAAATGACTTTTAATTTTTGGTTTTCTGATTTCTTAGACTCTTTCAAAAGATTTATGGTGAGAATGGGTAAGTTTTGTAGTTCACAGTAAAAACCGAAATCTGCATATTGTTTGTCCTTTGTGTAATATGTCACTGCACTTCTATCCTGGCATGTCACTAAATGGGGATGCTGTGTGCTGTGCATGTAATTTTAAAAAATGGGAAATTTTTTCCTAATTTTGCAGCCTAATGGTAATATTTCTGTGTTCGAGTGTGCAGTGCATGAAGTGCTATATGACTGCAGTAGGTTTTGTTTTTATTAGAAGTTTAAAGTTCAGGTCTTCTTTTTCCCCTTTCTTTTTTTCTTTCTTTTTTTTTAATTTAAGGAGTTGATTAAAAGTAACACAATTACTTGCCTAAGATTGGGTATATTTAATTTAGTATTAGATTGCTACATAGGCCAAAATTCTCACTTCTAGATGTTGAAGCCCAAATAAAGTTACTTTAGAAAATCTATGATGGAAAAGGAATACTAGCATTCGCTTTGAAGTTGGAATTCATTCATTTGGTATTATCTAGATACTCCTAGCTTATGTCGAGCTTTATTGGTTGCTATGAGGAATGACATTAATCTTCCCCTAGTAGAATTTGGAAACATTTTCATGATTCCTGATTAGGGTAAAAAAGTCATAATATGGCTGTGTCACAAAGCCAACATCAGCTTCCTAAAACTGCAAAAATTAAAATCTTTTAAAATTTTCTGGGAATGTTTCCCATTTGTAGAGTAATGGAGAGTTAAAAGCAAATGCTACCATACTTTTACTTTTTACTGTACACTGTAGAATCATTCATTCTTAGTGCAGAATAACCAGGTGGCTGCATCTTAATATTTTCCGTCAGACTTTCTGTGACTTTGTGAATCTAATTGCTAATAGTTTCTGAACAAGAAGAAAATTTAAGTATGTTAAGTATTTTAATCTGCCCAAGCCTTAGTAACTAAGTATCTTCCCCTACTGGGATTTATGTCATCCCTAAGAATCTTTAGTTTTGATAGCATTGGATAATTTTTAATGTGTAGAAACCTTGGAACTTACTAAAATTACTATTTGAAGCCATATCACCATTCTAGGTGTCAAAAGTGTAACTGAGTCAAGGGCAACTAATTGCAAATACTTCTCAGCCACTGATATAAAAAATCAGCCTCCCAGAATGCTTTCAATGTGCCGTGCAAAGGCGCATTATTCCCTATGCAGCTCCTCGAGGGCTTAAAGCTTTCTCATTGGTGAGGCTGAACGAGACACTTGTCAGCATGACGCTTAAGCATCTGCTCATCTCAATTCATCATGGGAAAACTGTTTTAACGGATGAAAAATCTCTGCAGCTTTGAGCATTTTGAATGGAAACTTTCAGATTTTCTTTGCTAGTAAGACTTGATAATGTAAGCAGTTTGTTTTTCTTAAAGAGGATTCAAGTACACCGAGTACAGGTACTAGATGGGAATGTGAACACGTACAGCTATTTCGGTGACTCCACGTGTTCCTCCATAGGGATGCCCCGGATGACTGGGCTAAGAAGGGAGAAGAGAAACCCAAATGCCAGGTTCAGAAAGCTAAGGATTTTTCTGGCTCTAGCTAGCAGCAGCAAATACCTTCTGTAGACTATTTCCAGATTGTTGCTTGCATGGTACCGTATTTGTTTTAAGGCCTGTTCCCCTTGCAGTTTAGTGCCAAGGTAACACAAATGAAGCAAGATTGTCTGTAAATTGAGACTGATGAATAATGCATGACTTGTCAGATAATGGAAAGTAAAGCGAATAGGTCTTCAGAAAACTAAAGTGCATTTTATACTGCTTGTCATCAAAACCTTTTCTGTGAGATTTTTTTTTTTCTGGGTTTTATCAGTTACCAGTGTTTTTCTTAAACTGATTTGCTGCAATAAATGCCTGACTGAGTATAGGCATTTCATATAGAACTTATTTCCTGTTTCTAGACATGTTCGTATAACAGGAAACAAGTGATATTTCTTAATGATATTTCTTGGGCATACTGTCCATTTTCAAGCTTAGAATACTTACCTGGAAAATCTTTATTGCTTAACATGCTGTGATGGAAAAATGACTGCCTATAACATGAATGCTTTCCTTTTGGTTAAGGACCAAGTGAAAGAGAAATGCACATGACCTCTTAAAGTCTTAGCTTGTTCATTTTGGGCTTGCTTTTTATTGGCATTTAACATCTATCACTCTGTTTATTTTTAATATGATGCTTTATATGTGGCATTTTGTCATGTGTGCTTTGTGTTGCATGGATTTGTCTGTATGGTTCCATGACATTTGAAAATATGGTTATGATGCCTCTTGGCGGAAGCTGTGAATGACAAAGTTGTTGTAAGGGTATATGGTTATAATTTGTAATAGGACTAAGCCATTCAATCTACTGCTGGTATCAACAGGAAATGAAAACTGATTGAAGGTGAAGTTGTAATCAAAGACAGCTAAGATGGGGCACCTGGGTGGCTCAGTCAGTTAAGCGCCTGCCTTTGGCTCAGGTCATGATCCCACGGTCCTGGGATGGAGCTGGGCCTCAGGCTCTCTGCTCAGCGGGGAGCCTGCCTGCCAGTCTGCCTACTTTTGTGCTCACGTGCTCTATCAAATAAATAAATAAAATCTTAAAAAAAAAAAAGACAGCTAAGAGATGTACATTTCGTGTATGGGTTTTGGCCAAAAGATTCTGTAGAACTGTAAGGACACCTAAGACAACAAAAAAGAAGGGCAAATAAAGTGGATGTGAGTTTCTGGGGCTTTTGTCCCTAGCAAACATTTAGCAATGTCTGCACACGTTTCTGATTGTTACACTGGGTGGGTTGGGGATGGGGGTTTTCTACTAACTGTCTGGTGCTGTTATATCCTGGGATGCTGCTAAATTGTCCTGCAAGACACGGGACAGCTCCCTACAATAAATAATTTTCTACCCTCCAAATATCAGTAGCGCTGCTATAGGGAAAACCTGATTTAGACTGTAAACATATAAATGAAAAGTTTCTTATGTTATATTATCATTCTAGTTTGTGGTCACTCTAAAGTCTGTTATCCAGGTTTTAGTCCTGATTATGCTTCAGAGAATTCCTACAGCTCCTAATGGAAATGTATTTAAAAGTGCATAAATAAGTATATCCCTATCTTCCCTTGAAAGTTCGGGACTCCAGGGACCCCAAACTTAGTATCATGGAATTTCTACTTGCTGTTTAAGGCAATCAGTGATTTTTATATCTAGGATATTTTCAACATGTTGGTCCTTTCTGACCCCTTACTTCATAGATACAATTTCTTAGACTATTTCTGATCTGTGGGGTAGACAGGCAGCTATTAGATGCATTGTAGGTACACGAAGAAAGAGACAGATATTGCGGCTTTCCCAAGGACATGCAGCTAGTGAGTGGTAGAACAGGATGAGGGTATCATATAATGAGCTAATCCAGGTAGACCTCTTGGCGGTGTGGCTGGCATACAGTAAGCCCTCAGAAGTTTAATGTTATGCTGATAATTCTGATAAGGAAAGAATTCTTCATGATCTGGCTGAAAGACTTCTGTACTCAGAAAGTTCTAGATTTTATCAGTGTGGCCTGGGGTGACCTTGCTAATCTGAAGCTGTTTTGGGAGTTCATTTTCAAGAGATCCCATGCAGTCATGTTTGCCTTCATAAGAATAGTTAGTGCATAGCACTGATGGTTATTAAAATACAATTGGTATAACCTTCCCCCTTTTCTTATAACAATCCCTTCCTTGCTTAGAAGATGAGGACCTGAGGCTCAGAGAAGCTAAGTGATGTTAGGTTGGGGTGCAAATCGGTGCCACTGCCAGGCCTGGAACCTTCAGCCTGGTCCCCAGGGCTCGGTTCAGCCTGCATGGAATGTGTCTGGGTTTTCTTTAGGTCACTGTACAGCCTCGGGAACCAAGGGAATGCCCATCCTGCCTGACACAAGGATTAGTCTACTCTGGAGAGTGGTGGGGTCACTTGGTTTACCCTGGGGACCTCCTTCTGGGTGCCAGGCTCTGTGCTCTGAGCTCCCAAGGGGACGATGTAGCCTCTGCTCATGGTGAACATGTTTTCTGAAAAGGACCATAAGGTTTTACAGTGCAGGAGGAGGAGAGCTCAGAGAGCATGCGTGGATGTGTCTGGGCCAGCCGAGACTATCAGCCTTCCCTCCCACCAGAAGATTATTAAAATATTAGCATTTCCATGCTTGTTCTGGAACTTACGGAACCTTATGTGTTGGGTATCCAGATTCCTCTTATGCCTTGGTCCTGAAAAATTTTTTTTCTTCTCTCTTTTTAGGGAGTCTGTTAAAGAATGAGCACAAAAAGTCTTACTCTTTGCAGTGATAGCTTAATTTATGTTTTCAAATTCACGTGAATCAGGTTCATATGTAGTCATACCTAGTTAGGGATATATTTGTAAAGATCCAGTATGTAATTTGATATATATTCTATGTATAATTCCTTAATATTATTTAATACATCTTTTTTTAAAAGATTTTATTTATTCATTTGATAGAGCACAGGCAGGGGGAGAGGGAAAATCTCCCGCTGAGCTGGGAGCGCAACATGGGGCTTGATCTCAGGATCTGGAGATCATGACCTGAGCGGAAGGCAGATGCTTAACCACCTGAGCCACCCAGGTGCCCCAATACTCTTTAATAAATCTTACAAAGCTTTCTTTATAAAACTTTGGGGAGGGATCCTGATTTATCATACACACGCAAAAAAGAAACCTTACAAATTTATTTTGCTTCATTAAATATGATAAAACATACCTCATTTTTGCCACTGGTGTTAAATGCATGGATCCCGCATGCCTCGTTATGTGTAAATGTGTTTGTCTCCAAGCAACATGTGGGCTTCTGAGGGAGATAAACTAAGTACACACACACACACACACACACAGACACACACGTACACTGTAATGCTGAATGTTAATGCCAGGAGAAAGGTATAGCGAAAGCACTATAGGAGTGGAAAGAAAGGCCAGACCACTTTTGGCATGGAAGAGGTAGGAATTATTATCAAAGTGGTAGAAAATTCTCTAGATCAGCACAGTCCTCAACACCTACCATAGGCTGGGCGCTCTTCTAGGCATAGGTGATATGGGAGCAGACAGACCAAATTCCTGCTTTATAATCTGACAGGATGAGGCAGGTGATGTGTAAACAGACATTTCAAGTGGCAATAAATGCTGTGGGGAGAAAGGGTGAGGGATAAGGTGGCCAAGGGAGAAGGGCGTTTGCTCTTTTGTGTAGGGTGGTCAGAGGGAAACGCTGAGGTGATGTTCAAGCAGATGACTGGAAGTAAGAGAGAAGTTACATGGTTGGTTGAAGAGCGGGTGGAAGAGCAAGAGGTGGGCACAACAAGGAAGCCAGTTGTCTGGGGCAGTGTGCGTGTAGGGGAGCATGATGGGAGATGAGTGGAGAGGGGTAGGCAGGATCTAGGTAATGTCCTAGGTCTTGGAAGAACCTGCTTTTAACTCACATGAGAGGGAAAGAAACTGATGGGTGCTGTGTACAGGGATGTCAGTATCTGAGTGTGATTTTGAGAAGATCCCTCTGGCTGTGGTATGCAGCATGCACTGTTGGGCAGGAAGGAGTAGAAGCAGGAAGACTGCTTCTTGTAATAATTCAGGTGGGAGACATGATGGCTTGGATTGGGGTGGTAGTGGTGGAAGTGGTGAGAAGTGGTTGTGTCCTAGTTATAATTAGACGGTAGACTGACAGGATTTACTGATGCGATCAGTTATGATGTATAAGAAAAAGAGGCATCTGGGATGACTCCAAGATTTTTGGCCTGTAATCTGGAGGATGGAGTTGAATTTCGTTGATGGGTATGTTGTGGGTGAGTAATCATGTTTTTGGTCTATGACAAGTCAAGTGTGAGTGGTCTGTTAGACTTTCAAGTGGAGAATGAATAGGAAGTTACACACACCCATCCAGTGTTTAGTGTATCAGGGATCCTGAGGAATGGGTGGCATTTAAAAAGGCATATATACTGATGAAGGGCTTTCATGCTGGAACAGTTGAAGACAGACTCACTGGATCTGAAGGTTGGGGGATAATATAAGCTACTTTAAAAGTCTAGGTAAGAGTTGGCTGTGTTCTGATCTAGGGTGTTGGCAAAAGAAGTGGAAAGAAAAAGACACTGAATAAGAGGACTTGATAACTAACAAAGTAGGGAGAAGGGAGAGGCAAAGGTGAAAAATGGTTCTTAGGTTTCAAATGTAGATGATTGGAAGCAGGTTACACCATTAACAGCCACAAGCAGAAAAGCAGGTTTGGGGACAAGATTGAGTTTGGCTACATCAACAATAACCATGTGTTTAGTGAGTTATAGTTTACAAAATCCTTCCTAGATATTATTTCAATTGGTCCTTTTACAATTGAGGTGCCTAGGGGATATCCATGCAGATATTTATTCAACAAGTAATTAGAATTGAGTCAAGGGAGGGCCTGGCCCTGGGCTGTGGATTGGGAGTCATTTGCATAGAGACTAATTGAATCCCTGAGCTAGCTAAGGGCAAGCATGTTATAAAAGAAATGTGGTGATAGCAAACTCTCAGGAGGGTGAAGTTTAAAGGCCCAAGAAGGAGATGTAGAGTTACTTAAATAACTTACTTAAATAAAAGTAGAGTCTGTTACAATGAAATAAAATCCAAAGTGCATTATGAAAGTGCTATAGGAACTTCCATAGGAAAGCACATTTTGGATACCCCACCTTCAAAAGCTCTGTCTCTTACATTCCTACCTGCTCTCCAGTATTCATACTGGACTACCCCATACTCACTACCCTATTTTCCAGTGCAACTGACCATCCTGTCTATGTGCCTCGTGTCTAACACCTCACTCTGCTCATTGGTTTTGCTCTAGGTTGAGCTTTCTGAGAGCTAATCCTCAGTACAGACTCATAACAGGATCATACATTGAGAGACATGCAATCTGCCTTAATAAAACAGAGGGCTGTAGAGGTCGTTCCATTATAACTGGCTGTTAGAAACTACCTATGGTGGGATGCCTGGGTGGCACAGCGGTTAAGCGTCTGCCTTCGGCTCAGGGCGTGATCCCGGCGTTATGGGATCGAGCCCCACATCAGGCTCTTCCGCTATGAGCCTGCTTCTTCCTCTCCCACTCCCCCTGCTTGTGTTCCCTCTCTCGCTGGCTGTCTCTATCTCTGTCGAATGAATAAATAAAATCTTAAAAAAAAAAAAAAAAAAAGAAACTACCTATGGTGCTTTGAGAATGAGTCCAGTGCGGTGGTGGGGTGGATTTTAGAGAATCCTTGAGAAGTAACACGTTTATTCATGGTAATGAACTTAAGGAGAAAATATCAGGTAATCATTAAATTATTTAATAAGTGCCCAGAAAAGGCAGCCAAACCTTAAAAGATTATCTTTGGGGGAGATGGAAAAATACAGATGATTCTAGTAAATATTTCTTTCTGAAGTAATCCTTGTATGCATGGCCCACTGCAAATATGAACATTGGATTATTTTTTCAGACTCATGCAGGGCTCATTTAGCCATTTTGTGAAAGAATGCACACTTGAGTGCTAGGCTCTTGTTTCTACGTTTTGGAAAAACACCATTTATCTCTGTAGTGCTATTTCTGTGATAATATCACTAAAACGTCTAGGTAGTACAGCAGAAATTTAGATGGAATTTCCAAGCAAAAGCCCAACCTTCCAGTTTTAACCCTAAGTCTGGTCATGTGACCCTTGGTTACCATGGGTATTTTTGTCCTAGGAGTAAGTCCATGAGTGATGTCAGCGCAGAGGATATTCAGAATTTGCGTCAGCTGCGTTACGAGGAGATGCAGAAAATAAAATCACAGTTAAAAGAACAAGATCAGAAATGGCAAGATGTGAGTATGTTTTGTATTGGGAGAAGGGAAGACTGGGAGAGTCTACTTATTTGACGCTTCCTTGCTTCTCTTAAAAGAAGATCAGTATACTTGAGATGATTTTCCTGGCTGCAGAATTCAGGTCTACAGAAAATGCGATCAGCTTCTTTTGAAGAGATTCGTACACCTTTTTGGCCTGTTACTGTTGCCTATTTTAAAGGCCGCTGTGAAAAATACAATAGGATATTTATTTTCTAATATTCTCTGAGTTCTCAAAAATGTGAATCTGCTTCCTTACAGCACAGTTAATTCGTTCACTTGCCTTGGTTAGTTGAATTTGAGGTGTGACTGTTATTGAAGCTTGTGAAGGGAAAAGACTTAACTCCAAGTTTAGGGGTGGTGGAGGAGAAGGGGGTCCAGAACAGTCTTGGCATTAGCAGGAGGAGATGAAGGGGTTCTCAGAGTTAATAGAGATTTGGGGAGAAATAAGGAATATAACTAGCAGTAATATTTTGGCTGGAAAAGTAATTGATATGAATAAAAATGAGATGTTTTCTGACATCGAAGAGAGAAGTTGACTAATATTCGGATGTTTATATGGACACAGACTTAATATTTAGCTTTGTCCCTGCAGGAAAAAAGCTTGACCTTTTTTGAAAGGGGTAATTGTTACAAACCAAAGGAATGTCTAGAAATACAATAGATAAATTATACAGACCTAACCCAAAGGAGTTTGAGGATAACTTTATGGGAAGAGTAGAGTGTTAGAATGAACAAAAGGGCCAGGGATAGTAAATCTTCATTTTCAAAGAGATTAAAGTCTATGAAATGAAGACCAACCTTCTGCCTTGGCTGCATTTCTCAATTCCAGGGTTTCTTTTCATTGGGAACTCGATTTAATGATCAAGAAACAGTAATTCAATGTCACTTTGCCCAAATACATGGGGTAGTTTGGGTGTGAAAATAAGTATTGAGGGGTTATCTGTTAATGCAGATGAAAACCCATGCTGACCATTCTGTAGGACTAAATGCACACTGCTTTTGATCTTTTCGGAAGTGGTTCATACTGGCTTCAGGAATGGTCCTCTCGACTCTTAACCAAACTAATTTAGTCTGAGACCGAAGATGTGCTTCTCTTTGGACTGGAATGCCACTAGCAGGACTTAGCATGGCATTTCCCTATATTGGAGACTTAGGAAAGTCTGTACCATCCAAAATGTCTTACAGCCTTGAGTGTCACAACCAGCTTAGGCTGCTAAGGCTAATTTAAAAGCAAAATCAGGTTGATTGTCCTGAGGTCACCCAGCTAGGTTAGACTTCTGTTCCTGGGAATATGGGAAACAGGTCCGCTTTTCCTATGGGATCTTCCTTATTGCCCTGTTGTTAGGTGGAGTTTACCTGCTTTAAAATCGTATACTCAAGCCTGACCTCCCCAGGAAATCCTTTTCAAACTGCCCTCCCCGGCCTGAGGTAGAATTGAGCACTCTCTCTCCTTCAGGCCCCCACCATCCTGTGCTGTCCAGTCACACTCACTGTTGAACTTTTATTTACAAGTCCCTTCCCCTTCAAGACCTAGAGTTCCTTGATGGAACCCACATCTTACACATCTGCATGCTTGTGGTCCTCTGCCTCAAAGTAGGGATCCAGCTGGGTGTATGTTAAATGAAAAAGTGAGCGTTTATGCTTCGCCATTACAGTCTATCTCTGTTTCAGTTGTACTAGTGAAATACGACATTTCACACAACAACCAGGTTATTGGAGTAAGATGAAAATGAATTTGAAACAGTTCCTGATCTTTCCGACCTGGCACCCAATTACAGGCATTTAGCAGACTTTGTGAAATGGGCAGGGAGGCAGGAAAACAGTAATGGGGTCTATCTTATTAGGTCAGGTTTTTTAGACAGACACATGAGATAAAGGTTGGTACAGAAACGCCAGCTATAAAAAGCAAAATTAGGCCACCTTGGCATCGAGTTGGAGTGAATAGTTTCAGCGATGTAATGGTATACGCTGGCGCTTTCTCACTGCTGGAGAGGCTGTGTGGAAATTCAGGTATGCCTGTGCTGATGTGATTTTCTTCTGTCAGGACCTCGCAAAATGGAAAGATCGTCGAAAAAGCTACACTTCAGATCTGCAGAAGAAAAAAGAAGAGAGGGAAGAAATTGAAAAGCAGGCACTTGAGAAGTCCGAGAGAAGCTCTAAGACATTTAAGGAAATGCTACAGGACAGGTAATAAAGCTGAGTGCATCTCACGGTTGGAGTTACCGGTGTTAGAAATCTATATTTTATGTAAGGGTAGGATACCAATATTAAACCATAGGCAAATAAGTATGAAACAGTCAGGATTTTGCTCTGCAATGAGAAAGCAAAGTATTGCTGTAATAAAGAGTGACTTAGATTAACAGAAGAAATGGGTGCTTAATATAGGTGTGCATTCCTTCTTGATTTTTACATTGTATATTCAAGGGCAGTATTGGGTGGTATTGGGCGTTATTGGTGCAGAAAATAAACCACCTTTTCCTTTTAAAATGAATTTAGAAATGGAATGGCCAAATAAAACCAGCTCCCACTCATCTAAATTGTGTAAAATATCAAGTTCCTTTTCATGTTTTAGTGGTACGATTAAAATCTATTTTAGAGGAGGACAATATAAGCATAAATACAAGGGGTTTGTTTTTGGCATTGCAACATAACAGGATAAAGGTCCAGTTTAAACTTTCCTGTAGAGCAGTTACTATGAGAAACCTTGGAATATTTATAGGTTGGGGGAAGGCAAATATGCTTTAAGGATAATGTCAAAAAGGAAACGTGCTGTCAGGTGAAGTTAAACAAAGCTCCTTTGTGCCCTGGAAGCAAATGGCAAACACAGTTTCATTCACTTACGAGGTATTCCCTACTAAATGGTAGTGGCCAGGATGTGTCATGGACTTCTCTTTAATCTGTAGTAATTGTCCATGCAAGTTCTCTCAGGCTGTATGAAATCATACACTAACTTGATTTTAACTGAACTCTGAGTCTTTTGTGGTCTTTTGTTTTTACTAAATTATTGAAAATTGTATCCAGGAAAAAAAGCTCACAACGCTGTAAAGGAATCCACATCTTCGGAAGGTTCAAATTGGTTGTCAGGCAATCAGTTTTCTTTACAGTGAGCTAATTTTGGAAGATTGATAAACTTGTAGGTAAAACTCTGTGAATGTTCCCTTATTAAAATATCCTCATTTTCTTATTAACATCTCTTTACAATTAAAAAATCCCTCTGAAGTATTTGAGAGCCTGTTTTTAAAAAAAAGACTCAAGTTCCTACAACCTTTTAGTGTGGTACTAAAAAAAATACATGTATTTATCCTCCTATTCTGTTAATATCATGCTGGTTATTGTGTGAAGTCATTAGCCTTTTTATTCTTAGTCCATTTTATGTCACTGCTCAAGTAACCATCCCCTCTCCACCCCTGTGTGTCACATGCGTCACTTGGTGCTTATGGTGTGCTTTTTCCTGCTAAGGGAATCCCGAGGTCAAATGTCCACGGTTACATCCAGGAGGAGGTTGCATTCTTCTGATGATGTGTTGAATGAAGAGATGCTTTCCCCTACACTGACTACATCAGAAGCGAGTTACCAGAGTGAGAGAGTAGAAGAGAAGGGAACAGTGTACTCTACAGAAATTCCTAAACAAGATTCCGCGACTTTTGCAAAAAGAGAGGATGCTGTCACTGTTGACGTTCAGCTTCCTTCTAAAAGCTCCATGGAAGAACAGCTCCCAGACTCTTTGTCTTCTCAGCATTCACTGACGACACAAACAGAGTTGACTCGAGTTTCAGCCTCTCTCCCCAGAAGTTACCAGAAAACTGATACAGCCAGGTTAACATCTGTGGTCACACCAAGACCTTTTGGCTCTCAGGCCAAGGGAATCTCATCACTCCCAAGATCCTACACGGTAAAAAATGTGTTCCCAGTTCATTCAGTCTGTTCTCAAGAGCTAAGTGTTGGGGAACTTGCGTAGAAGTTTGAGTTATCTCTACTTGCTGTAGAAAATGTGCATAACTTGCATATAGGGCCATTTTGTTTCAACCAATTTAGATTCAATAGACATTTAATGTTTATAACAACTCTGTGGAACTGATTAAACTTGATAAATTCAATGAAAGTAAGGCCTGATCCATTTTAAAGAATGAATAAGCTGCTTTCTAAGGCAGAACATTTTTTATTGTTAAAAAATATAACTTTTGTGAAGTATTAGGCTGAACATGAAGATGCTAGTAGTTCTTTTGACCTACAAACAGCAATTTCACATGGGTTAGCCTAAATATTTTCAGGAGCCTTATGTACAGCTTTCTATTTTTCTCTGATTACCTGCTTTACTAGAACTTGATATGCCTGAATGTGGTTATTAAAATGTATCTCATGGTTCTATGTGTATTAGGATTGTTAAGAATATAGAAAATGGAATCATTAGCCCCAAGAATGAAGCAGTATTGCGTAACCAAAAGTGGGTGTATTAATTTTAATTACGTAAGAGGAAGCAGTATAGTGTTCAGATCAATATTCAGGTTCCTTTTACCTCTGCCAATATAGTGTCGTAAAATCTAAGGAAAAACTTGAAAAGATATTCATGGTAAGGAAAACCTGTCTAAACTAGCCAGGAAAGTCCTCATCATTATAGTAAGTAAAATAGAGAAAAATTGGCAGCATAAAAAAATAAAAAATCAAATGTATATGACTCATTAGTAAAAGTTGTCAAAGGACAACTTATAGACTCAGAAAAATATTAGTAAAATGAATTCTAGATATAGGGTTAATATCACTAGCATTTAACATTCTCCTACAAATTGGCAAGAAGAAAGAGAAGCAGTAGAATAATGGATATAGAAATGAGTAGCCAGTTTAAGGAAGAGGGATTCAAATGTTTGACAGCATGAAACCCATTGAAGCATGTTCAGTCTCATGAGAGTAAGAATGAGCTGTACAGCTTTTTACACACGCAATTGACAAAGATTTAAAACCTTGAAAATGTCTAGTGTTGGCAGGGATGCAGAGAAGTAGCTGTTCTTCTACATTCTGTTGGGAGTGCACTGCTACAATATTTTTGAGAGGATAAGTATATATAAAATTTATATATTACATTTATCTTTTTAATATTACATGTATTATATATATATTAAATATTCTTTGGTCCAGCGAGTCTACTTTTGAGAATCTATAAAAATAAATATCCCAATTATGAAAACATGTAGGTACTTGTTGCAATGCTTTTGGAAGTTACAGAAAACTTGAAACAATACTGAATGCATAGCAAATGAATAAATTGTAGATATCCGTACTATGGAGCATTCGGCAATTAAAAAGACTAGTCTAGAGATCTGTCTATTGACCTCTCAGGGTGATGTAAATGAGCAAAGCAAGTTTCAGCAGTCTGTCTATAATATCAAAACTTTGTAAAAAAAAAAAAAAAATCCTCCTCCCACTACATATGCGTCTATCTGTTACGTGAAAGAATGTGCTCCAAGCTTTCAGCCATAGTTGCTGTGGGAGGTATGTTACTTTTATAGTTTTAAAGTATTTAATGTATATGGTTTTTAAACAGAAATCTAACAGTACCAAGCTTGAAATGATGTTTCCTTTTTAGATGGATGATGCTTGGAAGTATAATGGAGATGTAGAAGATGCCAAGAGAACTCACAACAGTTTGGTCAGCACCTCTGTGCAAAAGCTTGACATAGGCCAGCTTGTTTCCAGCAAGTCCAGCGAGAGAGAGATAGCAGCGCTGGGAGAAGGTGTGATGGGGCTGCCGTCTCCTACATCCTCCTTCTCATCACTTTCCCTGGACCAGGCCGCCACGTCCAAAGCCACACTGTCTTCAACATCTGGCCCCGATTTAACGTCTGAGTTTGGAGAAGGGGGAAGCTCACCGCAGACAGAGGTCTCAAGATCACAGGTGAATTTGGGAAGGCTGCCTATCACCCACTGCTCAGAAACATAAGTATTGAAATCTGGAAACCATGCTTCTAACCTCTAGGTGTTATTATCTGGACTGAAAATGTGGAAAACGATATTGCATTTTATTTTTAGCACATCTTCGAAGAAGTAGGCCTCTTCCACCTTCGCGTTTATGGATCCAGATAACCCTTGTGATGTGTGTGTATTGAGGCTTTTTGGACCGATCTCTTTAGGGTTGTTTTTTCTCTCTATTCCTCAAGTCAGCAACTGTTGCCTTATACTTCTAGTGGTCAGCAGCCCCTGGTTCAGGTGTAGGGGTCACTTGGGAGATTATAGATTCAGGTCTAACAGGTAAGTGAGTAATAAAACCCCCTTCTCAGGGAGATTAACTGACCAGAAGGGGAAATTGGTACACAGGCTAGGTGCTGGCCTCTAGGGACATGGCATTTCTTTTCCTATCATATTAACCTTCTCGTGACTTTTATTTATTTATTTGAGAGAGAGAGATTGAGTGCGTGAGCAATCAAGTGGGGGGACGGGCAAAGGGAGACGGGAGAGAGAGAATCTTTCAAGCAGACTCTCCGCCCAGCACGGAGAGCCCTACTCAGGGATGGATCCCGGGACCCATGAGATCATGACCTGAGCCAAAACCAAAAGTTAGATGCTTAACGGACTGAGCCATCCAGGCACTGCAACCTTCTCGTGACTTTTAATACTAATTTACAAAGTCTACAATTTTGTGCTGTTTCTTGTATCTTAATGGGAATATTGAGGCTTCGTTACAGTATGACAGTTATGTTCCTTAATGTTTGGAATCTGAACAAAGTATATCCTCAGATGAAGAATGACTGGGGGGCATTTGTAGTTTTTCCTACTTAAAATCACCATAGATAGCTTTTAGGAGAATTGCTAGGTGATGAATGTAGTATATTTTATATATAAGCTGGAAGTCATTGGTTGTCTAGAGAACAGAAAACTTTTCTTAAAAAAAAAACCAAAAAACAAAAACACCTTTGTTAGGCAGTTTGATAGCCATATGGACCCCTTAGCATAGAGGCGCTTTTGTGGTTCTGTGGCTTAGTCACACATTCTCTGCTGCTTTACCAGGGTATGTGTGTTTTCCAAGGCACAACCCCAAGTGTATAACTTGGCCTAAATTATATTAATGAAATAACTATGTGCACTAAGTTAATATGGCATATTTACCACAGAAAAGCTTTACAAGTTTTAGGTTTTTTGTTTTTTTTTTTTGTCCTGATTATGACGTACTTCGTGTTGAGAAAATTTGGGAATGCAGGAAAATATGTATGATAAAAACGATTGGTACTCCCGTCTTTTAGAGATAACCTTTGTTAACATGTAGGTATATTTCTTTGTTGTTCCCATGCATATTTACAAACATATATCTAAAAATAATCTCTTCAGCTTGCTAAAATCATTAGCTGTAATTTTTTTCACTTCGTTTTTAAGGAATTAGAAACCTGTAATTAGCATCATAAGTTTCAGTGGATGAGAACAATAGCCCATGGTATACTTGGAGAACCTAAGGTCCAGGGGTGAATAATAAAAGCCGAAGCAAGGTGTCTTTTGTTTTTATGGGCTTGCGTGTTTGCTTTCACGTTTTCACAGCAAACCCAACAGGACAGCCTTATTAAGGTACCGTGCTACTAGGTGGTAAAGTGCCCTCAGGGCGGCGGCTAAGTAGCCGCCTCCACGGATTAAGAAAAAGAGGCTAAGTGTGGTGTTGGGTGTGTTCCAGGTCGTGGCAGTTCGGGGAACCTGAATTAACATGGCTTGGCTTCAGGTTTCATCATTAATGGATTTATGCTCCTTTGTCTCCAAACTTGAAATGGTATCCTACCAAGCAAAATTAGGCTTTGCCGAGGCGAGTATGTATGTATCACATGGTGACGTGCCCGTCTCCGGGCTGCTCGGTGTGTCCGCTCCCACGCTGTGGACAGCGCAGTTGCTCAGGGAGCATCACCCGCTCTGATCGCTGAGAAGGAGCTTCCTGCCTCGGGGACAGGGCCGCAAATGTACAAGACAACCCATGACGGATAAGTCAAGGGTTTTGGTAATGCTCTTCCAAGCGTTTGTCCAAACTCTGTAATTCTAGGTGTTCAGAGAATAGAAGAATAAAAAGTAGTGTGTGGGTGAACATCTAGATGTTTTGGGAGCTTTGTAAGTGTTCTTCGGGTCTCCTTTCTCCTTCTTACCTCACACTTTCACCAGTAAGATCCTTTCATTTCCTCCTCCAGAATCTCCCATGGTAGTCTTCTCTTCTGTCCCTGCTTCCACGAGCCTAATTCTCAGGCCCTTTCCCCATCAGCGCGAACGCTTTGTAAATTGCCGTCTGTGTCTGTGCATTCTCTGCGAGCCTGGTGTTAGACCGACTTGCATGATGCTCGGCTGCACTTGGTAATTTCTCTGCTCCAGGGCCTCCAGTGGCACTCTGTGGACTGTTCAGACAAGTTCAAAGCTCTCAGGGGAGCACTCTGACCCCTCTGCACTGGTCCCAGTCTCCCTTTGTAGCTCAGTAACGGCTGCTTACTGAGCGCTTGCCATGTGCCAACCCGGCTTCTCGGGCTATTTCTTAGGCCTCAAGGACCCTTACCTCCCTGTTCTGCTGTTGTGGAAACTGAAGCACGAGCGGTCACGTTACTAGTCCAAGGCCATACAGGGTCCTGAGTGGTGGAGTCAGAATTTGTAAGCAGGCACTCTGACGCAAAGTCACCTGCACCACACTGTGTCATGGAAAAAAAGAATTGGAAGTTGGTGACCAAGCCACACAACACTGCTTGCTTTTTCTTAGACACATTGTACACTTTCTTTGACACATCATAGTACTTGGTCTTACTGTTCCCACATTTGAAAATGTTCATTTCACCCCCGTTTGTCTTGTGAAGTCGTCCTGTTCTCTCAAAGCCCAAGAGGGTCACTTGCTTTGTGAATCAAGACCTCTTCTTCCCCTAGTTGGAATTGAACTTTTCAGCCTAGGTGAAAGTTTCATTTGCTGGATTCTTCCTTGTTCCAAATGTTCATCGTTTCTCCTTCACTGGTATTCTTCGTACCCTCCACAGCCTTTGCACATAGTTGGCACTTACGTATTTCCTGACTCGATTTCATTCAAGGCCTTGATCACCAGACTTAAGTCTGAACTTGATCCAACTTGTAATTTAGGTCCTCATGGGCTCTTTAATGTGGGAGTGTTAAGATTTAGGCATATTTTGCCACTCCAAGCACTGTGCTGTTACATAGAATTATTTTAAGGAAATGAAGTCGGGGGTCAGAAACTGGTTAGGAGCCTCTCACAGAATTGTGGTCATGAGGTGGTTCATGCCATTAAGAAGGGAAGCTTAATGAAGGAAAGAACTTAATATAACCTCATTTAAAATCTGCCCACAGAAATTTCTTTCCCATCTCCACTGCCCAGGTGGGGTTTCATTCCTTTCCACTCCCTTTTCTCCCCAACTTCTCTTCTGATACTGCTTCTTTTCCTGCCTCTTTTTCTGATCCAGGCTGCCAGGGCAATCGCAGGGGTGACCCCAAGGCAAGGGGAGAGTATGACCCCAGAGCTCTTCATCCTCCTCCATCTGCCTCACAGATGTGGCTTTGATTATTTTCCCCTGATTGGTCTCATCGACAGGGTTTTGTCACCTTTTCCGTCTTGTCAGAGCCCTCTTCTCTCAAATTCCATCCAAATTCCCATTTCAGAACCTCTGCCCCAGATTTTTTAAAGCGCTACCCAGAAGCTAGATGATACAGATGGGAGGAAGGAAGCTTTTCACATGTTTACTTCTCAATCACCAAGCCTGCGATGGTGCCCCTTTTGAAGAGTACCCAGGGCTAACTGTATCACGGCTTCCTCCCATGCACTATGCTGGTCACCTTCTCTAGACCCTGCTGCCGGGCGGGCAGGAAGCAAGCCTGTCCAGATCACTGGTAGCACAGTACCTGGATCTGAAAGTATTCCTTGAATGCTGCGTTCTATTGGCTTTAGAGCTAGGTAGGTATGTGAGCGTTAAATAGGACTCTCTTTAGCTGACCTAGAAACTGCTTAACCCGCATATATATCACATGTAACATTGTTTCCATGCGGAACAGAAAGTAATTACCGGGCAGCAACCAAGTACCTTGGCACCTCTTAAGTGTTTCACTTAATCCTTCCAATAACCTTTCAAAGTAGGTGGTGTTATCCCCACCTTTACGAATGAAATACTTGAGATTTGAAAGTTACATAACTTGCCCTGGGCTGGTTAAGTGCTTAGGCCACAACTGTAATTTCTCTGACCCTAATTTTTTGAAAATATGACAAACTCCAATTTGAGAACTGCCTTATGTTAAGTCTCCAAATGTTGACTTAACTTTGCTGTATCTCTAGCATTTTAGAGCCAACAGGGACTGAAATATCTTCTGTTTCATAAAGATAAAACCATTCTTAAAATTGTTTTTGAGGAAAGCTATATAGTTACTGAAACTTACCAGCACTGAATCAGAAATGTGGAATTTCTGAAATGCAGAGTTTGAAATCTACCCAATAGGCAGTAAGGAGCTACCAGCAATTTTAAAATGGGGTGCAATAATGATAACTGGCATGTTCTGTGACTAGAATTCTGGCAGTTGTGTAGAAGATGGAGGGGAAGAGGGGCGGGGCCAGGATAGCCAACTCAGAGGTGGCTGAAAAAGTTTGAACCATGGCCTCCCCTCTAAACTAAGATGATAACCTAAAGAGCAATGAACAGATGGGATAATCCAGGATAGATTTATAGATGAAGGACTCGAGAGCACTTTAATAATGCGCAGGTGCAGTGGGGGCAGGGTGGGAAGGGAGGAGGAGGAGCCCCTGGTGTTGCTAACTCAGGCATCTGGTCAGATAGTGATGTAACTGACCAATACTTGAGAAACAAGAGGTCGAAAAGAGTAGGTTTGGGAGGAAGATCCTGAATTTAATTTTGGGCGTATTGGGCTGAGCCAATAACTGAAGACCCAGTAGGGAAGGTTATTCAGGAAAGCTTGTAGTCAAAAAGATGGGAGACTGGCTCAGGAATGACAAGAAAGTGAGAATGGGAGAGCAAGCAAAGGAGAACATTCATGAAACTGAGAGGTGGCTGGATAGATGGAGGAAAAGAAGGGAGAAAGTGGGATAATGTTGACATAGAAGACAGTTTCTGAAGGCAAGAAAAGTTGGTAGTGCCTGGTGGGAGGAGGACTGAGATGGATTTGGTAGGAAAGAGATAAAACTTGGAATGGGGTAAGTGATGGGACTGGAAATACCACCTGCCTCTTAGAATGGAGAAGTGGAGAAAGTAGGTTCAGATGTGGCTTTCATGAAGGAAAGTGGCTCCAGGGCCAGAGCAGCACCATGATTGGGGGACCACTCACTTATGTTCTCACCCCACTCACTCCCTGGAAAAATGATGTAAAAGAATCATGTGTACAAAAATCAACGTTGATCTATTTCCTCTGTTACTTATGACTGTTGAGCCCAAATCTGTATTTAGTGTTTTGTTTAATTTTATCAACTTCAGTAGGCTTCCCTTAAGTCAACACATTTATCTAATTGAAAAATTTGGGGGAAAGTAGCTTTCTGACCTGTTAGTATGTAAGATTGACCCTGTTTTTCATCAGTTCTCATCTTTGGTGATAGGAAGGTCTTAATTCATCAGATGTCCTAAAATTCCATCTTGTCAGTGCTACTCTAGATAGATCATTTTGTTTTTGTCTAAAAAGCTCATTTTTCAGTATATGCTTCTGTATAAATTGGATCTAATTTGAGGGAAGTTATTTTTAAATGGTGATATGTTGATAACCATACTTTATCTTTTCTGGCATAGACAACTGGAACCACTTTATCAGTCATCGAGAATCTAGATTTCCCCCAAGACTTTGTATTTCTGGTTCTATCCAGTTCAAGCAGTAATTCCCCCATCATCGTCTTCTGAGGCATGGATCCTTCGTAGAATACTTACATGGCATGTATCTTACAGAGATAAATAAGGAAGTAGAAATCTTAACTGAAATCACTGTTGAACAGTTTGTGCTTGACTATAATTATAGATCTGTTCCGCTGCAAGGAGTCTATGGGCTGATCTAATTCAAGGACCTAGGATTCCAGAGAGATGCCTGAGGGACTGCCATCAAGGGCAGGCCACGCCATTGAAATTATAGCTTGAAATTGAAATTATAGCTATTCACTCTAATCCCTTCTATGTATTGGTTTGGGAGGGAGGTGTTCTACATAAGATTTTCATTTGAAAATACGGTTTTGCAAAATAAAAAGCTTGCAAATCAATGTCATTATGAGAGGGAAGACCCTGCCAGACCCTGCCAGACTCTGTAATGTGCCTGAGGTCACCTGGTTATTGATAGAAATGGACCTGTAATTGTTCCTGTGGTTCTTTTCTCCTTTATCTGTCTACAGTCCTGAGGACCCCCACACCTACAGTCTGCCAGGCCGTAGCCACAGGGAGGCTGTCCCCTGTTAACTGTTTCAGAGATGGTTATCTGCTCTTTTATTTAATATGGTCAAGTAGAGGTTTATTTCCAAGGCAAGAATATCCCTTTGTGAGACAATTCTTTTGGCCTAATAAAATTGTGAGACTCTTTCATCTATAGCGTAAGCTCATTCTCTTTTATCCTATATTTGGTAGAAAAGGATAATGTTTACTTGCTCTCTCCCACAAGGTATTCTTTATGTAGTTTGAGACTATTTATTAAAACTCCATCCTGTCTTTTATTCTTCAAGATAAAAAACATCAATTAGTATCTTGCATATCTAACCCATCATTTGTCCTCTGCCCTTACAGAGCAGTAGATTCTGTGCTTTAGTTGGCTTTAAGTTGAATTTGGGGGGGGGGGGCGGTAAGTGTAGCAAAGATGACCACTTATTTTCATTGAGTCATGTCTAATTTAAGTGTATGGTAGTTTCGGTGAAGGAGAGGAACTAACCACTAATTTTTTCTATTCATAGCCGAGTTTTATTCTGGAGATTGGAGTTCATCAGGCTGATTATTAACATGTTTTCACTACCTGCATCAGGGTTCCTGCTTTTAAACTGCTTTACAAGCTGTCTGATGAAAAATTTTCTATATTATTAGCTACAGATTTTTCTTAAAATAATTCTGTACTCAGCTCTGGAAGAGTCAGTAATTATTTTTTGAGAGCAAGGACCATGCCTAATCCATCTTTATTTCCCAAGTACTAAGCCTTGTGTCTTATGCAGCATAGATGCACAAAAGTATATGTTGACCCGATGAGTAAGTGAATATTGTTATAGTACTTCTGTGTCCACAGAATATAGTAAGTTCTTGGTTCAGTGCCCTCCTTGCCTTCTTTCTAATTCTTATGTAATATCAGTTTTTCATAGAATAGAGTCACTCGGATTTTAAACTTGTTTGAGAGGTGGAAAAACTTCAGCATAAAGCTTCGTGAATTGAGCAGTTGGCCATAGGTTCGTTTTTAACTGCCACATTGAGCTGGAGAATTTGTAGGTCTCCCCCCCCCCCCCGGAAAATAAAGTGACTTTAAGAACTTCTCCTTTTTAAACAGTAAGTCTAAGTTCTTAATTATTTTGAATCAAAGACTGAAACAAGTCAGGAAATTTCAAGTTAAAATTCATGCCTGCTGTTTACCCAACACAAAACACATAAATTATGAAAGGCAACTGAGATTTTCAAAGACGTCGCTTATTTTACAACTTAAAACATTTGTTTTGGAAAACGGCTGCGAGTCTGTGAAACTGAGCATTTGTTGCTGTGGAGTGGAGTGATGAAGGTGGAAATAGAGGTCTGTCTGCTGTCCAGGAGGCTTATGTTCTGGGGTTTGTTGGCTGATGTGACTTCGAGGAAATTGTGACTTGTTGCTTAGGATGTCTCAGTAGGGGCCCTCTTGGCATCTGACCTGTGGTTCCTGAGAGATGACGTAGCCCTGTGTTTTGCAGCGTGTGTGGCAGCTCTGCCCTCACACCCCGATCTTCATGTGGCAACGGGGTGAACTGCCTTGCCAAAACTTCTGGTGCCCGTTAGGGGTGGTCCCAGTCCTAGATGAGTTCTACACGCAGCTGAGTCGTGTGTTGATGAACCCCTCGAAATTATTCAGCTAAATATGTTAAATGTCGGAGATACTTTTTAATAAGTATAGTGGCATTTTAAAAAACGTTTAAATTTTTTTGCATTTCCAAAAATGCTATTATATTGAAATAAATGATATATATAACATTGTTTAAATTTAAGGTGTACAATATGTTAATTTGAGCCATATAGATATTGTAATATGATTGCCATTGTAGTGATAATTAGCACCTCGATCACTTTAAGTAATTATCCTTTCTTTTTAGTGGTTGGAATAATTAAGTTATAGTCTCTTAGCAAGTCGGATTATAACACAGTGTTGTGTGTATTCACTGTACAGTGCATTAGATCGCTAGGGCTTATTTACTAATAGCAAGTTTGTACCACTAAACAACACCCACAAAACACCTTCTCACTCCTTTCCTGGCTAATAACAAATGGTCTATAAATTAAACCCAATTGTATGGTGGGCGAATGCCCAAGCTTTATTAATGCCCAGCTGATGTAAAGTATTAATGTGAAGAAAAACATTTGTTGATGAGAAGGTTTCCCTTGTTTTATCAGAAAAATAATAAACTCATTGATATGTATATAAATGAAGGTTTTACCAAACCCAAGTTAAAAAGATTGATGCTTCTGGTTTATCATGAAATAATTCAAGTGCACCTTGCATATAGCCTCCCTTCTTTCATGGATAGGCTTTCCTCCATGTGGGTGCCAGAGACACCTGATCCCACCGTTTCGTGTTTGTTTTCAGGATCAGTTCAGTGATATGAGAATCAGCATAAACCAGACACCTGGGAGCGGTCTTGACTTTGGGTTTACAGTAAAATGGGCACTTTCTGGGATCTTCGTTGCATCAGTCGAAGCAGGTAAATCATAGATTTAGCTCTACTCAACTTTCTTCCCCTTGTAATCCTATGCTGTTCAAAAAACCCTCCAGAAATTCGTTTATGTGATATAGGAGGAGAAAAGACCTGTGAAAAATGCAGCAGGAAAGTGAGGAGATGCATGTTCTTCCCCGAGACTAATACCATTTCTTCTCTTTGCCTAATTAATTTTGGTTTTGTAGAATCTTAATCTTGTGACCTTTATGGAATTCATTTATGAAAATTTTAGGTTTAATATTTGGAAATGCTTCCAAGCAACACTTGACTGAAAATTGGCCATGTTTGTGGTGGCTATATATGTGCTGTATAATAGGTGTTTTCTGAGCATCCTAATATATCTGTTGCCAGTGGGGTCCTCAGGATGTTTCTGGACTTTGCAAAAGGACTGCCCCTCCCCCACCCAGGGTTCTACCAAGTCAGTCTCAGGAACTCTGAGCAAAATATTACGACAGAGCCTAAAATTAAGCTACTGTAGTTAAGAAGAGTTCCTCATTTACATATTTTAGTTATATAAAATTCCATGCTAACTCTGGTTATTTTTTTGAAAATTCAAAAAGACTGTTGAATTAGATAACAGTAAGTGGTAATTGTAAGCGGTTTTAAATGGCCTTGCTTTTTTATCCATTCCAGAGTGCATTTGGATTTGGAAGCTCAATTAAAGTCCAATATATTTCACATTTTTAATTTAAAAATAATTTAAAATTTTCTTTGTTCTTAGGAAGGTAATAAAGAAATTTTATTGAACAGATGAACTTATTCCTCCTTTAATAATGAAGATACATACTATAGAATAAAAAATGCTCTCAGTGTTTTGTATGTTGTAGATACTCAAAAATGTGATGACTTAAAAAAATTCATGACTCTGCTCTACCTGAAAAATCTGAGAATAGTTAGTTGAGATTAAGAAGTCATTTTTTTCTGTAAGTAAGCAATGACTAGTAGAACGTAGATTTTTGTTTGGAATTTTTTGTTATTGGTTGTTTAATTTATTTTGCTTTATGTAGGTAGCCCAGCAGAATTTTCTCAGCTACAGGTAGATGATGAAATTATTGCTATTAACAACACCAAGTTTTCATATAAGGACACAAAAGAGTGGGAGGCAACCATGGCTAATGCTAAAGAAACCGGAAACCTAGTAATGGATATCAGGCGCTATGGAAAGTCTGGTGAGTTGGTTTTACCACTGTCTGCCTTTCTAAATGGGGAACTGGTCTTTGGCAAATGGTTATAACATCTTGCTTCAATAACTTTTTTTCTCTTTTTTTTTTTTTTTAATTTTTTGGCTTCGCGATGTTTTGCGGTTATGCTGAGACAAATCTTGAACAATCCTTCCATGACTATTCTGTTTGAAAACTTTTCACTAGCAGATTTACTGAATTCTACATTATTGATTGGTTGATTGATATGCTATACTGGCTCTGAATGTAGCTGTTAACGGAAAGCTATTATAATTGCATCTGCCTTTGGGAGTCTCATAATAGTTTTGAGTATTAAGAATTACACTATGATTTTACTTTCTCAGCAGCACCATAACTAACTGGTATAAGAGAGAACATGGTAGGTCATATTCCTGTTGTTCATGCTCAAGGAACTTTCAGTATAATTCTATTAGTGTGTTTCTTAGTTGTTGAGGTTAGATGGGGAAGGGCATTAAGCCTCCCCCTACCTGCCAAATTATGATCTCAAAATACGATATTCAGTTTTGGTTTACAGAAAGAGTCAGTGAATTTGCTAGTCTTTTCCTTATTAATATGATCTAACCCTTGTGTTTTCGGAAGGTGATCTGTTGGTCAAAACACCTGCACTCTTCACTTCTTTCACACACTACCTGATTTGTCTGTGTGTCTTCTGTATGTGCATTTTGTGTACGTGCATTCAGTAACTTTGTTCTTTCCACTTCACCATTTACGTGTACTCATTTCTTGATCATCATGTGCCAATCAGACTGGGGCAAAGACCAACCTTCCCTGCCATTTACACGGCATAAAACCCTCAATCTCACCAGTATGGCTACCAAAATTATAGGTTCACCCGAAACAAAGTGGATTGATACAACTTCTGGAATTTACAACTCAGACAAATCTTCAAGTCTGTCAATAACAACTGATTTCTCAGAAAGCCTCCAGCATTCTGTAAGTATTTTGAGAAGTGGGAGTATTTGTGTAGAGCAAAGTGTCTGTAGGAATTGTGTGTGTGGGGGGGGGGGAAGAATTTGAACAATTTTGATGCTACATTAAAAACATTTAGTTGAATAAGGTATTTTATAGTAATAAAAGTAAAATTATTTTTGATAATCCTAAGGCAACACTCATTAATAGAGTAATAGTTAGATAACGGTAAAATCAAAAGATCCCATAGTGATACTCCATAGGTATTTCTTACCCGTCTTCGTCATTATACCCATTTCTCAGATCTTTGTGGATGTGAAGTAGTAATAATGTAAAATTATGTATTGTAGCTTTTCTATGCTTTCTTTAGTCTTTACGGGTAAATTGCACACAATTACTATACTTATTTTAAAACCTCATGAAACATTTTTAGTTCTTGTGTAGATGAATTTGATGGGTAGACTTAGATGTGTGGTTAAGAGATACTCAATTACATTAATTGATTAAAAAGTATCAAAGCAATAGTTAAATTTAAAATTTCAAATAAATGTTTATGTTGACTCCCTAGATATAATTGTTGTTATGCTAAGATATTCTTTTATCTAATAAGGAGATCCTGCGACATGGTGTAAGAAAAGCTTAAATGCTGAAGAATCCTATATGCTTGAGTTGCTTACTCATAAATATAAGCTAAGTGAACTAATTATTTGGCACATCGTGTTTCTTGGAAAATTAATGACTGATTGAACTTAAAATCATCCATGCTTACAGACAGATGGTCATTAATCCTTTCACAAGTATTAAAAAATAATTTAAAAAATTTTCTAAGTAAAAAGCTATAAGAAACACATTAATATCCTATGAAACTCATCTTGTTAAGATATTTTCACTAATGGGAAATGCATTATTTAAACCCAAAGTCCAATTGGAGAGACTGTTGTTAACTGGCATTTTATCCTTTCCAGAATACTGAATCCAAGGAAATGAATGGAATTCGTGATGAAAGTACTACTTTTGAATCAAAAGGTAAACATCATCATTATAACTATGTGTATATTATAGAAGTCACAGCATTCAAGTTCTGCCATAATAAAAATTAATATCAGTGAGTCAAAGAAACACTGATCCCACTGCAAGTTGAAACTAAAAGGTTAGCATGCAGATCCAATTGCAGCCAGGTGGAAGGGCGTTCAGTTCCAGGGTTTGAATAGTTCAAGAACTGCAAACAAAGCTTTGGCAGCGTGTCCAGGAGCTTTGAGTGCCTGTGTGTCTAAGTCAAATAAGAAAGACTGGTTTTCCTGAGGCCAATAGCCTTCTTGCTCTGGTATGTTGGCAAAGGGAATCTTAGTTAAATCTGAAACGATGAATGAGGTTTCCTCTCCCCCTTTATTGTAAAAGGGACAAGCTTGTAGGCAGCTAATAGTAATAGAGAAATGGCAATAATAGTCGTTAGTCGAAGGACCCATTAGTAAGGAAAAACCAGGGGTAGTATCTAGGGAGATCTTGTATTGTGGAATTATCACTCTCTTCCTCCTTTTATGTCCATAAATCGTTGTCGCCACATGCTATGTGCTACTCCTTAGGCATACAAAATAAATAAGAAAGATCTGGTCCACATAGGCAGAGAAAGAGACCCAAAGAAGACAGAACTCCTGCTACCATGAAACTAGACTCCCATCTGGCTGGGTTTTCACAGTAGTTAGACGGCTTTGCCTCCGCGTTTGCCAGTTCATAATACATTAGGTCAAAGCCAAGCCAAGTTTATAAATTCCCCTTGATTGATGATTTATTTTGGTATTTAATTTCTGATAGTTAGAAGTGACTGCATCTTAACTGATGTTGCCTTCTTTATCAAAGGAGTTTTTAAAACGAACCTGACTTATTTTTGATTCACGATGTTAAACCCAAGCCATTTAGGTCCTATTCTGCCAGTGACTAAGGCAAAGCAAACAGCTAAGACACCAAACTCGTCATTAGTGTCTACAACTATATGCAGGCCTGTCATTTGAGGGTTTTCTTTAGACAAGTAAGCACCAACTAGTAATATCAAGTAATAATTGCATTTACATTTTATGAATAAACTGAAGTATAAGGATCATTTACCATAACCTTGTGACGGATTTGTAGAAGTCAGAATATTTTTCTTTTCTTCTTTTTTTTTAATCTGACTGAACTCCATTTGCTTAAAGTTAGTGCTTGAAGATGTTAAACTAAGGCAAAATACTTTAGATAGAAGAGTATTTTAATTTGGACATTTGTTTTTATTTTATCTTTCTCTGGGTATTAGTTTATTTTCTTGTCTTCCTCCCCACTATTTCTCAGTTCACTTTTTACTTAGTACCGCAAAAACTCTTAGTTACAAACAATTCTCCTCGGACTTTTAAATTTTGGACTGATTAACCTAAACAAAACATTTTAGTTTCCATTTCCCCAAAGCTGTGTGACCGAGCACGGAAGTATTTTGGCTTCTATGAAACTGTGATGCTACCTGCTAGAATTTATTAATAAAATAATTAGTTCCATTACTAATTTGGATGTAGTACAGACTACTAAAAATATGTGTCTTTGTACATTGAAATAATCCATATATTCTATGGCTATCAGTTTTGTCATTTTACATTTAATGCTTCGGACTAGAAAGGTGTGTCAAATACCATTTAGTTTTCCAATGGTGAGAGATGAGAATGAATGACATGGTATTGATATATTTTTTTTTTTGTATTTTTCAACTAGCATCTGAACCTATTTCTTTGAAAAACTTAAAAAGGCGATCACAATTTTTTGAACAAGGTAAACTACCAAGATAACAATTCATGCACTTTCATGGAATTGTTCCCATTCTCCACTCTGTCTTTGTAGTCTTTGGTGCTGGGCACTAAGCCTTTTCAATTTGGCTGTCATTGTGACCAAGCAACATAACCCATTTCCATTCTTTTCCTAGGGTCATCAGGCTTTTCTTACAGTTCATGGGTCTACCTCTGTGGTAATGGGTCTTTGCGTGTCTTTTGTATACTTCCGAATTTTTTTTTTTTCTAATTAAAGAGATTGAGATGCTATTAAACACACACTTCTTTCCACTGGGTGGTGACAGTAAGAAATGAGGAACTTCACTTACGCCTTACTGCTTCCTACAAATTGCATAATACTAGATTACACCAACACGATTGTTGAACTTCTGAAAACTAACTTTTGGTTATGGAAAATGCTCTTAATCAAGAGCAGAGTTGTTTCTTGCTATTGGAATGATGGCTTTGGAGTATTGATAGGACTGCCCTGTTGACTCTGAAGTAAATTAAATTTCAGTGCACTTCTGACCACGTGCTCTTTGAGCCTCCCCGTGTTGGTGCAGTCGGGCGCGCTGCCATCCGTGCTGGGCATGTGGCATTTCTTCCCCCTTTCACGTCTGTCTGATGCCCTGTCTCATGAGTGCAGTCCAAGCTGTGCTGTGCTGTCAAGAACTTAAAAGTAATATCCAACATTTGAGACACAATGGCACAGAGAGCAGCGTGCTGTTGGTGTCTAAATGTTATTGTTTCTTACTTTTAAGATGATCAAAAACCTTTACACACATGCCTTGTATTTACTGGATTCATAGATTTTTTTTAAAGAAAAAAATCTAGTCTTTCTTTGGTGAATTACGGTTTCTTTTTGGCCATAAATAGGAATAGCTCACGAGCTGTGCATGTACGAGGTCTATTTGTGTCAGTATCCTTAGTGTTTTTGATATTTTTGTTAAATTCCTGTTTTTCTATGGTAATTTAATTGAAACAGTATGATACCCCTAGCTCACACTGGCTAACATAAGACAATTCCTTTCTTTCTCTAGTCTAATTTTCACTCACTTTTCTTCAACAGGCTAGTTTAGGGAAGAATATTTTCCTAAGTCTCAAAGCGGTTTTCTTTTAAAAAAAAAAATGTGTAAGTGAATAATTTGACAGGTGAGGTTTCAGGAAAACTAAAAATACTGCATGATAGTGACTTTCCTGAAATTTGCTTACTTGTTTTATTATTCTTGTACTACATACACACACATTCGTGTAGCACGCCCTAAGAATAAAAAGAATATTAGGTCCATAAGTTTACACATGAAGTTTGATATCTGTGCTTCCCTTTCAGAGGAAAGGGAAGGATTTCTTGAACACGCTGTTATGGTGTCTTATTTAAGAAAAGTAGCTCATTAACAAGGAGACCTGGAAAATCTGATTATGGAGCTGTCACATTGTCATTAAATAGTGGCAAGTAAATATTTAGATTTGGTAGATGTCATAACATTTGAAATCCGTTTTTCCCCTCTGTTGAGCTCAGCTGTGACATACTACCCAGTGTGTTCATAAAAGAACCCTGAAACCTCTTCAGAAGACCCAGCCATCCAGCTCTAGTACCAAGGGCTAGGGGGTACCTTCGGCATCCGTAGTTTCTCTTTCTCTTTGTTTTAAATGACTTTGACTTTGGAAGATGAGTAACAAACAGATGGAATTGAAGAGAAAAACTGAGATACTGCTGCGGTTTTAAAAAAGAAACATTGATCTCACTTAGTATACTGGCATAGAAACAGCTAATAAGACTCTCTGAAAATAATTATTTCATAGAAATGAAAAGACTTATATATATTTTTTCCCTTCCTTTTCCACATGCTGCAATACAGGGAGTTCGGATTCTGTGGTTCCTGATGTAAGTAGCATTCGTTTTTGGAATAAATAAGGTGACCTTGGTGGGACTGAATTAGCACATACTGGCCTCACTTATTTTCGGTTGCATAAGAATTTATCAAGGGATAGTCTTTCCAAGTTGAAAAGACCCATTTTGAAACAGAAAGCCAAACCTCTTCTGGTACCTCTTAGGCAAAGAAAGGGTGGTATGAATTATTCATGTCAGTGAAAGTGCTTCAGCAGAAGACTGAATGAAGTAATGTGTTCTTCCTTTGTTCGCACATCTTCTCCGCTAACTGGTTTAGCTTCCAGTCCCGACTCTCAGTGCCCCGAGCCGCTGGGCGTGGGATCAAGAGGAGGAGCGGAAGCGGCAGGAGAGGTGGCAGAAGGAGCAGGACCGCCTGCTGCAGGTAGAGCAGAATGATGCGGACCCAGGGGCGCTGGGCTGGCTTTCCCCAGTCAGTGTCAGCCAGCACTGGGAAGCAAATTAAAAAATAATGAAAAGCTAATAACCTCATAATTAACAAATCTTTTGCTAGGCAGCACCTTTTGCATTCATTACATTTTTATTTTGAAGCTTTCCGAGTCCTCCTTTGAAAGTAATTATTTACCCTGTGTATTTTTTAGAATGCGGCACTGTGGTTTTCTGGATTTTCTTGTGTGTGACAGGTGTATGGATTGTGAGGATTTTCAACCCCTAGACTGTGTACTCACTCCATTGCAGAGAAATTCGGTCCCCCTTGCAGTTAGCTAGGGGCTCTAATCAATTACAACTGTGGTAAAGGGTGGCTATAGATTCAATTCCGAGTATCTACCCTTTCCCGAGACAGCAATTTAATTCGATATAAGTTATTTTGTACTTTAGGGATGAAAGTCCGATTGGTGAAAATAATACCACCATCTTTAAAGAGTGAGGTGAAGGGTAGAGCTAGCAAAAATGCTGGTGGAAAAGATTCTGTGTAACATCATTAATCTGTTAATTAACTAATTAACTAATATGCCATCTTTCCTTATAGGAAAAATATCAACGTGAGCAGGAGAAACTCAGGGAAGAGTGGCAAAGGGCTAAGCAGGAAGCTGAGAGAGAGAATTACAAGTACTTGAATGAGGTAGCGTTGGAACGTGCTATGTTCTTCTCTGTCTCAGTGAAATTAGCTGAAAAACGGAAGATCCTCTATTTCACCTGGCTTTTGCCACACATTCACTTCTATAAGCGCTTTGAAAAACACCATGAGCTCTGATTTGTCAGAATTTGGCTCTGATGTTTCAACCTTTCTCTTAGTTTCTCTACTGTATCATTAAATGGTTCTATTAATGGACCCTAACTGCATCTTTCTCTTCGTACTTATATTTCACCCACGCGTGGCTTTATTAGTGATACAACTTTTAACATCATTTCAAGTGGAAACCCTGGCCAACTACAATAAGTCTCTCAAACTAAATATGAATAAGTGAAATTATAGCAGTACACAGATTCGGATGGGTTTCTTTTTCCTTCTGGTCACATAGGAACTGATGGTCCTGAGCTCCAACAGCATTTCTCTGCCCACACGGGAGCCTGCTGTTGCCACCTGGGAAGCCTCTTGGGGAGAGGGGTCCAAGTCGTCAGACCGGGAAGGAACACGGGCAGGAGAGGAGGAGAGGAGACAGCAGCCAAAGGAGGGTGCGGAGGAGGACCAAAGAAAGAAGCTGCAAGAGCAACTCACTCTTGAGAAAGAGAGGAAACTGAAGGAGCAACGGTATCAGGAAGAGCAGGAGCAGAAGCGGCGTCAGGAGGAGGCCCAGGAGCAGAAGCGCCAGGCAGAGAGAGAGAGGGAAACTTCAGTCAAAATATACCAGTATAGAAGGTTTGTCCTACAGCCGGAGGGCACTGTTTTATATCGGCTCGCCTTAGCTCAGTTCATTTCCCTCTTCAGAGGCTCCCAGTTGGTCCCTACCATCCGTTTTCTACACAAACAGCCCAAGGGAGACCTTTTACATTGTACACCTGGTCCTGTCACCTTGCAACTCTTCAGATGGCTTCCTCTCACATTAGAATACCACCCAGGTCCTCTCTGTGACCTAGAAAGCTCACACGAGCAGGCTCTTGACCCTGTTGTCTACTTGGCTTCCTACCACTCTTCCCCTCTCTCTGTCTGTTCCAGCCACACTGGCCTCCTCTTTCTTCCTTGAAAATGTCCACATTCTTCCCCTGAACGTCTGCATTTTTTTTTTAAGATTTTATTTATTTATTTATTTGACAGAGAGAGAGACAGCCAGCGAAAGAGGGAACACAAGCAGGGGGAGTGGGAGAGGAAGGAGCAGGCTTCCAGCAGAGGAGCCTGATGTGGGGCTCGATCCCGTAACGCCGGGATCACGCCCTGAGCTGAAGGCAGACGCTTAACCGCTGTGCCACCCAGGCGCCCCCGTCTGCATTTTTTTAGTCAGTGTGCTTGCAGAGACTCACCTCTCTCTCTGTCTTCCTCATTTTCTTTAAGTCTCTGCTCAGATGTCACCTCATCTAAAACATATGCTTTTCCCCCACACCTTCTCCCCATATGCCTTACCATGTTTAATGGTCCGTATTTGTCTGTGGCCTGCCTGCCCACTGAAATGTAAGAATTACATGTAATACTCTTTTTGTTTTGTTTGCTTCTGTAGCCCAGCCCAGGTAGGAGGCATTCTGTATACATTTGTGGGATAGATGAATTGCAAATGTCTGTTGGTATTAGTAGGTCTTCTTTCCACAGCGATTGATTGAAATGCTTCTGTGTGTTTAGTTTTCAACCCAGAGACCATCTTGTAAAGAGGCTAGAATAACCTTGTTTTGATATCAATTTCTCAAACTCCGGAAGAGTGTTAAAGTCTAATATGTTGACCATAAACTCTTCTTTCTATCTTTAGGCCTGTTGATTCCTACGACATACCAAAGAGAGAGGAAAAATCTTCAGGGTTGCTTCCTAGTGACAGGTATGTGGGTCGTTTCGTTGTAATTTCGTTGGAATAATTGACTTTAGATGAATATTTGAGGGCTTCCCTAGTTGTATTTTAGAACTCCTTTAGCTCTTGATCTTTCATGGGATATAAAGAGATCTCACTGGTTGATCTTTGTATGGACCAGCGTTTGCTGTGTAACCAGCTACCCCTAAACTTAACGATTTCACATGATTTTGTGGGTAAGTCTTTTGGGCTGATCCTAATTGGCCGTTCTTTTAGTTGATTGGGTTCCTCATCCATCTTCTCCTAGTTTACTAGGCAGCTCTGCTTTGGGGAGTTGGCTGTAAGCTGGGACAGTGAGAACAATTCGGCCGTGTTCTTTCAAGATCCAGCAAGCCAGTGCAGTCTTATGTACATGGTGGCTGAGCAGAGAAGACAGAATTAAAGAGAGGAAGCATGCAGGGCGTCTTGCAGTGTACGTTCTGAACTGGCCCACCAAGGCTTCTGTCACATTCTATTACCTAAAGTAAAATCGCGGGCCAGCCCAAATTCACAGAACAAAGGAAAACTTCACCTCTTTACGGGAGGCGCCACAGCACAAGGGGAACGGATGCAGGGTAGAATTGTGTTCCTTCTGTGCAACTACTTTAACTTTTATTTTAAAGAGGTTATAAGCAACAGCATAAGCTTGCCCAAAATGAAGTTACATGTAGACATCTGAAATGAGAATTGTGGCCTTCTCTGAGTTTGATGAGACCTACTGGTCAAGTCCAGTAAATGTTAGCTATATCTTAAAATTTCCTGAGACACAAATTTAATGTGTTTTTTTTTTTAAAGATTTTATTTATTTATTCAACAGAGATAGAGACAGCCAGCGAGAGAGGGAACACAAGCAGGGGGAGTGGGAGAGGAAGAAGCAGGCTCATAGCGGAAGAGCCTGATGTGGGGCTCGATCCCACAATGCCGCGATCACGCCCTGAGCCGAAGGCAGACGCTTAACCGCTGTGCCACCCAGGCGCCCCACAAATTTAATGTTTTAAAGTAATTTTAAAAATGCTTTGCCATTTTGAAATCACTAAGGTCTTCTGAATAGACTCTGTCTATAAATGTCCAGTGCATGACCATTAAATTGTTTTCAGAGCTGACATTTCTTCTTAGGAAGTTTACCTTAGAGATACAGAAAGACTCCTCTCTCCAGGCAATCAGGATGACTGAGAGGACTCCGAATAGATAGGGAAAATTAATGTATTGGTGGTAATGGGCTGACATTCAGCCAGAAAGTTTTAGTGATGGCTGCTCTTCTTTATAATGCAGGTTTCTGGGTAACTGTGGATCATTAAAATGTGTATCTCTCTTTTTTAAAGATATGCATTTATTTATATATTTAAATAATCTTTGCTTATGTAGCTTATAACCTGAAGGAAAGAATTATATTGCAGAAGAAAACTTAACAAATCCTGGAAAATACAGAACACTGCTAGACCGTTCAGTACAGCAGGCCTTAGAGGCGTTAAGGAGGGTGTGGCTGGACATCTTGTAATAAAATTATTTTCTATGTTAATGCAAATGAAACCATTCATGAAAGTTGCCAGCAGTTGCGATACGTTATTATGTACTATGTTGTGTGTTGCATACATGTACATACACATTGTATGCATGTACGTATGTAATGTGTATGTATGGTAATGTCTATCCTTCGTTATTACCACCACTGTGTGAAGTCACGGTGCTTAGTAAAGTGCGAATGAGACCAGCCGGGGTTGATACAGAAATCTAAATGTTGCCATCACAAAACCAGGCATCTTCAGTGGTTGCGCCAGGGTGCTCGAGTACCTCTTCGCACTGCCAAGGTAGCGTTTGTTCGGCTGTGTTGCAGGAGGTGCCCCAGTGCCCAAAAAGTTGATTTCATGAAGGAAAGGACAGTATGATGTTAGGTGATTTGAAGATAGATGCTTGGTACAGCCTGTGCGATTGAGATCTGGAAGGGAATCAAAGTCTACAAACTGGTCAAAAATCATAGGCTTAGGGGGCGCCTGGGTGGCGCAGTCGTTAAGCGTCTGCCTTTGGCTCAGGGCGTGATCCCAGCATTCTGGGATCGAGCCCCACATCAGGCTCCTCTGCTGGGAGCCTGCTTCTTCCTCTCCCACTCCCCCTGCTTGTGTTCCCTCTCTCTCGCCGGCTGTCTCTGTGTCAGATAAATAAATAAAATCTTTAAAATAAAGAAATCATAGGCTTAATCATCCTACAAACCGGAGAGGATCTTCACATGCTCTTCACATGCTCTTCTCTTATTTAGAGACATCTACCTTGTACAACATGAAAAATTCCGTATTAAGAAGATAAATGTAGCTTTCAGCAGATATAGGAAATAAATCAACTGCTTTAAAAAGCAATCTTTTTGGTGTTCTTACATCATAAATGTAAAAAAGATGTTCTTAATGAGATGTCTATAGTATGTTGTGTTTTGTGTTGTAGGAATAAATCCAGATCCACAACTGAGCTGGATGATTACCCTACAAATAAAAATGGTAAATGTGAACTTTTTTCTCCAAATTCTTCAGCACTGTTGCTTGTTTATGCTATCACATGTTATGATCAGTATTTTTAAAGTCAATATATTTCAGATTAAGATTACATAATTAAAATACCAAGTATTTTTAGCATTTGTGTATAAAAACAAAGCTATCTTTTGCTTATTTTGGCTTTACTTTATAATGGTGGGAGTACTGGGAGATTAAAATGGTTTTAAATAGATGATGAAACATGTGGAAATTTTTCAGTGTTATTGATAGTTTTGTATAGATTTTATCTTGCAGCCAAGGACATGGGACAGAAAAGTTCTCTGCAGAATACCAGGGAATTTAAAATGTTTATAAACGAACTTGTACATTAAAGTGTCAAGATGTCCAAAAGTCCAAAATGATAATGATTTTGCTAACCTGGCAAAAATAATTTGGAACCTGATATTGTTCGTAAAAAGTGTATTTTTAGGAGTGCATGTAACTAAAATTATATAACTAAGGGGAAACACACACACACACACACACACCACTAAACAAAAAGCACCATTTTAAGCAGGGTTTGCGTACTAGGTTTTGGGCAAGCAGGGTGCTTGCTGGTCAGTTACATAAATGAATGAAGGTCCAAGTGAGGATTGGGGTGAATTTGGTGGACATGCCCACTGAGTGGCTAGCCATGCAGGAGAACGCAAGGCCATTGTTTCTGTGGTAAAGGAGAAGTTAAAAACAATGTGGATTTTCATGTTATCTTTTAAGTTGCTGACAAGAATAAAGAAAATTTAAAGCCCTCTGAGCCAAACCACGTATCTACAGGCCTATAAATGGTCAGGGGGAAGCTAGTGTGTAACCTCTGGTTAAAGCTTGTCGAATTTAATTTCTATTAGGTTCTATGATCACTCCTTCTCCTTAACACTTAGGAGCTTCCATTATCTGGTCCTAGTTTAAATTTCCAGCTCTTTCGCTCTTTTCCTGTTAGGGCCCCTTAACTAAAACCAGGATTTTCTCTCTTGCGGTTGCCAGTTGATCAGAAGCTTTCTGATCTGGTTCCTCTAGTTTTACTCGTTTGGATTTCTGGGTTTCTTTTGCCCCTGAGTTTGCCCCTAGCCTTCATTAAAATCAAACTTTAAGTACTTCCATCTTCAGTGTGTGTTTTCTTCCCTCTACTAATCCTAAGCTCTTGAATAGCAGAGAGCGCACTTATGAAATATTTTATTGAAAAACTTGGTTATGCCAATAAGGCACTTTTAAAATAGAAAATGTTTAATTAAAAATCTGACCAAATTGATAAGCTGTGGTGGGGACCCGCAAAGGTAAATATAGGGGGGCATGAGAAAACTGGCTTCGTTCACTGCCTCCTGGAAGTTGAACTAAAGCAGAGCTGTACCCTGATTTTTGAAAAATTAATGATAGCATTAAATCTGGAGAGTGAAAGGAAACAAATCCTTAGATGGAATTTCCTAATCCAAATTGGAGGGGGAAGATACTTCAAAGTTATGGATGTTTTACCCAAATCAGAAATTAATCAGCAAATCCGATGAGACGAAGCCCTCAGGATAAAACCTAACTGAATTGTCATGCATATATTCAACATCCAAATTATAGCTTTGTCAGTTTCTCAGAGGACACACAAGCCTGATGACATTCCTTGGTTAATATTTGGGTTACTTGGATATTTTTCAGTTTCACCAAAGCTATTGCAGTGATTGAATGTGCTCTCATTCCTACAATTTGATCATGACTCACTCTAGAACTTATACCATGAAGACTGGAGTCGGGTCAGCTGGAGAAGCAGGAACATATGTCTTGCTCTCCCCAGGGGGAGTGTAAGTTTTTGAAGGCATTGTCACAGCAATTTTTCGATGAGCGTGTGTTTGATTGATTTCATTTTGGAAGGAAGGGACAAGTGGAAGAGAAACTATTTCTGGACAAGCACTTTGTAACTTAATAGCGCTGAAATCAATGCTGGCTGTTTCCTTTTTGGGCAGGCTCCTTCAGTCTTCCTGAGTGTGCTCTGAGCCATGCCTCTGGGCGTGGAGCTGGAATTTCCAGGAATAGCAGACTTTGCTTTTATGTTCCCATGCAGCGGTCTTACTGAGAATTGATGTCATATGTGTACAATGTGTACAATGTCACCTTTTGCTACATTGTATTTGGAGATTTATCCACAATTCCCACCCCCCCCCTTTAATAATGTGCTAATCCTGCAGCTTCTGGTGTGTTTTTAGGAGGCAATAAATATTTAGACCAAGTTGGGAGCACTAGCTCTGCACAGAGGAGCTCCAAGAAGGAACAAGTCCCTTCGGAAGCAGAGTTAGAGAGACAACAAATTCTTCAGGAGATGAGGAAGAGAACATCCCTTCTCAACGACAACAGCTGGATTCGACAGCGCAGCTCCAGTGTAACTAAGGAGCCCATTTGTCTGCCTGGGATTATGAGAAGGTGCGGGACTTTTCAGGCGTTATTTCCTCTTCTGTGCTCTGAAGCAGATATCTGATTTCTAGACAGGCTGGTTACTGTGGACAGGAGAGACGTCATCATTTCTTGTCTTAGGAAATGGAGCGGAGAAAGGGAAGTACAGCGAGCGTCACTGGGCACATGTTACCGAGCACGTATTGAGCGCCACACATATGCCTGTCACTTTGTCTCCATCATCTGACTTACTCTGGGGAAAATGCTTTGAGGCAGGGATAGTGATTCTCTTTTTCCGTACAGAGAAACTGTGGCTCAAGCGGGGATACACGTGGACAAAACCACATGGCTAATAGGTTGCAAAGCCAGATATGGAACTCTGAAGTGCAATTCAAGCCCTTGAATGTCCTTCCTTGGCTGCTGATCTGAAAAAGAAAATTAAGCCTCTTTTTGTTAATTTTTTAAAAAAAGATTTCATTCATTTGTTTGAGATAGAGTGAAAGTGAGCAAGCGAGAGAGAGAGAGAGAGAGAGAAAGAGAGAGAGTGCGTGCACAGGGGAGGGGCAGAGGGAAAGGAAGAAGCAGGCTCCCCACCAAGCAGGGAGTCCAACGCAGGGCTTGATCCCAAGACCCTGGGATCATGACCTGAGCCAAAGGCAGACACTTAACCGACTGAGTCACCCAGGCATCCCAAGCCTCTTTTTGTTTATAATGAGGTAATGGTTCAATTGGAATCATGATAATAGTGTTCACAAAATGTGAAACCTAATTTTTGCAACTTTAAGAAAAATATATAGATATAAATTAATTGGAGATGAGAAGATGAATATTCTAAAAGATGTATCTTGGGTAAATGAATACTGAAGCTACTTTTATTAAGTATTTTCACTGGTGACAAACTGGGGAAAATCTGTAACACATTCGAAAGGGCTAGTTATCTCAATATACAAGTAACTTTTGTAAATCAGTAAATAAAGCATGACAACTTTGTAGAAATATAGACAACTGATATGAGCAGATAGTTGACAGAAAAAGAAACTAAGTCAGTAAACATTTAAAAGATCAACACTACTCCTAAAATAACAATCATATACAAGATTTGTGGAGTTAAAGGATTAACTCAATCCAGTACTGGCAATGGTATAAGGAAACAGGAATTCTTGTTTCCAGTTGGGTGGAAAGTTTTTCATTGTTTATTAAGCTAAAGTTTTTATGTCCATACCCTGTGAGCAATTTAGTTCCTGGAGCTTAATCTTCTGAATGTATTTGGAGAAGTATGGAGAGATATATCGAAGGATATATACTTAAATATTATTTGTAACAGCAAAGAGAAAAGAAACAGAGTATCTATTAAGAAGAGTACTTAGTACTTGCTAAATAAATAGTGGCACATTGGTAAACCCACTAAGTTTTGAAGTGGTATATGATACAGCAGTGTCTCCTCCTTTTATAGTTGTATAGTATTCTACCGTATCACAGTTCGTATCAAAATTGCCTGGGCAGCTCTTTGGATGGTGTTGGTTGGGGCCCTTGGACAGTTATAGTCCTTTTGAGCTGGGGTTGGCAAATCTTTCTTTTGGTATGAAGAACCAGATAGTAAATAATTTTGGCTTTGTAGGCCACGTCAGTCTCTGTCACATGTTCTTTGTTTTTTTATGACCATTTGAAAATTAAAAATACCCTTAGCTCATTATTTGTACATATCCTGACAATGAGCTATAAATTGCCAACCCCCTGATGTTGATGTTGCCCTGAGAGCTCATCGGGAGCTATTGGTCGGGAACTTCTGTTTCCTCGTGGGCCTCTCCACATAGCTGCTTGGGCTGCCTCATGACATGGCACCTGGATTCAAAGAGGAAACCTTGCAGGAAAATAATTCCTAATGTGCAAGTATTTACAAACCTCCATCTGTACATGTTGCTAATGTCCTATTGTCCTAATATGTCACATGGCCAAGCAGAGAATCACTGGGAGGGGACCACACAATGACATGGATACCAGGAGGGTGATTCCCTGGGGGCCTCTGAAGTACTGTCTACTGCATGAACTGACATGAAAATAGCTCTAAGATAATATATTACACGGAATAAAGAGAGCTATGAATGATATGCATTGTAGAGTAATCCCATTTGTTTAAGAGTGTTAAACTCATGAACACATTACATATGTATATAAACATGGCTATACTCCTATAATTTGACTCTGTATGAAAATCTGTATATAACAGAAAAAGTCTAGAAGTTAACAGTGGTTACCTCTGGGAATTAGGGCAGGCAAATTGTGGTAAGTGAGGGTGGAGGGAAAATTTAGTCTTCCCTCAAATACCCTCCTATATTGCTTGGGTCTTTCTCATTACAATGATGTAGTATTTTTATAATTTTAAAAGAAAAAATACATATTTCAAACATGGGGTAAGAGATCAAATTTTTTTTTTTTTTTTTTTTTTAAAGATTTTATTTATTTATTTGACAGAGATAGAGACAGCCAGCGAGAGAGGGAACACAAGCAGGGGGAGTGGGAGAGGAAGAAGCAGACTCATAGGGGAGGAGCCTGATGTGGGGCTCGATCCCATAACGCCGGGATCACGCCCTGAGCCGAAGGCAGCCGCTTAACCGCTGTGCCACCCAGGCGCCCCAAGAGATCAAATTTTAAACGTAATAACAAAATTGACCTGTTAGAAATAAACCATTTATAATTTGGAGTCAATCTTTGTAGGTAAGAATTAATGTAAGCACTTGACTTCATTCAAGAGAGATTTTCCAAAAGTTATATTTAAATCAGTTTGTGAGCTAAATTCTATTTTATTTTTAAATAATTTTTGAGCATCTTATTTATGTATTTATGTATTTATTTGAGAGAGAGCAGGGAGAGAGATAGAGGGGGAGGGAGAGAGAATCCCATGTAGACTCTGCACTGAGTGTGGAGCCCGATGCAGGACTCAACCCCAGCACCTTGTGATCACAACCTAAGCTGAAACCCAGAGTTGTCCACTTAACTGAGCCACCCACGTGCCCCAATTCTATTTTAAATGCATATTCAGTTTAAGGGAAATGGTTGGTGAATGCTTCTATAAGATGGCTTTTAGACAGTTGATTAAATTCAGGGTTTGGGGTGGGAAGGAGGACTGCACAGTAGGAATGGTCTGGATTACTCTGGAATCAGGGAGACACTGGTTTAAAAGCCAGTTCCACCACTAACTAGCTCTTTTTCATATGGGCAAGTTAACTTCCATGAGATATATAAAATAAATGTATATAGTGTTGTGAAGATTAAATAAAAGTTTTGTGACCATGTTTAGTCTAATACCTGACATAATGTAAGCACCTAAAATGTTTTGTTTTCCTTTTGGTTGGGTTTTAAAAATTAATATTGATATGTCTAATCTGTTGAAGGTTTAAAGGAGGAATGTATGTCTTGGTAGTAGTTTATTTAAAACTTTTTTTTAGTATTTTCTTTTCCACTTTGATGTTTCTTCTTTAAGTACCAAGTAAATAAAAATGAAATGATTAATTGGATATGAAATATCGTGATTCTGATGAAAAGAAACTTTAGTTATTAAAGGTAATTTTATGTGTAACTGGACTTGTTAGATTAATACCTACTTATAAAATACATAAAATGGGTATTTTAGGGACTATAATGATATATTGATTCTAGTTGAATGTATTATATAGTCTTAATTAATTCTTTCTATGTTTCAGAGGTGAATCTCTAGATAACCTGGATTCCCCAAGATCCAATTCTTGGAAACCATCCCCTTGGCTTAATCAGCCTTCAGGAGTCCATGCTTCTTCCTCTGTTCAAGACTTCAGTCGCCCCCCGCCTCAGCTGGTGTCCACATCAAACCGGGCCTACATGCGGAATCCATCCTCCAGCATCCCGCCTCCTTCAGCTGGTTCTGTGAGGACCACCGCTGCGCCATCTCCCACACCACACAGCCATTCTCCTTCAGGTTCACAACCGGGCTCCCAGCTACGCAACAGGTGAGGACCTTAGTCTCGGGGATTTTTTCATTAAAATTTTCCCAAAGTCTTGTCCAAGTTTTCTAGTGAAAACCAAAAATAAGCATTTTGGAATCTGTCAAATTCAGTGTTCTTTTACCAAAATCAATTAAAGCCTTCTTAATGGCTTTCCATGCTACCCGGAGAGCATTTATGGGTGTCTTGTGAAGCCATCGGAGACCTTTAAAACATGTACCTCATTGCCACTTTCTCGTTTGGTTTTGCTTGTGGTCAGTGCAGACATACTCGTATAATTCTCAGTGCAGAATATAAAAGTACACAATAGCTTGTGAATGCATTTGCAGTTTATGAGTAAAAGCAGTATTGTAAAATGTTTGATTTTTACTGAGGCTCTAATACAAACTTTTTATAGGAACTGAGTTGAAAATGAAAGCTTTATAACCAAGCTCCATTGTCTGTGGAACTTTTAACAAGCTGGGTAGAAAAATGTTAAGTAGTTATCTATTGCTTTTTGTTTGTTTGTTTTTGATTTTCAAAACCATTGCTGGCTTCTTATCTAGTTTGCCAACATTTCGTTCAGACCCCATCAGCTGAATTCTGTAGGTTAAGTGCTGCAGGAACTGGATAAGAGTTATAACTGGAGGTCTTACTCAACTTGTCTTTTGATGTGGAGTAAAGCACAGACATCAGCACGTGTTGGGTTTTGAGGTTTGCATAGCTTCTCTACAGACCATCAATGCTTCATGAAGCCCCATACAGCAGTGTTTCTGCTGTCATCCGAAGGGAGTTCTACTGGCATGTGTATTTTCCATTGCAAGTGAAATACTGAAAAGTAAAAACAAGTGATAAGTATTGGAATTTTTTTTAGCCGTCAAGGGATTTTGTTAAGAAAACATATCCATCTAAAATAATGTTACTCGTACCAGGATCTCTCAAATGTGTCTCCTGGAGTTTGAGTTAAGAAAGGGTGGGAATGTGTGGTAAAGGCTGGGGCGAGATGAAGGCTCTCGAGTGGGAGGGAGGCAGAGGCGAGAGTATGCGTTTACTTACTGAGAGCTTCACCCTAGCAGAGCAGGTAGGAGACAGGCTGTTGGCTTTTCTGCGCTGGGAAGGTCTCTATCTCGGAGGTGGCCCTCTAATGTGAGGCACTTGGCAGTTGTGCACTTTCTGAGTCCCTACCCTGTGCCAGTACTGTGGGAGGCAGTGGTGCTAAGTGACCTTTACCTTCCCACCTGGGACAGGAGAGACCCGCATGCAAAGGAAAGTAGACACCCTCCTTACCTATCTCCACGGTGGCTGTCAGCCACTTGTCATCTCCTTTTCCCGGAGGCAGTCCTGGAAGCCAGAGGCACCATCAGGGAAGCACTGGTCCTTCTGTGTAGCCAGAAGAGCAGGTGAAGGAGAAGGAGGATGGGAAAATAAGGTAAAGATGATAGAAGAGGCGTGTAGTACCTTTTGGGTGAAGCTGGGGCTGCTCTCCTAGCATCCTGATGGGTGTGACAGGAGGAGGGCTGGGCTTTGGCTGGTGAACTGGCTGGATTAGAGGAGGGGAAGACTCGTGCTGAATACAGATGTGATCTCAGGAGACTAATGTCAGGAGTTACAGAATGGACTAATTACCCTGAAATTGTTAATTTACATGAATAGGTTCAAGGGTTTCAGAACCACCACGGAGCTCCTTCAAGGTACAACATAGCATACTTTGATTGGTTGGTGACAGTTTTCTTCCCACAGATCTGTACTTTCCTAAGTAATTATTAATGTTAATGCCAGAGTGTGATTTTAAGTAACCTTGATGCACGCAGATGAAAGCCTCCCTTCCGTTCTCGTTCCGCGTCTAGGTCAGTCAGTGGGAAGCGCGTGTGCTCCTACTGTAATAACATTCTGGGCAAAGGAGCTGCCATGATCATCGAGTCCCTGGGTCTTTGTTATCATTTGCATTGTTTTAAGGTGAGACTGAGACGAAGAGCTTGCAGGCCCGCAACGCTTTGCTTGGAGAGCGCATGGCTTCTTGGCGCGATGGGTGTGAATGTCCCACTAACAAACTCGGTGCTACATTTGCCAGTCTGTGCTGCACTTTGAATCACAAACTGCCTGCTCTCAAATCTTGAACCTAGTCTCAAAAACTAAATCCAGAAACACTGTGCACTCCTGGTCTTCAGTCTGTTAAGATTCTAGGAGTAAAATTTACAGCTTATAAATCCTTTCTTTAACATGCTGTCATAGGCGTACTTGAAGTATAATTTACCAGTGTCATTAACAGCATGGGGACATGCAATTCTGAGTGTCTGAAAGCCTAGCTTTGATAGGAAGAGTATGTCAAGAAGAGCATTGTCAAATATTTCTAGGATTGCAAAGCCTGCTTACACCTGATGAGTTTTGCACAGAAGAACTAAGCCTGTAATTACTTTATTTTGCATTATCTGTCTTTAGAGACACATCAGTGTGATTCTAGAACTTGCATTGGGCCAGAAAGAGACTCTGGCTCTTATTCCTGGAGTCCTGCAGACCACAGCTTGTTTAAGCTTGTGTATCACTGGCTTGAGTAGTTCCTGGCAGAACAGAACCAGTCCAAATAATCAGTGTTTGAGCATGTGGAACCAGTATACATGGCCTGAAAGTGAAAGTGCCAGGTGCAAACACTCACCAGCCTGGGGCAGCGGCCACCAGGCATTGTCCACCTCAGAGGAAAGTGCCAGAAACCCACTCTTTGTTCACTTCTCTAGCTCTTCCATGGGATGCCTTATCCTCTCACATTCCCCTGCAAGAAATGAAGACTAAATTCTTCCAAGCCAATCAGCAGATCATTTTTACTCTTTGGGTATATTTAGAATGATTATTTCGGCTCTTAAAATTAGACTTATGAATTCTTTAAGGTCTCATCTGGCAGGCTTGATTTTAATCTGCTAATTATCTTTTGGGCTTTTTTTTTTTCTTTGCTGAAACATATCTAAGAGCTTAGAAGCTGCATTCTGCTCAATTTTTTTTTCCCCCTGGGAGTGTCTGGAGAGTTCTCAAACTGACTGATTGTGGCGATTCTTTTTTGTCCCTCAGTGTGTGGCCTGTGAGTGTGACCTCGGAGGCTCCTCGTCCGGAGCTGAAGTCAGAATCAGAAACCACCAACTCTACTGCAACGACTGCTATCTCAGATTCAAATGTAAGAGAGCAAATCAGGGAGAAAATTTCTTGTCTTTTAAGGAGGCCGCGGGTTCCCATGCATTTCCCTGACCCTGCAGCCGTGTCCCCCTCGAGCTCCCTGCCTTAGAATTCCAGGCTTTAGGAAGCTTCATGCGTCCCCCACCTTCAGAGCGGGTGTGGGGAGGGGGTCAGTGCTCCAGAGCCCAGCCACTCTCGGGGGGGCTTGTGGGGCCGGGGAATGGGAGAGGGACGCCTTCCTGAGCCAGGACAGCATCCTGTGCTGCCTGCTCTGTGTTTGGAGAAACTTCTAATGACTCGAGGATATCAACAAAGCCAAACAGACGGTTTAAAATGATCCCTCTGTGTAGACTGTAGTCTGTTTCTTGGCTAAGACTCAGTCCGTCATTATCAGCTGATTTCCGTTACTTCACGGTGGGCTTTGTTTTCGTGATTTAGAACATGACCAACTTTAAAAACCGTGGCTTAAAAAAGGTAGTAAAGAATAGCTTATAGTTTATGCTTTATTTCCATATAATCGTATGTTAGTATGATTAATATTTCCAAAAGGAGAACATGAATTCTGATTATGTGGTGTCTCGGTGTCATTTTTGGGAAAACTGAGTTTTTCAAACACTTCAGATGCTAATTTGTATCTAAGCATGTTTTTGTTTGTGTGTTATAAAACCTAGGATAGCTCCGATAGATTGCATATCGTTTGTAGCCACATAAAGACAACCGTTACTGCTGTTGATATTTTAACCTTGATGCTGGTAACATGTGTTTCTTCCTTATTGTGAAAGGGTGTTACAAGTGGTATCAGCAAAACCATTTGCTTTTGAACTCTGAGGTATTTATATGGCCCTTTATGTGTAGAGTGCTTTGAAAATGGTTTCAGCCCAGTCAACTCTCTTTTATCTGTCAGTGGGTTGTGAACCTTCTCTCCCCGGCGTCCTGTCCTTTTCTGGATGCGACCACTGAGGTTGGAGAGTGGCGAGGCTGGGCACGTAATGGCGGGAGTGTGTGTATGTGTGCGCGCTTTTCTCTCTCGAATCAAAGTCCCAAGCCAAATAGAATTGATTTTTGGAATCTTCAGGGGAACATTGCCCATGCCTTTTCTCTCCTCCAGCACAAATAATAGAGTTGAGTGTAACTTATTTCTATATCAGCAGTTTATTTTTACTTCATTTTTGCAAATAAAGGACTCCAGCGCCGAGGCCGTGATTTGCCTAGCTTTATCCTAAGTGAGTGACAAGGTCACTCTTTCTACCTCATGGGGCCATTCTCTGAGTGATGACTGCTATGTATCCCGGGCGGCGATATCCAAGTATTTCTCCGTCCTAAGTACTTCTCTTCTTTTCTCCTTGCCTGATCAGCTGGACGGCCAACCGCCATGTGATGTAAGGCTCCCCACGAAAGCACTGTTGCAGATAGAAGAAGAGGTGGTTGCTGCTGATGTCCATCTATAAATACGTGTTGTACGTCTTTTTTGCTCTTTTTTTAAAAAGAATAACACTTTTTTTTTTTTTTAATTTTTGCCTCTATAGATTACATCAGAGCATTATAGCCTTGGGAGAACCTGTATTTTTGTTGTTGTTTATTTATACGAAAGTGATTCTGTGTGTGTGGGGGGGGGAAGTGCAGTATTTACTTTTTAAATTCAACATCTGAAAAGCACAAGGGAAAATAAGAACTTCGAACTGTTTTTGACTCTGATAATGATCTAGTTTGAGTTTCTAGTGGTGTTTTGAAGAGGGTTAGTATTTTATTGTTTTTTTTAAAGGTTCTGAAACATTATTTGAAATAGTTAATATAAATATATAATTGCATTTGCTCTGTTTATTGTAATGTATACTAAATTAATGCAGAACCATATAGAAAATTTCACTAAAATCTACCCACAGATTTGCTTTCTGTGTCCTTCTTTTCATCTATGTAATATTGTGCTTTTGAAAAAAAATTTTTCAGCATGTGTGACATTTTATTTGCTTCATGAGGGGAATCTCTATTTTCTTCACCAGGATGATCACTAAGCAATGCCCCATAGAAAGTGCTTCTTTTCATTAATACAGAATCGTCATGGTTTGTATACCAAAAGTTTTCTCCAGGAACTAGTATGCCTTTCTGTTCCACTGCGTTTGTAAATAAACTTGCTGATGCATTAAGGACGGGTTCTCTTTTTTTCTTCTGTGTGTGTATATGTGTTCGCCTACCTCCCAGACCTTTTAATCCTATTTCACCTGCGGCTTTTATCGATATTTTTTATTTCACATCTTTACTGAGATAAAAAGTGACATATAACTAAATTCATATATTTAAACCATACAATATGACAAGTTGGATATGTGTGATTACCTATGAAATTATCATCATAATCTTGATATTGTTTGTACTGGAAAACTTTAGGAACTTTATTTTTGACGGAAGGTTGTTTCTGAATGCTGTACGCGTCTGTGGTAGGAGGCGAAACGGATGGCGAATTGTTGGATCATTTGGATAAAATCTTTATTCTTCTGCTTCCCCGGGGATAAAGGGAAATAGCAGTGAGTTTAGAAGATCTACAGAAGAAAAAAAACCCCAAATGTACTTCGTTTTAGAAATCTGGAACCGTGAGGCAAGAATACAAAACTTTTGCTTGCTTTGAGCAAAAATATCAAGTTGAACGAATCCTTTATAACAGTGAAAGTAGAATGGATAATTCTAGGGTATGAGAACAGTATTTGGAATAGGTTACAAATAAGAAGCTCTAATAAGGGAAAAATTAAAAATTTAGTTTGCTTTTGTTTTTTAGTACTCATTACTTTAATAATTTGAAATAAATAATGTGCTTATTGGGGTACCTGACTGGCTCCGTAGATAGGAGTATATGACTCTTGATCTTAGGGTTATAATTTCAAGCCTCATGCTGGGTATAAAGATTGATTAAAAATAAAATCTTAAAAAAATAAAAAATGTGTTCATTGAAGAAAATTGATCAGATGCCCCAAAGCATAAATATAACTCTCAATTCCCAAACTCCAGGCAAGAGCTCTGTTTGAACTCATTCTGTATATATTTACCCTGCATTCTTAGCATCGGATTGTGAATTTTTCTGTGTTCCTAAAATCATTTCTATTTATTTATTAATGGTTGCATAGTGTTCCATTGTTTGGTGCTTTTCATGTTTAGTTGATAATTCTAGGTATATTTCAGTTGTTTCTAATGAACATTTTAATATATATGATTATATATATTAATATATATATATATTTCTAATTTAAATCCTGTGATGGACTCATCTTATTTCTTTATATTGTCACAGATATGACATTATTGTCTCAGAATATAATCTTAGATTAAAATGTGCATTTTTAAGGCTGGCATGATCCATATTGCCAAAGTGGCTTCCAGAAAGATGCCACCAGGGGCGCCTGGGTGGCTCAGTCGTTAAGCGTCTGCCTTTGGCTCAGGGAGTGATCCCAGAGTCCTGGGATCGAGCCCCACATCAGGCTCCTCTGCTGGGAGCCTGCTTCTTCCTCTCCCACTCCCCCTGCTTGTGTTCCCTCTCTCGCTGGCTGTCTCTCTCTGTCAAATAAATAAATAAAATCTTAAAAAAAAAAAAAAGCCACCAGCTTAGATCCCACAAGCAGTACGTGGGCTTGTCCATTTCAGTGCACGCCCACCAGAACGAATTTCTGTTGCCTTGTTGTCTGCCTGACGTGCAGTAGCCCTCAGTATGTAGTAGCTGTAAAAATTAATACATAAACTACTGCTTCAATTTCTGTCATGTTAATTCTGCTTGTTTAGGCCTCTAGCACAAGCTTTTTGTTCATACATAGTGATTTTAGTTTTCTGATCCGACATCTTTTTTTTAGTCCTTTTTGTCTAAGTCTCTTGTCTTTTCATCTATTCTGCTGACTTTTCTTCTTATATGTTCTTAGGACTTTTTTCTCGTGTTTCTCACATTATCTTGCTTAGTGATAACAATGTTATTAGTACAAATTGTTAGGACAGTTTTCAGAGGTTTTCTTCTAAGACACTCGTTCTATAGGACGTTTGTATACACCCGTGAGTATGTGTTACTTCATCTAGGAACAAGGAAGGATGCAGTCAGTCGATATTTTCTATTCATAGTTTATGTCCCAGGCAGTTTTCAGACTGTAGATAGAACAACACATAAATACAAAGTCTTGCTTGTCTTTGTGCTCAGATTTCTTTTTTTTTTTTTTTAAGATTTTATTTATTTATTCGACAGAGATAGAGACAGCCAGCGAGAGAGGGAACACAAGCAGGGGGAGTGGGAGAGGAAGAAGCAGGCCCATAGCAGAGGAGCCTGATGTGGGGCTCGATCCCAGAATGCCGGGATCACGCCCTGAGCCGAAGGCAGACACTTAACCACTGTGCCACCCAGGCGCCCCTGTGCTCAGATTTCTAGTTGGGAGAGAGACAGATAAAGAAAGGCACGGAAGTGTAACATATGATGAATCATGAAGAACACGTGATGCAGAGTAGAAGGCGGACCCTCACATGCCGGCAATGGGAGCTGGGCCATGCTTCTTTATAAGGTTGTTAGAGACTGACTCTCTGACTTTGAGCCAAAGCCTGGAGGAATGAGGGAGCAAATCTTGCAGAGAGTTGAGGGGAAAGCATTGCAGATACAGACAACCGCACATGCAGAAGTCTTGGGGTAGACTACTTGGTGTGTTCAAGGAGCAACCGTGAGGTTGGAATGGAATGAGAGAGAGGAAGGTGGGAGATGTGGGGAGGGAGGGCACAGGTCAGCAGACTATGCAGGACTTTGGCTCTTACTTTGAATGAGATAGGGAGATATTGGAGGGTTGAGCAGAGGAGGGAAATGAATTACATTTTATAAGGACTACAGACCACTGTGTGAACAGTAGACTGCAGAAGGTGAAGGTAAAAGCAGGGAGAGGAGTTTGGATTCTATTGAAATTGCCCAGGCAGAAGATGTTTTCTCCAGCAGGGTAGGGGCAGGGGCGGTAATGAGGAATGGGCAGATTAGATAGTGTGTGCATGTGTCTTGAAGGTGAAGCTGACAATTTGATGATGGATTGGATGACTTGTGAGAGAAAGGGAAGAGTCAAAGACTAGTGTTGTCTTGAGGAGCTGAAAATTAGAATTTTTATTTTCTGAAATGGATAAGGTTGTGGGTAGAAAACATTTGGGGTGGTGGGCAAGGAGATCAGAAGTTTGGTTTTTAACCATGGTAAGGTTGAACAGTCTATGGATAATTAATGACACTGTCGAGTAGGCAGCTGGCTATGCGAGTCTGGAGTTCAGGGGTCAGGCCGGAGAGACAACTGTAGAGCCATCAGTATATAGATAAAACTTAAGCTGAGGATCGGGAAGACCTCCCCTGGGTTCTGACTAACCAGAGATGTCCAAGGACAGATTCCTGAGAAGACTGGAACCTCTGCGTGCTAAATGCAGAAAGGAAAGTAGCATGAAAGTTTGTTCTATTCAAGAATGTAATTGTGGCTTTTTACGTAATTTTCATTTATATCACCTGGTGAGAACTAACAAAAAAAAATAAAAACAAAACAACAACAAAAAGAAACGATCTGGATTCCAATAACTACACATGGGATAGCCAGCACTGCCCGTTCGAATTGAGGGACATGTCTAATAGGATGTGGCCGGGCTGGGATTCCGCTTGTTTTATTTAACGCTTTAACATCCAGCCCTGCAATCCAGAAGAGGGATTAAAAGGCATGTCAGTAAAAATGGCCTTAAAAAACCCTAATTTGTCTTTAAAATCCGTGTGTCTGGGACAGGAAAAAACCCAACTTCGGGATTCTTGTCATAAAGCCCGCAGGTGCTGGGAGCATATTTGACGAATACAAAGCAATCCTTATTCTCCTGTGGAGAATAGAAGTACTTACCCACAAGATTCTAGTACCTGATGTGAGAGGCCAGGGAAATACAGTGTGAGAGAGTCCACGAGGCCTGTATACTAACGGAGTAGAAGTGACTTCCCAGTAGAGTTGGTATTTGAACAGCATCTTTAAGAGCAGATCCAATCTTGGCAGGTCCTGTAGAAGGAACAAAATACCACGTAAGTGGAGGCCAAACTCCCAGAGTTTGTTTCCTTACTTTGCATTCCCATCCAAACCATACACCGTGTGGCCTGTTTTGCAGAGGAATGGGTAGCTGGATTTAAATAGAAAAAAATGGTGTCCATTGTTTGTTCATTTGCATGATCAAATTAAAGTTTATTTCCTCACCTGAGAGGATGTCAGGAAGGTCAGTTCATTCAGCAGTTTAATAATGTCGTCAAAGACTGGCCATCCATGAGGGTGGCCTCATCCTAAGGGTAGTTACTACCATGGTTACAAGATGGTCGACAGGCATCATGCTTCCTCGTTCATATGCACGGGAAGAGAGACTGACTCCTCATTGCTCTTAAGTGTGTAGGGGAACTTTTCCAGAAGCCTTTAGAAAAACTTCTCTCCTCATTGGCGGGACTTAGGCTATTTGCCTATATTTGCACCAAGGGTAATCCTATATTCTGGTAATCAGGACACCCTTAAGTAGAGTCCAACTTCCAAATCATGCTATTGCCGATTGGAGCATGATGGAGTAAATGTTGGGGAATCAACCTCAATGTGTACCACAGTTAGCCTTTATGAATTCTCTAGAAAATCGGGTATTTGCATTGTGCAAGACCCTGTCTTGCTTTCATAATTAAAAGCTTGTCAGTGAGGGGCGCCTGGGTGGCACAGCGAGCGGTTAAGCGTCTGCCTTCGGCTCAGGGTGTGATCCCGGTGATCTGGGATCGAGCCCCACATCAGGCTCTTTCACTATGAGCCTGCTTCTTCCTCTCCCACTCCCCCTGCTTGTGTTCCCTCTCTCGCTGGCTGTCTCTATCTCTGTCGAATAAATAAATAAAATCTTAAAAAAAAAAAAAAAAGCTTGTCAGTGAGTTTCTTAACAATACAGAAGAGAGAGGGGAAGGGATTAGAGTATTTCCTTCCATCATAACCAACAAGGACCATTTGAGGGAGTAGTTGATAGAAAATTTAATCTGTTCAAGCAAATATAAAAGATCAGCTCGTGGTGGTGATGAGGTGAAAAGCTGGGAAATTGGATAATTTGTGAATACTTTGTTTATATAAAAGTGTGCAAAATAGTCTCATACTTTTTCAGGTTTCTTAGATAAAAATTCATGAAAGGAAATCATGGGTTAAATACTCATTTTTTTATGATTTAATTTTAAGCTTCTTAAGATTATGGATTTTATATGCTCAAATCCCATGATATCATTTAACACAGTCAGTTGACCCTGTAACTCTCTTGAAGATGCTGTCTGACAACTCTGTGTGAAGCTCTTTAGTGCTTTCACTAGTCAAGATCCTCACAGTTCTTCCTGGACAGTAAGTATTTTCAATGCCAATTTTATAACACAATCCTGTGGAAGATTATTAAAGCGTCTTGCTATTAAAATTGAATTAAAGAAAAAATAGGATTTATTTAACATTCCATAGGAGAGGCCTGGCAGAAATCAGGAAAACGATGCAGTAGTGTTTTCTAGGTTAATTCAGGCTTTTAGCTTACATATTTTTGTGTGCTACTTGCTGCTACGTTTTTTTGTGTTTTTTTGTGGTTTTTTTGTGTGTTTTTTTTCCAAGCTAAAATGCCTTGTTAGATCCGTAATGACTTCAGTGTCACAGACCTGTGTGTGAGGCATTGATCTGCCTGTTGCCACTTCAGGCTAAATCGAGAGTTCCTCTTACATTTGTCAGAAGCTCGTTCACCTTTCCAGCCTGTTCCATGGCAGCAGGAAAACATCCGTCAAAGATGGCCAGAGGAAGTCTGTGTGTGCTCTTAAGTCCATTTCTTGCCTCCAAATCAGACGAGGTCCCTACGATCCCTTAGTCATAAAATGCCAAGTTTGTGGCAGTTTCCAGTTCAAAGGTATAATGAGGTTTTAGATGACTGTGATGCCTTTATTCTGAATATGTGTAAGTTCTAGTCTGGGGAATGAAGCTCCTAGCTGCAGAGGAGGCCAGATGGAAGCATATAGGAGAGAAGACAGGAGAGAGCCTCTCCCACTACCTGAGTTCACCTTCACAAGTGTTTATTGAGCATTCATTACGTGCCGAGTTTATCGGGACATGAGAGCAAATGCGGTATTTTCATACCGTGAAGTTCAGCTATGACAATTAACATTTTTGTCATTGAAATTAACATCTATTTACAGCCCCAGTCTATCTAATGGCAGAAAAATCTAGTCTATTTTTTCTTTCCAGCTTTTTCAGGTCTAAACCCAGTCAAATCAGGATTTTCCCTATCCCCTCTTCTTCTCCATGGGTGACTTCTGAACTTTGGCCTTGTTTACCTAGGGGCAGAGTCATAGCCCTGTGGTGGGCCTGTGGAATCACTTTGTTCCCCCTGGTTTCTATGCCAAAGTTCGCTGCAGCCCTGTTGTCCTCTCTGGTGTTTCTAGTTGGTTAGTCCTACATGGTGGCACCCGCTGGGGCGTTCCCCTTCCCTGGCTGATCAATGGCTTGGAGGTCTGTGCAGCACAGCCTCTCCAGGATTCCGCTTCAGCATCCATCCCTTCTCTTCAGATACGTCACTCCCTTGGTCAACATGTCTGCTCTATTAGCAAAAGGTCATCTCCACCTCCTCGATCCTCAGTCACAGGTTCTAGAGATTAGGATGGGGGCATTACTCAGCATTCCACAGCCACTCTGCTATTTAGCAACTACACAGAGGAGTTAATAGCCTCCCCTCGTGCTTCTTTAAAGGAAATATATTAGGATGATTCTGACTAAAAATATTTTTCTCATTGTATTTACACGTGTGTACTCATCACTAAAAGATCCATAAAATGGCATTTAGAGTCTCAGTAGACTTAACTTTCAGTGGGACGGTGGTGGGTCCAATGACCTGGACGTTGCCCGTTTTCCAGTTCACAACGCATTTCTTGTGGGAGTGGTCTCCAAAATGAGGTGTAAGTAAGATGATCCACTGTGTTGTAAGAAGAATATATTACATTCCTTTACATTTTAGGTTTCCAAAGAAAAAATTAAAGCTTTTCTAATTATCTCATAGAAGGGTTGACACACCCATGCCTGTCTTTATGTGTTAGTCACATGCGGCACAAAGTATCCTGAGGGCTGGCTGGGAATTCCACACTTCGCAGGGGTTCACAATGGTGCCCTCTGTTGGCATGTTCTGATGTCTTACAATTTACCCGTGGCATCACCTTGCAAGATTTAAAACTAAGCATGAAGAGCATGAAGAAGAACCTCTACAAATTTGTCAGTGATGTTTAAAGTCAAGATGTAATCTGTCCTTTACATAGGACATGAACACACTGCAACGATAAATGTTTACGGGTGTCTTTTGCGGATAGTAGAAAGACAAATCCTCTCGTCCTTCCTGCAGAGTTTTAAATAGCTGGAATACTGGCGAGAGCATAGAAACCGACACACCCGTGTGTTCCTTCGGCAACAAGTATTAGGGGAGAGGGAAACACTGCTGAGGTCAAGAAGAAACAAGCATGAAAACAAACAGTTCATTGTAGGAGGTTTGTACCAGCACAGGTGCCTGCACCCGGATCTCCGCGTGTGGTGGTTGTGAAATTCTGTTTCAGTGATGGAATACAAGGACAACTATTTCTTCATGAGCCGTCAAAAGGGAAATATCCCAGAAGACACCACCAACAATAAATTATTTCTGTATTACAAATTATTGATGGTAAAACTGCATGTTTACACCTTGATGAAACAGTATTTTGAATTAAAAAGACTACAGGATCTAAGGACAGAGAGTATTCTATATTATCATTATTATTAAGCTATTTTTACATCATCTTTCCAAGTTTTAGTTTTAAATTGTAGCCAGGAATTCACAAGTGTTAACTTTATAAAGATCTTTTTGCAGTGATTTGATACACATATATATGATGAAAGGAGTCCCCCAGTTGAGTCAATGAACCTATCCATCACCCCACATACAGTGGTGCCTCCTTATCTGGATTTTTGCTTTCTGAGGTTTCAGTTAACAACGCCCCGCCCCCCAATAAGATGTGGAAGCAGATGATCCTCCTTTCGACTTCTGACGTATGGTCAGAAAAAAATAGTGGCCTAACGCTACCTCACGATGCCTACGTCATTCATCTCTTCATCTCATTACCTAGGCGTTTTATCATCTCCCATCAATACAAGAAAAAGGGTAAGATATTTTGAGAGACCACATTCAAATAACTTTTATTACAGTGTATTATTATAATTCTACTTTATTAGTCACTGTTAATCTCTTACTGTGCCTAATTGATAAACTAAGCATTAACTTAGGTATGCGTGCATAGGGAAAAACACAGTATACATCGGGTTCAATACAGTTGTGGTTTCAGGCAACCACTGGGCGTCGTGAAATGTGTTCCCTGAGGATAAGGGATTTCTTCCATTTTTGGGGGGTGAGAACATCTAAGTTCTCCCCTCAGCAGATTTCAGTTATACAATACAATGTTATCAACTATGGTTACTATTTTATACATTAGATCCTCAGACCTTATTCATCTTGTACCTGGGAGTTTATACCCTTTGATCGAGCTCATGCTATTTCTTCCACCACCAAGACCCTGGCAACCACTTTTCTACTCTTTAAAAACAAGATCTTTACCAGACTAGAATAACACTTTGTAATGAGACAGAGAATGACCACGAAAATCTTGTGGGGTTTTGTTGTTGTTGTTCTTGTTCTTGTTGTTGCTTTGTTTTGTTATTGTTTTTGCAATACTTGAGGGCAATAATGTTCAATGGCTTTGTTTTCTTTACTCTGGCCACCCCCATCCCCTCTGGCAGTAGTTGAACTTGAAGATGTTATGCATTTTTTTCCTTTGCAAAAAAAGTATTCCTAATTTGTTGACCTTTTCCTTTTCTTCGGCTGTCTGTGGTTTTCCTAGTAGATATTTAAAGTACAAAAACAGGGACACCTGGGTGGCTCAGTCATTAAGCCTCTGCCTTTGGCCCAGGGCCTGATCCCAGGGTCCTGGGATCAAGCCCTGCATCAGGCTCCCTGCTCTGCTGGGAGCCTGCTTCCGCTCCCACTCCCCTGGCTTGTGTTCCCTCCCTCGCTGGCTCTCTCTCTCTGTCAAATAAATAAATAAATAAAATCTTTAAAAAAAAAAAAAAGTACAAAAACATAAATTTAATAATCTTGTACAATAAAGGTGCTAATTTAAAAATGAATAAAAGATAACTCCTTTTAAAAAAAGTATAGGCCATAAGATATTTTGAAAATTAATGTTTAAAAAGTTCCTATTGTCATAGGGTTTTGTTGCAAAAAACCGTATTTCATGCATAACAATTCTCATTGGAAACTAATATGCTTAAAAATATTTTCAAATGATACATTTTAGAGTTTGAAGTAATTTAAGTATACCCAAACAAGATTCAGTGAGTAACTATAATGGGATGAAAATTTACCAGCTCATTTTTAAAAGCTTTTATTTTAATTCCAAATTACCAGCTCATTTTTAACAAAACTGCCTAAATGGCAGATAGCATAGAGCAATGAGTATCAGGATTTAGGACCAGTCAAGGACAAACTCTTTCTACTTCCCTCTTTGTAACAGCCACGCAGACCAAGAATGCTCATACACTAGCCCCCATCCAAATCTTACCATTTTTTTTCTTCTAATCTTTTTTATCAACAACCAAGATTTTATAAAATTAGGGATCATTCAATCATATTTTGTTCACAAAAACATCTAAAAAATAAAAATTTTGAGGGAGGAAAGTTTAATACCAATAAATAGTTTAAAATACTCCTTTTTTTTTTTTTTTTTTTTTAAAGATTTTATTTATTTATTTGACAGAGATAGAGACAGCCAGCGAGAGAGGGAACACAAGCAGGGGGAGTGGGAGAGGAAGAAGCAGGCTCATAGCAGAGGAGCCTGATGTGGGGCTCGATCCCATAACGCCAGGATCACGCCCTGAGCCAAAGGCAGACGCTTAACCGCTGTGCCACCCAGGCGCCCCTAAAATACTCCTTTTTATATCTATCTCTTTACCTTCATTTTTAGCATATTTTAATGCACACAACCTATTATAGTACTTGTTTATGATTTATACATAAATATTAATATTGGGGGCATATGTTTCTTTAAGTTTTTTTCTCCTAAGCTGAGGTGGTGCATGATTTTCCAATGTGGGGATTAAAAATGTTTACAGTCCCGGCAACTGAAACCCAAAGAAGCAAATTAAATTGAATTAAGGGGTGTCAGACCAGAAATGGAATTTCGGTCTGTCTTTTCCTGTGTGGATCTTCCCGTTTTACATCTTTTTAATGTATTTTTATTACCCTAGGTGAAGAGGACTTACATCTGCTGGAGAATTGGAGCGTTAGCAGTGGGACTCACTCTATTGTTTGGTTATAACACAGCTGGGGGTAGAAACTTGAACTTTCAGAGACCTCCATCTCCATGGGAAAAGCAGTGGGTGAGGAGATACAGCAGGAGGTCTCACCCTGAATTTTGCTTTCTTCATAAAGAACTGTATTTTGTCCCACAACTCCTTGAGGGTTGGATCCAAGTTGTTTTTTTTTTTTAATTTTTAATTTTTTAAATTAACATAATGTATTATTTGTTTCAAGGGTACAGGTCTGTGATTCATCAGTCTTATATAATACCCAGTGCTCATTACAACGCATACCCTCCCCAATGTCCACCACCCAGTTACCCCATCCTTCCACCCCCATCCCCTCCAGCAACCCTCAGTTTGTTTCCTATACTTAAGAGTCTCTTGTGATATATTTCCCTCTCTGATTTTGTCTTATTTTATTTTTCCCCTCCCTTCCCCTATAATCCCCTATTTTGTTTATTAAATTCCACATGAGTGAAGTCATGATAATTGTCTTTCTCCGATTGACTTATTTTGCTTAGCATAATACCCTCTAGTTCCATCCACATCATTGCAAATGCTAAGATTTCTTTTTTGATGGCTACGTAATATTCCATTGTACGTTTGTTTGTATGTATGTATATATACATACCACATCTTCATTATCCATTCATCTGTTGGTGGACATCTGGGCTCTTTCCATAGTCCAAGTTTTCTAATTATTTTGTATCCCCTTCATGGCCATCAGCACCACATATGAGGTCAGGACGGTGTGATGGTTAAGACAACAGTGAGTTGAAAGTCTGTGGACTTTCAACAGGATCTGTGATGGGATGTCTACTAGATGTATGACCTTGACCGACTGACTTTCCTCTCTGTGCCGCACTCTTCTCATGTGTGAAACACAAGGAATAGGCAGGTTACTAATAGCCTATACCTCATGAGCTAGGAAGCTCATGGGACCAAGGGACCAAGAACCAGGTCAACCCCTGTAAAGCTCTTAGAAAAGTGGCTGGCAAACAGAAACAATACATGCTAACTCTAGGCTGACGGTGGTTGCTGAGTTTTGGAAGAAAGAATACAGGAGCTATCTTCTAAAACCTTTGCTTCGACTTTTGAGCTGAAAGCGGATTGACACAATCTTAGAAGATTGACAAAGAACATAGAGTGCAGCTGTGTTCCTAATTCTGGACTTTGTGAGGATTTTTACTGCACAGAATTCCTTTTCTGTATGTATAACACTAGGTGGCAGTGTTGGCACAAGATGAGAAAAATCCAGCGTGTGGTTTTTTTGTTCTCTTCTCTTCTTTTCTTTTCCCTTCCAGATTTATAACTTTCTACTCAGCTTTTGAATCTCCGATCAGTCCGGTGTTAGTAGTCTGAGCACAGCCCAGAGCTGAACCCTCCAGGAGACTAGCTAATGGATTAGCAGGAAATTTAAATGATCATTGTCTCCTATGGGCTTGTTGCATCGTGGAGAAGCTAAGGCCTTATTTCTCTATCAGGCTTTGGCCTTTTTTCCTGCGCGGGAATGGATTAGGGAAGACTTTCGCGCGCTGAGCAGTGGCCTGGAGAGACCGAGCCTCTCCCCGAGCACGTCCCAGCTTGGAGAGGCTGTCATGTTTCAGGAAGCCCCGTGCTTCCTCCGCTGATGAGCCAACTACACTTTGCAGTGGGGATGTGGCTGCAGCCATTTCTCGCGGACTCTCTCTGTGGAGGCGGCAGACATTTACCAGGACACTCGGGTCTTGATTTTTAAAACTGCCGGTTTTTAAAAATACAATTTCTATTCATTTTAGATCGTTATATCTAGGGCTCCTCCAAGAAAGGTAAGAGTAGATTGCTGGAATTATCACCTGTTAAAATGAAAAATGCTGCTGACCCAAGTGGGCAGAGGCACAGGGACCACAGGAATATGGTGGCTGCTCCTGTTCCTTCTTTGAACTGCAGGTTCACAGCGTTCATTGAACCCAAAGAGTTCTCATTAGATCAACTCTTTGAAGGATTTGGGCACCCCCCCCCAACTATTCATTCAAACCACAAATAGTTTTTGAGTGCCCACTACGAGCCACTGCAGTGAACAAGCAGTGAACAAGCAGCGAACAAAACAGGTGACATCACCCTTCTTCCAGAGCTTATATCATGGTGGGAGACACACAAATATGGCAGGTGGTAAGTGCAGAAGCCAAGTGGTATAAAGGGGGTAGTAGTAAGAAATGAAGAGGATTCTATTTTAAATAGAGTGACCAAGGAAAGATTCTTGGGTATGGTGATGTCTGAGCAGACACTTGAAATTGCTAAAGTCTGAATATTGCTGCCACCCCTCCCCATTAAATGTTAAATCCTAATGCCTATTGTGATGGTACTTGGAGGTGGGATTTTGGGGAGGTGATTAGATCAGGGGAGTGGATTAATGTCCTTATAATAGAGACTTTAGATCCTTTGTCTTTTCCACCATGTGAGGACACAGCCAAAAAACAGCCATCTGATAACTAGGAAGGGGGGACCTAACCATTCACTGAATCAGTGTCTTTTTCTTGGACTTCCCAGCCTCCAGAACTATGAGTGTTGGATTTCTGTATATAAGCTACTAACCTAGGGTATTCCCTTATACAGCCTGAGAGGACTAAGACATGAATGAAGTGAGGTCGTGAATGTGCAACTTTCTAACGTGAGAATATTCCAGAAGGAGGTACATACACACGGTGTGAGGAAATTGGGGGTGAGGCGTGGAGCCAAGAGGGGCAGATACAAATTGATGGGGCCTGAAGCTAATGAAATTAGGCACCCTCCTTAAAAGAGAATACAAAAATAAATACAAGAGTGACTATTTACAAAAGAAAATCCCAAGAAATTACAAAATTGAAAAAGCTGACAAATTGTACAAGCAAGCATCAAAGTCTAGTCAGGGCATTTTATTCATTAACTGCCCGACACACCTAGAGAATAATTTTTTCCTATAGTTTCGGCTATATACTCTTTGATTAGTTCTTCATTCAACTTTGATGGTGTAATACATTTTTATAGAGGCAATAGAAAGATAAGTTAGTCTTTCCTTTAGCATGGTTGAGCAAATTATTATTGGCCATTTATACATTTCTTTCAGCTTCACATCTCTTTTTCTTCCTGCTATGTGAATTTCCAAGGTTCCTGAAATGGGAAAATCTCAAAGATTTCTTTCAAATATGAGCCGTGAGATTTGGAAGAATTGTCCACGGATTTGCTTTTGGTTTTATTCATTTTTATTCTTGTTTTTTAAATCTACAACCAAACATTTCTAAAGCTGGATGTTGTGGGATCATAGTCGTATCTCATTTGACTTTTGTCCTCATTGTCCCATCATGACGTTGTAGGGTGGGTCAGCATGGAGAAGGACAGGCGTTTCCTGGACTCCTTCCTGAGCCAAGATCGTGAACAACATCAGAAGTAACAACAAGCCATGCGGCTCTGTCTCACGTACACAGATCACATCCTGGAATGAAATGCTCTTTAGCCAGACCTCAGAATGCCCAGGGCCACTCCACTGCCTCTGACAAGAGGAAGGAGAGTAACAGAGGGAAAGCAGGACTGGAAAGGGACAGAGGTCTGAGCTGATTTAAAATATTTTCCTTTTTCAAACTTTACAGAATCTTAGGACTATGTCAACACATTACTATGCCAGTAAGGGGCCTGAATCTTATGCTTTATTAACTTCATGGTAACTCTCCCTCTTCCAGAATGAGAAGATACCCCTGCCCCACTGTTAGGTCAGTAAAGGGAAAATAGGTCCAGGAGTGTGGCATTTGTTTGGCAGAGTAATATACAAAGTTCCAGAACAAGCCATGGCATACCCGACAAGCCATGGCAGACAGGTTTCCCATCTTATACAGTTGTGCTTCACTGAGAGGACATGAGACTGTGGGATAAACATGGGATGGTCATTGTACTGGGTGTGGTGGTGGTGGTGAGTGAGGTAATCTCACTGATTAGTTACCATTTTAATATCGAAGTAGTTTAAAAATATAAATCCCATTTATAAAGTATGCCAATCGCATGTGAATTTTTAGGTCAAAATAATCTCCCAGAATTTCCCCCGGGCAGCGGCCTGTGTGAGGGACATCCCCCTAGCCTCTGCACAGGTAGGGCTTCCTCGGTGGGAAGTGTAGAGAAGTGTGTTTTGACTAAAAGTTCCCACCTGTCACGGCCTGTGCTCTCCCGTCCACAGTGGGGCACTCTCAACGCTGGAGTCGATTGTTTTCTTCACGTTGCAGTTCTTCACACAGCCCGTGAAGCAACACAGCGTAGAGGTCAAGAGTGCAGATTTTGGTGCCAAAATGTGGCTTTTACTTGGACTCCACCACTCACTCTCTGGGGACCTTAACCATTCTGTGTGTTTCCTCCTCTATCAAATGGGGATCACGAAAGCATAGATGTCATGCAGTTATCATGAGCATTAACTGAATTCATCTTTGCCATGAGTCAGCGCTTGGCACAAAGTATGCGACTTGTCATGTCAGCTACTTGAGAGATCTCTCCACGTGACCCCCTCAGCCTCTTGCCTTATTCCCAGTCCTCGCTGAGAGACAGGATGTTGGCGTTCATGGTGCCGCTTCTGAAACATGTCAGAGGCCCAACTAAAGAGGATGCGACTCACCCCCAGGCCTCATGAGGGCCATGCTCTAGTCCCATCCTATTGTTAACAAGTGTCTTGTAGCGGAAACTTTTCGCTCCAAATAAAATCATGTAAAATGTGGCTGCTCAGGTTGAACCAGAGATGGGGGGGGGGGGTGTTCCAGAAGCCAACCTATTTGTTCCCTTTCTACATTATATCCTTTTCTTCCAGGGTCCTGGGAGTGCTCCCAAATCTTGTTGTTTCATAGAAGACAGTTTGGAAACCCTAAAAATCAACAAACTCCCTTTCCTAAATTTCAAAAGACAGATGTTTTTCTAAATAGAGCCATGTCACCCTGTCATGTTAATGGAACCAGGTTTACTGGGAGCCGTTTATCCTTCTACAGATCCAGAGTCGTAATCTTGTGTGCCAACCAAACTTCTAACCCAATCGTTAGATGGACTGACCTGAGTTTCTTCTCTGGTTCCTGCCCGGTGCATTTGATAGTTTCAGCGTGGACTGTGACAGGAAGAAAATTGAGGGTTGGCTGTTTTCATTTTAGATTCAACTACCATTTATTGAACATCTAGACATCATGCTACAAACTCTTATTATTAACCTGTAAAGTGCATATTTATATTTTCAGATGAATCCAGTGAGGATCACAGACATTAAGAGCCTTGCTCACAACCGAACCATCATGACTCAGAAACACTTTTTAAAATGTTGTAGACTTTATTATATCCACCTCCTTGTGCAATGGGCTCAACTTGTATTTATATAAAACTCTGTTATGTACAAAATACTTTGACTTTTGAAAATTTTGATGTTTAGTGCCCAAATATAATTGTTCTTTTTTCTTCCTATTTTTTCTCAAACTAGGCTTTTACATGTGACAAAATTGAGTCTCTGAAGATTAGTTTAAGACCACAGAGCAAGTGAGAGACATAACCGGGATTCCAAACAGTTTAACTGTCCTCAAACCCAGGGTACCATCCCCAGCCCACCATGACCCCAGGTGAGAGGGCTTTTATCTCTTCCATCTCATCTTGGCCAGTTCCTGGTAGAAATGTTCTTCATGACTCCTAAATCAGGATTTTCTCAATACTGACTTGGCTCTTTCTGCCCAGGGGAGCCCAGCCCTGTCGAGTCACAAGCATCCAGAGACTTCCTCTTGTTTTCCCACAACCATTAGTACCTGGTGTCATGGAAGATTAACCGGGTGGTGGAGGGCCTAGCAATTTAAACCCCCTTCATTCCCAAAGGAAAATGGTTTTATTGCTTAAGAGAGGTGAAGTAAAGGGATATCTGTACTTTGTATCCATTAAACTTCCTTCTGAAACTTCCCTCAGCTCTTTCTAGCTGGTTAGAACAAAACATGAGGAGGAGTGATGAAGTTTGGACTCTAATTCTGCTTTTTAAAACACCGTGACCTTGGGGAAGTCGTTTTACCTGGCCAGGCCTCTGGTTTCTCATCAACAAAATGAGGTTTTTTCACCTCATGCCTGAAGTGGGCTTCCCATACCACCAGGGGGCAGGCAAACACAACCCCTGAGGGGTTTTGTTTCGGCCACGCAAGTAAACCATGCAAAGTTTTAATACGAACAGTACAAATATAAATATATTAAACTTGCTTTAATAAAATAAAATATGGGCTTTCCGAGAGGGTCTTTGAGGACTCTCCGTTCTGGGCTGCCCTCAGTGTTGTTTGGTCGTTGAGTTGCCTACATTGTAGGTCACGATAGTGTCTAGAACTTATTGAGCCCTTACCTTCTGCAAGAGATGTGTCGTACATGTTGTCTTTAATCTGCACAACACACTGTCCTTTTCCCAGAAGGACCCCGAAGCTCCGCAAGGTTGGGGAACTTGCCCAAGGTCACTCAGCCAGCAGCTGGGAAAGCTAGGATTCAATGTAGGTCCAATTGCCCCAAGCCAGACCCTGCTTTTATTCCCATAGTTCTCTCCCCTCACAGGCTCGTGAGTGTGTGCACGTGGCCCACTCCATCACTGCAATCACCCAGAGGCACGACGACACCATGGAAACACTTCTCTCTTTGTAGGAGTGATTCCGATCTCAGAAAACCACAGAAATTGCTAGTATGTAAGAGATTAAGTCATGACATTATTTCTGGACTATTATTAGATTCACCTGTTCATCTCCCTTCATCCCACAGAGCTCCAAGGCCCACACCCTACATTCCCACAAGGCTACTGCTTCTCAGAGGCCCTCTTTCTCCAGCTCCTCTGCTGTTATATGTCCACATGGTGCACAAAGGAGAGGGGACTGTAAGCTGCGAGTGGCCCTAGGATTCACCACAAATGCTTCTTTCTGGCCCTTCCTCATCTCCATCCTCCCCTCCCTCATCTCACCTTAGCTAGGGTTTTGCATGGACCTGCTAATTTGCCTGTTCCAACCATGTAAATCAATGTATGTTTCCTAACACTATCCAGCATTTAAAACATCCTTCTCTCTTACCCTTCACCTGTTACTTCTCATTTTTCATGTCAGGTTCAAAAGTCTCCTCTACAATACTTTCCTTACATATCACTACTCAACTCAGAACGAGCCTGTAGATTTTATATTCTATTTTATTAATTTTATATTCTTTTTTTTTTTTTTAAAGATTTTATTTAGTTATTTGACAGAGATAGAGACAACCAGCGAGAGAGGGAACACAAGCAGGGGGAGTGGGAGAGGAAGAAGCAGGCTCCTAGCGGAGGAGCCTGACGTGGGGCTCGATCCCAGAACGCCAGGATCACGCCCTGAGCCGAAGGCAGACGCTTAACCGCTGTGCCACCCAGGCGCCCCTAATTTTATATTCTATATTCTATTTTATTAATTCTTAGATTTTATATTCTATTTTATTAATTCTGTTACTATGTGTATTGTTTCTCAGATCTCCTGTTTCATGTGTTTGTAGTAGGTTCCTAACTGGATTGCAAGTTTCTTAAAATCACTGGTATTTGATTTCTCCAAGTATTTAATTGAGTCTTAATAAATTCTCACTACCTGGATTCCATTTCTGGTCCTTATTGATGAAGCAGGGATCAGATCCGAAGCATCATTTCAGTAGCTCAGTGGACCATCAGTATGTCCCCCAGGGGGCATTCATGAGACCTGGAATGTTCCCAGTTCTATGTTTTAATGCATAGTGTGCTGTCGTTCTCTCAGGAACCCAGTGAGGTAGATACCATTATCATTTCCATGTATGTAATGACGTACGTAATGGTCAGTAGTCTTGTCCAGGGGTGTAGTGCTGCCTGGGGTGGGATTTGAATTGGACAAGTCTGACTCCAGAGCTCTGATACTGGTACCCCTTGGCCTTGAGGTTTCAGAGCTGGGATGTGGAGAGAAGGTAGGAGTAATGATGGCAAGAATAAGGAAGGTAGAGTGGGGAAGCTGGTGGAAGTCTTCTTATTCCACACGCTGAGTCTTCCTGTAACCCCGAACATCTGAATAATTCTACTGAAGTCATGAAATGTTTGAGGCTAGAGGTCTCACAGAAACTCTGTGAAGTGGCTAAGTAGCTCCAGAAGATGCAGAAACCTTGGTAGAATGCATATCTCTAAAAAGAGTAGGTACCCCAGCTAATTCTGAACAAAAGTTACTATTTTGGACAGTAATCTCTAGAACGAAAACAAAACAAACAACAAAAAACATATCACTTTGAACTGAAATGACTCAGCTCAACGTCAAGTAAAAGTAAGTCTCCAGTTGAGGTCCACTAGGCTTTTATGATCTTCCCAAACCTTCTCTTGACCCTGTCACTGTGTAACGGTCACTGTGGGAACAGCTCTTAGCACTGGGAGTGCAGTCAAGAGGGGAAAAGCAAAGGCTGGCGCTCTGTCCCTGTCCCTTCCATCAGCTTCTTTGAATCTGTTGTAGCTGCCACAAAATAGGAGGCCTAGCTCTCAAAATGTCCCCAAGTCCCTTACTCATTGGTCAGTACTGATGTTAATATTGAAAATATTGAACCACTGGGCTGGTCTAGATAGTGATCATCAGATAATAACCATAAGCAACTTGTGCAGAGAGTATCAATTAAATATTGGATATGGTTAGTCCAAGCATGGACTTTACTGTTTCTCTGCTAGCAAACAAGGAAGAAGTGGTAAAATTAGATCTTGGCTGGACTTCAGGTAGCATAGAAGATTGGGATTGACTACCATATTGGCAATTCTGGTGGGTGCTCAGGAAAATACTAGGGGATGATGAAATTTTATGTGGTATTCCTGGAACAGAGGGGCAGGTAAGTGGTACCTAAAACTGGCTAATTATTGGAGTTATCCTATGGGTTAAAAAAATACAGATGCTAGACCCTGCCCAAGGTCTGCTGAACGCACATGTGTGCACACACATTTGAAATAACTTCATAATTAAGCCCAACAAGAATGTGATATTTTAAGCCTTGGTTTCACTATGTGTAAAATGGTAACGGTTATAATAAAAACGATGATACATGGAAACCATCCCAATAGCGCCAACTGTGGGTCACTGCCAAGTCCATGGCTGCCGTAGGTAGACTTATGCCTAATCCCACAGTCAGCCTCATTTTTTTTTAATTTGAGGTTGAGAATTTTGATTTATTCTCTTCCAAACTGCTAGTCTCTCATAGACTTCCTAACAATAGAAAAAGACCAGTACAATTCCCGAAATGACAACTGCCCTTTTCTCGGGCCTTCTATTGTAGGACAGCAGTTTTTGACTCAATAGATTGGCCAGTGGGAAGTCTATACTGAAGTCAACTTATGCCTGTGAGTTTGCCTGGGGATTACCTCAATAAACTCTGGGAAATAGAACTCTTTCTGCAGAAGAATCAATAATACTTACCTGGCTTGGAGCCAGTTCTGAAACAAAGGACTATGTCACTGGTTATAGTCCTATTTCTAAACTAAGTGATGCAGAGTGTTCTTAGTTGTCAGAAACTGACAAAGATAAATATGGTGATTAGATACCCATTGTGTTTATCAGAGATTCTAAAGCAGAAAACCAGTGTTGAAGATTCTGTGATCGCTATAAAAATAATCTCAAAAAATTAAAAAATCAGATCAAAGCTGCAGTGTCCGATCAGATGTCTCTAAAATAAATAATGGGGAAAAGAGACTTTTAATTAAAAAATTTAAAATCCTAATAAAAGCATAGATCTACTATGAAAAGACCAAATAATAAATTATTTAACAGACGTTTCTCAGGAAACAAGTTTTTTCTTTTTGTTCGTTTTGATTTTTTATTTTTCGTTTTTGTTTTAGTTTTTTAAGAGAGAGGGAGAAGTGGGAGAGGGGCAGAGGGAGAGTGAGAGAGAGCGTCTTATGCAGGCTGCCCTCCCAGCACAGAGCCTGAGGCAGGGCTTGGTTTCACGACCCTGAGATCATGACCTGAGCTGAAATCAGGAGTCTGATGCTCAACGGACTGAGCCACCCAGGCGCCCCAGGAAACAAAACTTTTTAAAGAGTGGGCATGGGAAGGTATAAAAGGAAATAATAAAATGTAGAAAGGGTGAAATTTTGCTTCAAGGTATTCATTACTCAAAAAGAAACCGAGTTCCTTGTATCCAATTGCATTTTGTGATATAGACTTCAGCATATCCTTGAGGATAGTGTATCCCAACTGTTTAGTTGCTTACAACTGCATTTTTCCCAATACACTCAGTATAAGAGCATTTGTACTTTTGTAACAATTGGGGTGATGCATATTTACAAGGCCACAATTAATTTAATAGTATTTCAAATCATTGGTTTCATATATATACATATATATTAACAAATATATGTATATTTTAAATCATTGGTATTTTATAAGCCAGAACAGCACATATAAGATATATATGATTAAAAATAGTAGCTGCTTTATGTGCAGGAAAATCTGTGCAATCTACAGATAATGTTTGAGGATGTAAGCTTTGAAATACGGATTCTTTCACCCTCTTTATATTAACTCTCCAGATTTCCAGGTGATTCATGGCCCGCATATCTGGCATCAGTATTTCACAGAGTCAAAAGAAGAATAGCAGATGATTTATGAACCTTTTCTTGAGACACACTGTCCGAAGTCTCCCGGCTGAAACGTATTCTCTCCTACTTGTGTCTGCGTTGACCACCACTTGTGTGTGGTGGAGCCCATCTCATTGACTGCAATCCTTAGCAATTCTAGTATGTGACTCAACAATGGGATGTGGGACTAGAACAAGAGAACCGGGGGAGAGTGTCCAGTGTCCAGTATTGGATTGGGACCTGGGGTTAATCATTTTGTCTCCTTTTTATGTGCAACATAAAAACTCTACTGCTCCTGTTATTAACCCAGCTCACAGGGGACCAAGAGGAATAAAGTTAATAAGAAGGAACAATCCGAAAGCTTTGGCTGAAAGGTATTATTTAAGCCACTGGAGAAAACTGTCCAATTATGGATAAGGATGTAGAACTGATGTAAACTTGTGGGTTTTTTCCATTTATGTAAATTAATGGTAAAAGGTCTAGAACATACAATTTTCTTACTTACATTTTATTCTTTTGCTGGTAGATAGAAATAAAGGCACTCAGCTGCAAAAGAAAGTTGGAAATAGTAGGACTGAAAGAGCTATTCTTCTTGTGTTCCTTGTCCCGTAGCTCGCCTGGTCTGTAATTCATGCTGCACGTTCTGGTCGAGCCTCGGCCCCGGCACCCACCCGCCGACCGTGCCATGCAATACCCAGTACTCAGTGCAGCATAGAAGATTCTTTGGAAGTTGTTCAGATGAATACATAATAATTTTTCATACATTCAAAATATTGTTTATTCCTTGAACTCACTAGAGAGAAACTCTAATCATGGCAATATTAAGTACTATAATGAACCACAGGGTAGCAGATGGGCCCTGGGGTAAACTGTTTCTGTACTATTGATTTACTTATTTGGTTTCCTTGTAAAACGTCTGTGACCTGAACCATTGCTGCAGCATACAAATACAAGTTTCCAATCCAAGCCAAACATTAAGATTCTTTCTTTAAAACAATCTGAGTGTTTTCTGGAAAGCACAAGGAAGGCTACTTAGTGTCTTGGGTCCTGGAAATCAAAGTTTTGCAGTTTGATCAGGTTTGTGAGGATGAACTCTCCCCATCACTTCCATCAAGACCCCACCAATATGATTTCATTTCCAGAAACTTCTATCTAGAGCTCAGTATCTGTTTGGCATTCTGTTGTAAACTATCATGACATGAGACATGACATTAAGATATGATTTTTGTCTTTAAAGAAATACATGATATTTATAGTATTTTAATAATTTCTCAGAGTTCACAGAAAACATATAAACATATCAGATCCAACTTAAATGCCTCCAGGGGCACGTAGACAGTGTCAGTGAGTGGAGCTGTTATAAGACCTTAGGGAGTGGTGGGGAGCATGGTCATTTGGGACATGCATTACCCTCTTAAGTTCAAATTCACATTAAAAAACCCCTGCTCTGTTGTTCAAATGAAACATATATGTGGGCTAGATTTACCCTGTTGACTTCTTTTCAGATATACACACTCGCATTTGAGCTTCTAACAACTATTTGAAGTTGACTTTATTGACAGTAGTTTGCAAATGAAGAGACAAAAGCTCTGTGAGGTTAAAAAAAAAAGTCTTTTTTTTTTTAAAGATTTTATTTATTTGACAGAGAGAGAGACAGCCAGCGAGAGACGGAACACAGGCAGGGGGAGTGGGAGAGGAAGAAGCAGGCTCCCAGCGGAGGAGCCCGATGTGGGGCTTGATCCCAGGACTCTGGGATCACGCTCTGAGCCGGAGGCAGATGCTTAACGAATGAGCCACCCAGGCGCCCCCCCCCCCCCAAAAGGGTCTTAACAAGGTAACTTAGCTAGTAACTGGGAGGGCAAGGATAAGAACTTGAAGTTCTGTGGACCCATGCCCAGTTATTTTTATTAAAAAAACGTGGGGCAGGAAGAGGCAGAAATTACTAATAGTTTTGGTACTTACTCACTCTTCTTATATCTAGGTCATCATCCAAGGGCTCCTCCTCTGATTCTGACTGGCACCTTCCCCATATTTTCACACAACCTTGAAGAACATGGTATGTGTGCGTAATACCCGACAGTTAACATGTTTCCCACATGTCAGAGGTCTCTGAGTTGCTTGCAATACGTCGATTTGCTCTCTGAAGGCGAGAAGACGTTCCTGAGGAAAATAGCTTGATGCAAAGGGGTAGCTGCTGCCTTCTGAGCAGGCTGGTCTGTCCACAGTGGATCCGACCCAGAGCTTCAGCCTCACTAGGACTGTCTGGGGAGGATGCTTCAGAGGATGGGTACAAATGAGAGACTTGAGGTACTACCTTTAGGCCAAATTCAAGTGCCAAAATATGGATTTGAGAGTCAGAAAGAGTTGGAGACACAACACCTTGTCCTGAGTGACGTCGAGCAATCTAATTAAATCCTCAATGTCAATTTTGTTGTTTGAAAATGGAGAAAAAAATCTTGTGGGGACTAAGTAAATATATTTAAACCAGGTGTCAAGAGCCACAGTTACGGAGTAGTAGGTACTCGGTAAATGCTGGTTCTCCTCTCTCCCTCTTTCTTTCCCCTCTGTGCCCAGTGGAGGAGGCTTGTGGCCATGCTGATAGGAGTTAGGAAAGGATGTGTTCTGAGTGTGGAAGACCACAGTCCTCATCGTCGCAACCAGTACAGTGTCGACAGGGACAATATCTGCCTCGGGATGCTCCAAATATTTTGTCACTCTTAAGGGACAGTGAACAGGAAATAAGCTACGACAAAGTGCAATTTCTGGAAACTGCTGGCATGAAAACTCTGAAGGGGTCACATGCAGATTAGCATAATTTTTATTACATGTTCTATTTTTGTCCTGTGAGATACTTATTTGGACTTCATTGTGCCCATTGTGAGGCTTTTGTTCTGAGGCTGTGAGTTTAATTATTTAGTTATTTATGAGTGCATCTGGGCATAAGTGCCACAGTTTTATTTCGGTGACAAATTTATGGTCAGTGAATTTTAGTAATTAATGAATAAATTATTTCTCCTTCATAAATGCCTCTGCAATTTGTGATTTCCATAACAATTCATAATACTTAAGAAAGGTTCTTTATTAGTTGAAAAATCCAGTGCTAATGGAATCAGGAAGGGGAGATTTTAAATTGCTTTAATTAACTGTGTTAATTAATACCCAACATGTGTAAGATTTTGGATTGGCTTTGGTTGGCTTGTTTAGAATTTAGTTGCCTAAAATCTGCCTAATATATGAATGTACTTTGTTAAAAGAAATTCTAATTCTTTTGTGAAGTAAATGACAGGAATAAAAGGATTTCCTCTCTTAGAATCTTTGATTCCTGGCATATCCCTGAAATTCGCCAGAAGAAGAACAAAATCAGCCCATGCAAACAAATGCACATATTGACTTTCCAAAAAAGAAAACCTTAAAGCCACTTTGTGATGTGATTTCAAAGAATTAGGGCAGCTTATGAGAGTTTGTAGGTTTCAAATCTTTTTCAAGATATCAACACAAAAAAATGTAAATAAACCCTATTCTTCACAAATGACTGCACTAAGTGGACTGGAGCAAAAAAAGATAAATAAAATCCCTAGTTCCATGGAGCTCACAATTGAGTGAAGATGGAAGACACAATGATTTAAACAGGGAGTTGGGAAGAGTTTGGAGAGGGAGGAAATGCTGTGTGGGGCGTGTGCAGAAGAAAGGCACATAGACCAACAGATTGTTTCCTTGAGGATGGTGAGGCCGTATTTTTAGATCCTCCCAGGGTTAGCATATGGTTTCTCAGTGGAAAACACCAAGAACCATTGTTGATTTCTTTTTTCCCTCACACTCATATCCATTTCATCAACAATTCCTATCAGCTCTACTTTGAAAATATGTATTGAACCTAGACACCTACCACTTGTGCAAATACCACATAGTCTAAGCCCCTGCTCAGACTCCCTGTTTCCACCTTGACACTCTCCAGTCAATTCTTCACCCAGGAGCCAGAGTGCTTCCTTCTCTGATCTAGTCATAGCAGACTTCTTGTTTCTCCAACATGCTGACTTATTCCTGACCCACGGCCTTTGCACTTGCCATCCCCTCTGTTGGAATGATTTCCTTCCAGATACTCTGAGGTCTCATTTACTCGCTCATTCAGGTGTCTGCTCAAATGTTACCTCCTCAGAGAGACATACCTGACTACCCTATTTAAAATAACCTTCTCCTATGCCTCACTGACCTGACTTTGAATTTTTCAGGGTTCAAACAGAGAAATACATATGATATCTGTGTCTGTTGCTGGAGCTTGATATCTTCAGGACCACAGTCAGGAGGCCAAGGCAGATATAGAGTGGACAGATCAAGGGCTGGCTGGGACCCCACAAGGACAGATTGAAACCTGTGTCCATTTTTTGGCCTCTGACCTTAAAGACAAGTGTATGTTGCAGAAACCAAAACCTTTCATCAGGAAACTACACACACATACCTGGCCAGGAGTCAACCTGGCCCAGGTATCAAAGCAGAAGGAAGATCAGGAAAGGTAGTCCCAGCTCCTGCTTCAAGCCAGAGTAACTCAGCAGATCATCAACAACTTGTTTGAGTTACACAGGGAGGGGCTGCTGCTCCCCTTCAGCTCTCCACATCTCCAAAGAATCCTCCTCTGGTCTAACGGGAAAAACACGAGAAGTGGAACTCTGGGAAATGTAGTTCGGCACAGCCAAATAGACGCATGACAAACTCATCATGGTGTCTATAGTACCTAACATTGTTCTGTATATTTGTTCCATGAAAGCAGCTATTTTCCTCTTGTTCTCAATAGAGCAGTACTTGGCACATAGTTGATACTCAATAAATATTTATCAAATGAGTATAGCAAGTATCTAAAGGTGAACTTACAGGTGAATATATAGTCAACATACTCCTGGGTCTGAGGACAGGAGTAGGGGTCAAATGAAGAGGTCAGGAGAGCAGGCTAAGTGAACTGGAAACTGATTTATTGAGTGAGCTGGACCCTATGTGGAGACCACGAGGAGGAAGCAACTCCATCCTTCTCTCACTGCCCCTTCACACACACTCAGGACTCAGACTTCCTGGACGAAACTTTAGGCAGCACCTATAGCATTTATGATATTCTTTATTCATAAGAGCAGTTTTTTTTTTCAGTGGGGCTAACATTAAACCTTTAAACTTTAAATCAGGCCACAACATTTCCTCACCCCAGGTTGGTTCTGCTTCAGGCTTGGAAACCTATAGTAAAGGAGGTTGTCAACTTCTCCCTTCCAGCATTCACCCTCCAGCTGCCACCTCTTACTAGTGGCTGTTGTGGCTCAGTGTTGGGCCACAGATGAGGGAGTCAGGGAATTAAGTCTTCTGGGCTGGTGTAAGTGTAAACTGTCATTGATGTCCTGTTGCAGTGCGAATGTCCTCTATTTCTAATTTTTTCCCTCATGGGAGCTTTTGAGAGTTCTCTAGCTATTTCCCCTGCCTGGAACCCGAAACTACTGCTTCTTGCTCCCCACTCCTCACCCTGCCCCACTGACTTGTGTGGGACTGTGACACGAAAGAGAAATAAACCCTGTGTTAAGTCACTGAGAATGTGGGCTTTTGGTGATATAAGCCGGTGTCACGTATCTTGTCACAAAAACATGCACAATGTCTCATGCTAAATTCTGCTCAGTGTCATTGTTGCTGCTGGTGGTGGCCCCTGTCTTCTTCTTTTGTTTTCAATACCAGAACTCAAAGGGATCCAAATGGCTAATGATTGATTTAAAAGGCAAAACTCGAAACTAATAAACTCATCATTTCCTTAGGAAGTAGTCTTGACCCTCGCCTCAAAAAAAAAAAAAAAATTCTAAATTTGATGGCGCTTCCAGAACTACCAATTTATAGGAAATACAGAGGACAAAAGAATGGAATGCTATCAGCAAAATCCAAGATAGAAGACTCCAAATAACCTGGTTTTTTCAACAAAATCAATGCAAGAATGAAGGAGAGAGAGACGGAAGAAAGAGAAATCTATAAATTAAGAGACATATGAACCAATCACAACGTGTGGACTTATTTGGATCATGTTCAAACAATATAAAAATTTTAAAATTATAATTTTTGAAGCAATCGGAAATATGAACACTAGATTTTGCTATTAAGAATTTGTTTTTTTATGGTACTGTAGTTACATTTTAAATGAAAGAGTTCTCATCTCTGAGAGTTACAAACTGAAGCATTTACAGAATAATGTCAATGACTTGCTTCAAAATAATACAGAAGGGAGGTATACAGAAGGTATGGATGGGGCAGAACCAGCCATGAATAAATATTATAGGGGACAGAGTAATAGGCATGTGAGAGTTCAAATATTGTTTTGCTTTCATATATATTAGAAATACTCTAATAAAAGGTTTTGTTTTAGTATAAAAAAATGGCTGATGATAATCAGACCTTGGACACCAGAGCTAAAACCTGAGGCACAAGGTCCCTGAGTCTTGGTCAAAGCAGAGCTCCTATTCAGTGTGTGTGTCTGCTTAGGTCCTTGAAGAAACAGCATGCCTCTGATGGGGGAGGGAGAACCGTGAATTCTGAGAGGCAAGTATTGACTGGGAAAAAAAGGAGAGAACTGAGCTGACAAATCACATCATCTAAGCTTCCCTATCTTGTATAGACTGTGCAGGAGGGGGAAGAGTTGTTGAGATAGAAGAGAGACCTTTTGTGGTTTGGAAAAAGAACTGCCTCAAGAGATGTGGTATAGAAATGAGTGGATCCTGGGGTACCTGGGTAGCTCTGTTGGTTAAGCGTCTGACTCTTGATGTCAGTTCAGGCCTTGATCTGAGGGTTGTGAGTACAAGTTCTGCACTGGGCTCCATGCTGGACGTGGAGCCTACTTAAAAAAAAGTGGATCCTGAGAGGCAAGCATAGAGGATACGGGAGTTAAACTATGAAGTGAAAGATTTTTTTAAAAAGCAGTAGATACAGAGAAAGAGATAGATCAAGAGATGCTTTGAAGGACATAAAAAAAAAGGAAAGCTGTTGTTGACAAAAAACATTAAAGATGGGAGGGAGATGAGTCCAAGTAATTCAAAATTTCAAGGCTCCAAGATTTGGGAAAATGCATAGTAGTGTCATTGTCTGTGACAGGAAATATTTGATGGAAATGTGATCAATTTGTTTTGGACAGGTTGAGTTGCAGTGACTTTGAGACATCCAGAAATGGCCAGTAAACAGTTGATAAAGTATTTCTTAATCAGGCTGAATCTCCTTTTACTTCCACGTACTGAATAATTAGCCTTCTGATTATTGGAGTCTTTAAAAAAATTTTTTTTGGGGTCAAAGCTGAAGTCAAAATAATACTTTTCAAGCACTGGATATATATCTTAGGATGACGGAGATATTTAATACCTCCACCATTTTGCTATCTCTTATTTTATTTCCCTTGCGACCACAATAATTAAGGAGTCTACACTTTGTTCACATTGCTAATATATTTATAAAGCGTGGCCCCACTGATCTTTCATGCCCTTGCTAGTTGCAATTTATTTTCTGACTTGACCTTTCTGACTTGGCCTCTGCATGTGTCAAATTGTCTTATACACGTCCTTGATCTTTTGCCCTGCTAACATTTTGCATGTGATTACATTTCAGAGTTTTGGAATCTTCACTCATGCAGTAAACAGAGATGCTGCATTAATTTTAAATTCAGGAGATTGAAAAAGAGGTCAACTTGGAGCTCAGTGCAAACTGAATTTCTGTAGGAGGCAGCGTGCTTTAAAAGCCTGTATTTCAGCCAGATGATTGGTGAGTAACCCTTGTGGCTGATATGCAGGGAGAGAAAGAAATGATTTGGAGGTGACAGCTGAGTTAACTCATCACTACTGGTCAGTTTCCCATTCCCCTTGGAGACCTAACACTAGAAGATACCAAGGACTGTTATGATCAGGAAAATGTGGGGGTTTAGGTACCCATTGGATCCCCAGGTTGTGCCAGGAGAACGTCTGTCCTGACGAGTCAGTTAGTGCCTTTTTATTTTCCTACATATGGCAGACATATTTGGAAACAGCTCCCTTCTCTCCCCGAAGCTGTCATACAGCCAACCTCACTGGCCAGTTCTTTCTTCCCTTCAGCGCCTTTTCCATACACAGCGCAGATCCCTCTGTACTACCTGCCCCTGAGTGCGGCGATTGTCAGGGAGGAGGGGGACATGTCTCTCTCACAGATGTATTTGACATGCTTATGCAAATGTGCCCTCTGTCCACCAATGCTTGTGCAGTGACCTCTTGCCGTTGCCAACGCTGGTCTCTTCGCTTCTGCACAGGAGGCAAAAGTGTGTTCTTCCATCACGTCCCATTTCTAATCTTGTCAAAGCAGACATAGAGATGAAGGTTTTCCCTTTTCTCACTTCTTAGGTCAACCCTGCAAACTGATAATGTTATTGCCCTGGATTGATTTAAAAACAAAGAGAGAGAATGATGATTAGTATTAATGAGAAGAGAGCGAAATAATATATGTCTGCAGTGTGAGCTGAGCTGGCCACAAACAAATGTGCAATAAGGTTTTTCAGATTATCTCTGTGGACAAGGGGGTGCATCAGAATAAGCAGGGGGACTCTCTTTCAAAAATACCTACCTAGGTTACATTTTCACCACCTCCATGACAAGCAAAAACAGATGATACAGCTAGAAATTTACTGTGAATTTGACCAGCGTAGAGGAGAAAAAAGGTTGAGCATCAAGTTCTGTGTGATTGATTAGAATAGGGTTAGAGAATCATTGTTCAGATTGAAGTCTTCACTGATAGCAGATCAGAAGCTGAATATGAAAACCAGAATGAACATATTCCTAGAATTCAACATTTCCAAGTTAAGTAGACTTAGAATTAGATTAGGCTTCTCTATGCCTGAGGTTTAATAAGATTAGAAAATCATGTTGCAATTATGCATGTTTTGATGAAAAGGGATAGTAATACTTAGCACATGATTCAAATCATGGAGCAGAGCCCTGAAGCCTAGAGAAGTGATGATTGCTCATGGTCCATGTGGTGTAATGCAAAAACCCAGGCTTTGTAGACATAAGAGTCTGAGTTTGATTTCTTGATTTGCCATTTGACCTTGAGCAAGTTTCTTAACTTTGTTTAGCCTTGGTTCCCTCCTTTGCAAAATCAGGATGTTAATAGCTGTCTTTCAAGTTTATGGTAGCCAGTAAATAAACTAAAGTCTGCAAAACTGTCAGGCATGTAGGAAACACTGAATGAATGGGGGTGCTAGTATTATATATGCTTAGAAAATAAAGAGTTAGGAATAGAATCTGTACCCACATTCTGGAATATTGCTCTTTATTTTCCTTCCTTCCTTCCTTCCTTCCTTCCTTCCTTCCTTCCTTCCTTCCTTTTCCTCATATAGCTCCTAAATCAATTTCCCATTAATGAAGACTAGCATTTGTAGAGAGTTTGCACACATTTCATATCTGCTACTCATGACAAAAAGGAGGGGGCCAGTATTTTAATCCAGCTGGAATGGTAGGGGACATTGACTTTGAAAGGTTAAATGATTTTGCTCAATAATGCTAATAAGAAATAGAGTTGGGACTGAATCCAAACTCCAGGTTCTCCTGCTCCAACCCACTCCAGCTCTATTTCTTGACAATCAAGATTTTATGGGTCACCATTTCCTTCATTTCCTAATTAAAGGCCAATATTAGTGCTCCCTAAACATACTTTCTTATTCCACATATATACATATATTTATGATATAATAATATAACTAGTATATTGAATCAATTGAACTTTATAGGGTACAAGTGGAAAACCAATTTATTATTTCTCATTATTGTCCTTTCAAACATTGTGGATATTTTATTCCTGAAACTGGAATGAAATCTTAACCAGATTCTGATGTCTATAGGCAATCTTAGATAATAGAATGTCAACGGACTTTCCAGCCATGGTGATAACTAGTACTTGACTAACTCTTTTAATATAAACAACAATAAAGCTAGGCAAATATATACGGAGCAACTGTTTTCAGATGATGAACAACAGGCAGTACTAGACTGTAACCTCTGTGTGAAGGAAAATACATGAGCTCATGATTACCCCAGATTTCTGACTGGAGGCACTTTCAGACCATGGCACAGGAATTTGAAATCCAAGCAAAGCACCACAATCTCACTGCTGAGGTGGCAGAGTTTGGGGGTGCTATGGATGGAACTTGCAGGGATGGATACCTGAAAGGAGGCAGCTGGGCAGAAAAAGAGCTTTATAAATCTTCATAGGGGTACCTTGAATCTTTAGCCAAATACTAAGCTGCATCTGTAGAGAGACTCTGCAAACCCTGGCAGCAAACATCTATTTGGGGAATTACAAGCTGACCTGCAATTTTGGAGATCACAGAGTTCAGGGTGGCATTAAAATTCAGATCAATCAAAATAGAGAGATCTTGCTGCAACTTCAGGCACTTAATTGGAATTCCAAAAAGGCCACAACTCAAATACTGGGCTGCTCTGGCTTATTTGAAGAAGTAGGAAAATGTGCTCTATAATCATTAGATAAAATAATCAATGGAAGCAGAACCAGAGATGACAGAGATATTGGAATCAGCAGAAAAGAATTTAAACAGCTGTTGTAAATATATAATGATTTAAAAAAATTTGATCATAATTAGTGAACAGTTGGGTAATCGCAACAGAGAAATTGGAATTATAAAACAAGAATGAAATGGAAACACTAGAACTGAAAAAAAAAAAAAAAACATATATGAAATGGAAAATTCCCTGGATGAGTTTAACAGAAGATTGAACACTGTAGAAGAAAAGATCAGTGAACTATCCAAACTGAATTAGAGGAAAAGAGCCTAAAAAAAGAAATGGCCTCAGAGATTTGTTGGGCAACATCAACCAGTCTAACTTATGTGTAACTGATGTCCCTGAAATATGAAAGAGTGAGATTGAAGCAGAAAAACAAGGAAAAAATAATTGCCAAAAAATTTCAGATTTGATCCCAAAATTTGAGAACAAGACTAAAACTATTTTTCAACATTATATTGGAGGTGTATAGTATAGTAAGGTATAACAAGTAAATTTAGCAAGGTTTCAGGATTCAAGATCAATGTACAAAATATTTGCATTTCCATATACAATATAGCAAGAAATTTGGAAAATGAAATTAAAAGTCAATTCCATTGCCAATAGCATCAAAAATTATAAAATACATAGGAAAAAGTTTAATGAGAGATGTGTAAATTCTCTACATGAAACGCCACAAAACAATACTGAGAATAAAGACCTAAATACATGGTGAAATATACCACTTATGGATTGCAGATTTAATAGTATTAAGAAATCAACTCTTCTCAAATTGTTCCACGGATTCAATACAATGCCAATTAAAATCCAACCAGTTTTTTTTTTTAAATAGAAATAACAAACTGCTTTATATGGAAATGTGGACATAGAATAGCCAAAACAATTTAAAAAATAAAGAACCTGCACTACTCAGTTCCAAGACTTATTTTAAATTATAATAATCAAGATATTACTATTGGTGTAAGGATAGATGAACAGATCAACAAAACAGAAAAAAGTCTATGAATAGACCCCCATATATATGATGTTGTGCTTTTAAAGATGATACAAATTCTTAGATACACTTCTGATCAGGATGTGGGGTTCTCGTGAATCTGGATAGTCCTATGAATGCTTTGATCAAAAGAATTTGATGAAAGTGACACTAATTTCTGAAAGTAGGTCATGAAAGGCGATGCACCTTCTGCAGGTTTCCTTGGGACATTTCTTTCGGGGGAAGCCAGTCATTGAGTAAGATTGACTACCCTATGTTTGCCGTACTGGAGAGATCACGTGTAGATATTTTAGTTGGCGCCCTCAGCTGAGCTCCCAGTAGACAGCCAACATGGCAGTCATTTGAGTGTGCCCCATCTAATGTCCAGCCGAAGTGAGCCTTCAGATTGCTTCAGTCCCACGCACCATCTGAGTGTACCCACATGAGAAACTCCAAGTTAAGAACTGCCCAGCAGAGCCTTTCTCAAATTTCTGACCCACAAAATAGTGACCAAAATAAAAGACATGTTCTAAACCTTTTGTTTGTGCTGCAGTTTGTTATACAAGAGTAATTGGATAATTTAATGAACAAATGAGTCCTTTCAAGAAATAGTGCAGGAAAAACTAGATATCTGTATGAAAAAAAAAGGAGCTTCAATCCATACTTCACATCATATATAAAACATTAGTTTAAATTGGAGGACAGAATCAAATGTAAAGGGGCACCTGGGTGACTCAGTTGGTTGAGCATCTGACTCTTGGTTTTGGCTTAGGTCATGATCTCAGGGTTGTGAGATCAAGCCCGGCATCAGGCTCCATGCTCAGCAGGGAGTCGGCTTGAGATTCTCTCTCTTTCTTTCCTTCTCCCTCTGCCCCTCCCCCCGATCTCTCTTGCTAAAATAAATAATCTTTAAAAAAGAATCGAATGTAAAGCCAAAACATACAGAGTTTCTAGATAAACACATTGAACTAAATTTATTCAATGGTATATACTTAGTAATAAGAAAGAAAAATAACCCGATCAATGGTATTGAACAGTAGTTGCCTCTCTACAGGGAATGAAATCCTGGCACTGGTGCCCTCTGTCAATGTCCGGTCCCTCATGCTGATTATTTTCTTTTGGGTGCTTTTGTGGCTTCCACAGAAATACTTACGCTGGGCTCTCCATTTGTAACTCTCATAATTTGAGTCTCAGCCTCTGTATATCCAGCAGCTCGTCCTATGCGAATTCTCTCTTGTTGGGTTCTATCGTACACTTGGGGGATCTCCTGAGCTAAGTTCACTTTAAGGTAGCTGTGGATCAGCTTTCTTCCCAATGTGGCCCACATCTTGCCACCAAAACCACTCACAAATCCTTGTCCCACCATGAGTTGTAGTTTGTTCCCAGTGTAGGGTTTTACTCTGTAGCCATGGGCTTCACCTTCCTGCCTTGGACTTCCTCCAGCATAGTTCTGACATCTGTCTTTGGACCCCACATACGCCAGGAACTCATCAAATGCTCTTAGCTGTCACTAGATGTTTCTATTACTTGCCCTCCCCCTGTCCTGCCCTCTAAGAGGGGAAGAGAAAGTATTATAGCCCTTCGGAACTTGCTGCACTAATATTGCTCTGCAATCCCTCTAAGTTCCATCTTTTTATACCTCAAGAGAGTTAATGAGGAATCACGGCACCACTGAGTTCTTACCATTCACTTTGCAAGTTCTGCAGAGGTGATCTTGCCCTGCACTTTGTAATGTAGGGGTACTTAGTACCTATTGTTTGCTTTTCCAGCTTTAGATTAAGGCAGAAAGAGTCCAATTTTAACATCTTGTTATGTGAAGGGGTCATTTCAATGCCCTGGAAGCTGACCTTTAGCTGACATTCTTGCTGTTCCAAAGCAGAGCACTTTTACTAAATTACTGGCTGCAGAAAATCTGTCAGAAGATTCAGTTTGTCCACAATTAACATTAATGTCAAGTGTGGCAGCTAATTCTATGATGTTTTCAGCAGTGAAAATTCTCTTGTCTCACCAGTCTTTCTGCGGCCCACAAATAAAAAAAGCTGACTGTCAGTGGATATAACACATTCTTCTCCATTAAAAAATTCTGTGTCCTCACATTAGAATTGTATTTTTAAATAAAAAATCAATGTATTCAATACTATCACGGGATGAATCATAGTCTCATTGCTATTAAAAGAAAGTTTTAGCTTATTTTTTATATTTTTTAGCTGTATTGAAGTACAAATGATACACAAAAAATGCACACAATTAATGGGTACGTCTTGAGGATTTGGACATATGACTGTACCAGTGATGCCGTCACCACCACCAACATACTAAGCATATCCTTCGCTTCCAAAATGTTCTTGTATTCGCACACACATGCACGTGTGTGTGTGTGTGTGTGTGTGATGTTAAGAACACTTAACGTGAAATCTATTCTCATATTTTATAGTGCACAATACCATACTGTTAACTATAGGTACTATGTTTTACAGCAGATATCTGGAACTTACTCATTTTGCCTAACTGAAACTTTGTACACATTGATAAATAATTTCTCATTTCCCCATGCCTCCAACCCCTGGCAACTACCATTCTATTCTCTGCTTCTGTGAGTTAAATCTTACGTCAATTGCTATTGGAAACTACAGCATCTGCTGCAATGACAAATATCTGGGACTGAAGTCTCATGACCTCCACGTTAACGAGTCATGCCTAACAAGACAATTTAGTCATGGACTTCCTGGTAAAAATAGTAACTAGAGTGAAAAGTCAACCAGAACCCAGGAGTATGTACTGACTATTGTGGTTTTCTTTGGGAAGAGCAGATTATCTACTGGAAAGTTAAATTTCCTTCTTCTTCTTCTTCCATTCTTTGTATTGCTCTCTATATATGTCATTTTCAGTTACAAAATTGGTTCTCTCTTAAGATCTAGTGATTTCCATTCTGAAGATAGTGATATAAAATTGGCATTTCTCTCTTCCCCTTTCAGCTTATCCAAAAGCAACAAGAAAAGAATGAGAAATGGAAACATAAAACCTGTCTCCAACGAAAGTGAGAGATAGCATAAATTTGGAACAACAAAGTAGGTGAAGTATTATAACAATGGTGGTGATGAAGCCCCCCAGGGTCAGGTAAAATTAAAACGTCCATGTGAGTAGATCCTAGAAACCAGTGTGCTTTTCTAAGGTAGAGTCTCGTGAAAAGGCGCAAAACAAAAGCCCTTGCCAGGAAATTGGGAGAAAGTTTCACTGGCTGGCATGGAAGTTTTCCTTCTGCTTGGTATTGTTCTGAGAAATGAGGAACAATGGAGCCAAAGGAGGAATTACGTAAAGAATTTGCAAGAAACAGTCAGTCCTTGTGGTGATGGGTGGAACTATGGGGTCTTTACATAATAAATCTCCCCACAACTGATGGACTCCACAGCTAGGGAAAAATAAATTCTCAGAGAGCTCATAGATATTACCATGTTCTGGCCCCTTCCAAACATGACCCTCATATATATAATTGGTTCATGAAAAACTTCCCTCATTCAAATGAGGGGGGGGAAGAAATCAGCATATATATATATATATATATATATATATACACATATATAGTTATTACTAGAAAGAAGAAGAAAAGGAAAACAGAGACAAATTGCCAATGAGAAATGCTCAGTAGAAATTCATTGCAGATGAATATTGTACCCAGATATCTCACCAGTCATTAAAAAAATTAAAGAGGTGGGGCACCTACATGGCTCAGTTGGTGAAGCATCTGCCTTCGGCTCAGGTCATGATCCCAGGACCACATCAGGCTCCCTGCTCAGTGGGGAGTCTGCTTCTCCCTTTATGTGCACGTGTGTGTGCACGCATGTGGTCTCTCTCAAATAAAGAAATCTTTTAAAAAATTTAAAGAGACAATTGCTCTAATACAGAAAAGAGACAGAGCAGAAATATAAGGCGTCAAGGGGAGCTGGTTAGAGAGTACAAAGAGATGAACTGTGAGCTGGCAGAGCTCAGGAAAAGTCAAAGTGAAATAGAAATTAAAAGGAAATAAAAACTGCTATAGAACTAAAGGCAAACTGATTACTAGCATAACAGAAACCCGACACAGATGAACACACAGTAAGGGACATGATGAAAAGGAGCACAATGAAAGAGAAGCAAAAAGTTAAAAAGATTAGAGAAAAAATAATAAACAGATGAAGGTGATATGCATAATTGGTGTCCTAAAGAAGAAAAATGGAGATACTGATTCAGAAAAATATTTAGACAATCTTACAGATAAAAGAAGAATCTACAATTTGAAGGGTATGCTATTTCCTAGGAAAATTTTACCCAGAATCATACATGCAAGCTTCAAGTAAAAGAAAAATTCCGGTCAAAAACAGGAGTCTAGGCTCGGACTTCTTCACAGAAAATAGTGGGCAGCACTTAAGAATTTCATACCCAGCCAAAATATTCGCGTGTATGAACATAATAGACATTTTTCAATATGCAGGGACTTTTGACTTCTTCTTTAAAAAACTACTAAAGGATGGGGGTGCCTGGGTGGCCTGACTCTTGGTTTAGGCTCAGGTCCTGCTCTCCGGGTCCTGAGATCGAGCCCTGTGTCTGGTTTTGCACTCAGTGCAAAGTCTGCTTGGGATTCTCTCTCCCTCTGCCCCCCACTCCGTGTTCTCTCTCTCTCAAAAAAATAATCTTAAAAAAAAATTAAAAACTACTAAAGGATAAACCACAGCTAATCGGGAGATGAATGGTAAGTACGGGAAAATGGTGGTGGTACTGAATCTACTTCATTGTGCAAAAACAAATATGGCTACAAACAACATAAATGCTATAAACCCTGACAAAGATTGGCAAGAGGTGAAGAGAGAGAAAAATTTGTTATCATTTTGTTGTTTTTCTCATCTTTTACAGTGAAACATGAACAGATATTATATAAAGCTGATGAAACAACTGAGGGACATGCAAAGGGACACATAGTGGCAGGAGTGTTGTCTCCTTATGAGGAGGAGTATTTTATCACTGATCTGTATTATTGGTGCTGTATCACTGTATTAATGACCTGACTTGGAGTTGGTTTTATTTTTGTTTTAAAATTTTCTGAGCAACAATGTGCATTCTTACTGCTAGCAACTGGTATGGACTGTCCCCACAGCCTTGTCCTTGGGCATCCTCTGGAGAAAAGCACAAGTATATTTACCGTTACAAAGTGAACACTCAAATGATAATATCATCAGCTAAATGGGGCAGCGGAGTAGAGGGAGGCAAAGGGAAAGGAAAAATATATGGGCTAATTTCATCTTTGGTCAAAGCATAAAGTTAATTGGTACTGTAAAAACATGCCACTGTGAGTTTGAGTAGGCAAAGATTTATTACATAACGATGCCTGCAGCACAAACCATAAAGGAATGATTTTTAACCCATAATAATTCTAGAAAACGTCTATTCCTTAAAAGAAAGAGGATTAAATATATTGTGTAAAGTCATAGTTAGGAATGTAATCACTAGAAAAAAAAATTCTTCCAAATTTTCAGAAAAAAAATCAAATACAAAACTAACGTAAAAAAACAAACAGAAGAGAAGACCACACGGGGAAAGATTTTTTAAAAAAAGAAAATAAAGAAGATATGTTTTTCTTCTGAAGAAATGAGATGTTTCCTTCTCCTCCAGATGTCATGGTCTCTTTACTTCCTGACTCATTTTTCTTACTTTGTTCTCTTTCCCTCCACCTCTTGAATGCAGAAGCCATGAGAAATAAAATCACTTTTCCCTTTTGGAGAGGCTTGTGGTAGGGGGTGTGTGCTGGCGCTAGAGCAGAGAAACACAGGCTTTTATAATCATAACTATTATCATCAGTTGTTGCCATCACTTTGCCTCCCTTTAATTATGCCCGAGAGTTGATAAGGCTTAGAACCAATGCCGAGCTGTGCACGTCACTGAACTGAGAGCCAGCGTGCGTGAGGTAAGAGCATAGGTTCTAGAGAATGATACTTCTGAATTTAAAATGTAGCTTTGCCATTCACTCCCTGTGCAGCCTGGACACTTACTGTGCGCCCGGCTTTTTAAAGCATTTTACGCTGGGGTAATTCATTGAATTCTCACACAGATTTGATGAGGCAGGTACTGCTATCATTCCCATTTTACAGATAAATAAACTGAGGCACGGAAAGAGGAAGCCACTCATTCGAATCCACCCAACTAGCTAACAGAGTAGCTGGGATTATGAGCTGTGGCAAAGGGATTCTAAAGCTTGCATTCCTAACCTCTTTGCTCTACTGTCCATTGAATTCAAGGAATCAGAGGTAAACTGTGTCACGCGTCCTATAGCAATATGTAGGTGTCAAAGACTAAAACTGATCCCAAGAAGAGCTGACTTCATTGGTGTTTCAGGTCAAGGCATGGAGAGGTCAGGCGAACTTTTGATTTTCAAACCACCGTGAGAAGGAGCTGAAAGTTCGGGAAAAATAAAGAGACAGAAGGGTAGTGGACATTCCGGATAAGTAGGAGTTCACCTTTGGAAGCCAGAACAATGAGCAGAAGGTTTGGAGCCGATGTCCCCGGCAACAGCGCTGTCATTCCTAAAGAAGCGAGGTGGTCATTCTCGAAAAAGAGGCTTCCAGGGAGGAGCCTGGAGTAACCCGGGGAATGGCTTTGAAGCCGTTTTGCGGGGTACAGGGCTTCTGTTACTTTCGGTTCTGAAACTCAGGGGCTGCTCGGTCAGTTTATCTACAGCGATGGAGTTAAGTCATTGCTCTCCGCACGACTGTTTCAGTTCTCCATCAGCGAGCTGGTAGATAAGCTGCTTCTCCACCTCAGTGAATAGAGTCGCAGTATATACACAAACTCACGCTCACCCACGTATACACACATTCACACGCTCACATACCTACACACACACACACACACACACACACGCCCCCCTGACCTTTTCCGATTGCGAGTCCCCAAATCCTCCAATCTGTTTAATTGACTTCTTCGAGGTGAAAATGCCGTTGGTCTGCCCGGGTGGAAGCCTCCTTCTCTGTGTGAATCTTGCTTTGCAAAGAGAGATTGCGAGCTTCTGCAGGGACCACGGGAGCTGACTCGAAATGGAAAGCAAGTGTTCAGAAGAAAGTAAGTTGCACCCTGAATGCAAAGGCCTATTTTTGAGTTTGGAGGTAGAGGCCTTTCGTCCCCTCCGTGTGCCTCCGCCCAGAGCCCCGGGGCTCGCTGGCAGCACAGCGCATGTGACTGCGGGCAGTGAGCAACGACCTTGGCCTCCCCCTGCCGCCGCTTCTCCAAAGCTTCCAGGAGCCTTATCCAGAACTGCGAGGGATGAACCTTCCAGCTCACCTCATTCTCTGCTGCCATCCACCATGTCCTGACATTATGACTCTCGATTTCCAAAGTCCAAAGGCTCGCTTATGTTGCTCAGGCACTCCTGCCTCCCCTACATGGTAACAGCAGCTGCTGTACTGTTTGCCAAAAATATTTATCTCCAGTCACGCTGCCGTGCTGAGCTGGCGAAACAGACGCATTCATAATGCCTGCTTTATGCTGGAGAGGCTCTTCGCTCTTTGGCTTCCACGGAGACCAACCTGGCAGGGGTGCGAGGCCAGACCAGCTGACGGGAAAGCCTCAGGGTTCAGTCCCCACCTGGCCTCCCAAATGAGCAGGCAGACAGTGTGCAGAGCCCCCCCTGAGCTCTAGGGGGATGCAGGCTCATGACCACCCCCACTGGCCCCTGGTCCTCTGTTTCTCCTAGGACGGTGGGTGGAAGAAGAGTTGTTAGAAACTGTTCTGCGCATCCAGGGCCCAAGGGAGGTGCAGCCCTTTGCTGTAATTACTCTGTGCACCACTGTGCTGTTTAGCAGGGACGGATGGCTGGATGAAATCAGATTCCAAATTTAAAGCCACATGGGCATGAATTATGTACTAACCGGGCCATAGGATTGCAGACAGACCCTGCCACCTCTGTACCTCAGGCCGCCCAAGCAAGATGCTATTGATCTTCCGGGGTTCTTTCCAGAGTCTGAGTTTGAACAAGCTCTAAAAGATAATGCCGTGGTGACACTGAAAACCTTGGTAAGAAGAGGACAGTGGGTACCTGCAGGGCTTGGACCCTTCCACAGATTTCTCTGCAGTTGGCGACCTTTCTTTTTCAAGTGACAGTGAGTGTATTGTAAGTGTGGCTGAAGCAGATGTGTCCTGTTTTTAAAATAGTTGTAATTAAAACGATGGAGAGATAAAAAGGGAAATGAATTAAATCAAGCCAATACAATATCAGTCAGATGGGATGGGATGTGTTCAGGGTGCTACGTACTGTATGCTTCCCCTTCTACGAAGTATTTAAGATAGGCTCATAGAATCAGAGCGAAATGGTGGCTGCCAGAGCGGGAGGGAGGGAGAAACGGGGAGGTGCTAATCAAAGGTACACGGGTTCAATCTGGCAAGATGAGTCCATTCTAGAGATCTTCTGTACATCATTGTGCCTGTGGTCGGCCATACTGTGTTGCACACTGAAAACTTGTCAAGGGGACACATTTCATGTGCTTTTACCAATAAAATAAAATAAAATAAAATAAAATAAAATAAAATAAAATAAAATAAAATAAAATATTATATAATAAAATCAAATATAAAATAAAAATCAATCTAGGAAAAGCGCCAGAGGCACACTAGGAGAGAGGATATGAGATCAAAGATGACCTTTTCTAGAAGTGTTGGCCCCACAGCCGTTTGGTGAGTGAGGTCTGAGTGTCAGGGCTGCATGGACATGCTCTGCTTGTCATCGGTGTGAGCACAAGGAAGGTAAGGGTGACGCTGTCCTTTTCAGCATTGTATCGCCTTACCTAGAGATAGTCTGCGAATATTTGTTGAAAGAACATGTCAGTGGAATTGCCCTCTGCTGCAAATACAGAGCGGTGGATTATCTTCTCTCAAAGATGCACATGACCTCGGATTTCTCAGTCTACTCGGGCCTGGTACTCTCTTTGTGTCAGGGAGAAGAGAAGGCAGTAGCCCCCTGACTTTCGGGCTCTCCACGTAGGAGTGCGGAAGGTGGACAGACTCAACCTGGAGACTGACCACGAGGCCCGAGCTGGCTTTGGTATGCACCATTCAATAGCAGAGATGTGCCAATATTTATATCCAAGTCCCTGCAGGAGTTCACTCTATTCCCATGTAGAAATCAATTTGCAAACTCGTTGAGTCAAGGTTTATGCAAAGATGCTGACTTAGTAAGAAAGGTCTGGGATTAAGAAACAGAGTTTCCAGCATGAGTAGCACAGGACAAGAGCCATATAAGACATAGATGAGAAACTAGCCTACAGCAGATTAAAATTTTTTTTGAATATGATCTTTCAAAGTGAGGAGAAATTATTAACTAATATCAAAATCTATTTCATAACTCATGAAATTCATGTTTTATAATTATGTATAGTAAAATATACATATCAAAGATGTGGACTCCGTTATTCTCAGTCAACTTCTAGAAAGCTAACTTTAAGACACCCTCCTGGTTTTGGGATAAGCAGACACCTGGGTCTCATGGCTGCCTGTGAGTCTTCTGAGTGTGCCAAGAGATGCAAGCTGCTGTGCTTACAGATTTTTAGCTTGAAATAGCTTCTTTCTGGCTTAGTATGGTGCCCGTTAGTTCATGGATGGGGAAGTAAAGGCAGTGCTCTTAGGCTCACATGTTATTTATCTGCAATTCTTTCAGATGGATAGCAGAGTAGCAATCCTTCGGAGAGGTTGGTGAAGACCTTGATTTGGGTTTCTGGGAAGAGGTGGAGGGAGTTAGGTTGGGGTAGGTAGGTCTTCGCTGTCTCTCAGGGGATATGGTTTTGGAAGAAGTCTCCCATGGCCTCTTTTACTCTGTAATTTTGTCTGAGAGAAGTCACCTGAGACTCACAACCCAAACAAGACTTGGTATTTATTGAGTATCCGCTCTGTTTTGGGTTGGTGGGCTGCATACCGTTACATTTTAAATGGTGAGACAACCCTCTGAAATCAATACTACCATGTCCATGAAGTGGGTGGGAAAATTGAGGAGCAAAGAGAGTTAGAAACTTGGCCGTGGCTAGCCAGAGACAGGTCCTCCTGTGAGGGCATCGCTGGGAGGGGTGCAAGGACCTCAGCCCGAGCGGATAGAGGAAACCAGAGATAAACTTTGCAGGCTGCACCTGCTCTGAACCCGCCGTGACTGTGTGCCAAGGCTGGGCCTTGCAGGCTCCACTGTGTGTGTGTGTGTGTGTGTGTGTGTGTGTGTGTGTGTTCCTATTACCTGATTGTAGTTTGTGCCAACTGAGGATACATTACGGAGGCTAAGCGGAGTGCCGCACAAGTGGAAATAAAGGATTCACGGGTCGTTTCCTAGCTAGATACCTATCAGATAAAAGCGATCCATGCTGCTGCCCACTGGATTGCTAGAATAACAATTTGATAATAATATCTGACTCCTGCTTCTCAGAGTCCTACTCTTCCAAAATGATTTCCTGAAACCAGCCTCATAACAACCTTCTTTTAAGTCCATCTCCTTAAAATTAGACTCCTTTGAGGGGAGGGTCGGGGGTTGGAGTGGCTACCAGCTTCCCTTGCTCTTCAGCCACACTGCCTAGGTTTATGCCCTAGTGGTTATTGTCCCACGTTTCTCGAAATTTCACCCATTGGGAAGTGGAAGGCAGGAGAACAGTGAGGAATGTGCGAAGCAGAAATAAATCTTCTTTTAGAAACATTATATTATAGTGGTTCAATTTCTTTTCAGCTTCGCTAAAGCAGATCAATGTATACCCAAGATAGTCAAGGTTTAAAAAAAAGAAAAGAAAAGAAACAAAGAAAGTGTAACAGGATAAAATTGTATTTGGCAGGATTTCTCTCAGGGGAGGGAGCATGTGGGTGTGTAGTGGAGAACTTGAGTAAGGTGCTGGGGATGGAGAGTAAGACCCAAAGGGCTTGCCCAGGAAGGAAAGGATAGTCCCCTAATCACAAGACATCACAAGAAAGGAAATCTGTGGGCAAAACAGGTAGATGCAGAGGAATGGGGGTGGGGGGTGGTCCAGAGCTGAGAACTCCATAGCAGCACAGCTGGGGGAGGTTTTGGGGGAAGAAAAATGTGCTCCATGAATTTTTAAGTTGGTTTTTGTCTGTGCTCGGACAGGTTCTCTTCTCAGCTACTGCCCTTCCACTCCTAACAGAATCATCTTCAGGCCAATAGGCGTTTCTCACTCTCTTTAGGGGGATAGAAGTGGATTCTTTTGAGGAAATTTGAAGATGTTTCTCTGTGTTTGGGGCAAACAGAAATAGCAGGTAGGAATACACGGGTAGCTAATGCTGCATTACAGAGTGATAAGTGATAATAACTTATACTGAATAACAACCTTCATATTTTTGTAATTGAGAATATTGCATTTTATATTTAGAGTATTTAATTTAATTTTGCTTTGCTTCTGATTCTATTTTTTCCTTTTTCAAAAAGATTTATTTATTTATTTGAGAGAAAGAGAGAGAGAGAACACAAGCAGCGGGAGGGGCAGAAGGAGAGGAAAGAGAGACTCTCCAGCAGACTCCCCGCTGAGCATGGAGCTGACGTGGGGCTGCAACTCATGACCCTGAGATCGCGACTCTGAGATCATGACCTGAGCCGAAACCAAGAGTCGGAGGCTTCATCGACTGTGCCGCCCAGGTGCCCCTCTTCTTGTCCTTTCTGTGTGATATTTCATGGCTCCCTCCAGGAAAGCGAAGAAGGTTGATTATTTGTTGGCAGATCATGCTACTTGTGGGTAATATGTTGCTTTCTCAAATGAATTATATGTTTTGTGACTTTTTCAAAGCACAATCCGTGGCTTGGCAAGCTGTCAGATTACAATAATTCCCCTTATCCATGGTTTTGCTTTCTGTTGTTTCAGTTACTGATGGTCAACCATGGTCCGGAAGCAGACGGTCCTCCTTTTGATGAACTGTTAGAAGGTAAACAGTAGCCTAATGCTACAGTGTCTGTGTCATTCCCCTCCGGTCATCTCAGCATGGAGGCATTTTACCACCTCACATCATCACAGGAAGTGTGAATACACCACAATAAGATATATTGAGAGAGAGAGAGAGAGAGAGAGAGAGAGAGAAAGACAACATTCACATAACTTTTACTACAGTATATTGTTATAGCTATTCTGTTTTATTATTATTGTTAATCTCTTACTGTGCCTAATCTAGAAATTAAACTTTATCATAGGTATGTGTGCTTAGGAAAAAAAAATCACCATAGTATAGATGGGGCTAAGCACTATCTGTGGTTTCAGGCATACATGTGGGGCTTGGGCCAGGGAGGTCTACTGTCCTCTCCTACAGTGCAGAGATACCATACGGTCTGCTGCAGAACTAGTTCTGAGTTGCAAAAATAAGAAAATAAGATTACGAGAAAGAATGCATTGTTCATGGTGAGTGAAAATAAATGCAGAGGCAGATAGGAATGGAGAGCTGTTCGCCCTGTCTGAAGGAAGGCACTAGAGACTTTTGAAGATAATATCCTTAACATTTATATGGCTCTTCATCGTTTTAAAGTGCTTCCTGGTAATTAAGAGTCATTAATCAGATATTAGCTGCAGGTCATTCAATGAATTAGCTGTTGATTTAGAGTGAGAGCTGTGCATAATTTTGCAGACGAGGAACAAACATGATTCCTTTTGCATTTCACAAAAATTTTGACTTTCTTATGCTCATTCAGAGTTTTAATGTGTGTGAGTTTGCGTTATGGAAACCAATATGTTCTTATTATTGTATGAATTCACATTTTTATAGAATACTAATTTATAACTTATTAGTTTGCTATAGTGGTCCCCCTTTCTCTGTGGTTTCACTTCCTATGGTGTCAGTTACTTGCAATCCAGAAGCAGATAATCCTCCTTCTGGTGAATTGTCAGGTCAGTTGTAGCCTAATGCTATATCACAATGCCTATGTCATTCACCTCACGTCATCCTGTTATGCAGACATTTTAGCATCTCACATCAAAACAAGAAGGGTGAGTATGGTACAATGAGATATTTTGAGAGACTATATTTGTATAACTTTTATTACAGTATATTGTTATAATTATTCTATTTTATTATTAGTTATTGTTGTTAACCCCTTACTGAGACTAATTTATAAATTAATCATTATCATAAGTATGTATAGGAAAAAACAGTGTATATAGGGCTTGGTACTATCTGTGGTTTCAGGCATCAAGGGAGGGTCTTAGGATGTATCTTCCATTGGTAAGGGGGGGGGGCAACTGCCTTTACAACACCTATGGAGATAAGACTATATAGGGAAACTCTTTAGTTTGAGAAGTCTCACAGTGAAAGTCATTGCTGAATGCCCTTTCCTAACACAGGGCGGCATACCTGCATGGAGTAGCAGGTAAAAACACACAATAGAGTCTCCTTTCTTCTATAGTTTGAATGTTGCCACTTGGATATACCAAAAGATTGTAAAGGGATCTGGAATAAATACCATTTCCACTGCAAGTGGATGCCGTATGTAGCTGGCTATTTCTACGAATCATAACTCAGTTTATCTTCAATCTAAGCTGAAACAAATTATATATATGAGACTGAAGTTTATTTGGCATATTTATGTCTAAATACCAAGACATACTTGTTTCCCTCTAGTATTTCTTCATACCTGTTCTTCAACCAATTATCACAAGTAATTGAGGTCTGAGGGAAGCCATACATCTTTGCAGTTGAGCTTTTTAGAAATTAATGGGAACTCCTTTGGCTTTGACACTTGAATCTGTTAATATAACTATGAATCTCATTGGTTTTCCTACAAAGCCTGTGAAACTGTGGTTACTTCTCCCAGCAGAACCTCCACATTTCCCATTTTCCTATAATCATACACAGTCTCTGCAGCCACATGACCTGGATTTGAATCCTGATTCTCTGACTTATGAGCTGTGTGACCTTGGGCAAGTTACTTTGCTTCTCTGACACTTGGTTAACTTATCTGGAAAATAAGATATAATTTCTCTCCTGTTTTCCGGTGTTAGGAGGGTTAAATGAATAAATACTTATAAAGCGCTTAGTACAGTGTCTGGTGCGTTTGTACTACTACATAATTATCTGTTAAACCTATTAAAGGTTTCCCATTTCAAGAACACCTTGCTGAGTCGACTCTAGAAGATATTCTATTAATGTTTGCTAAATCTTTTTAAAATTCACACTTTAAAATACTTTGCCAAAAAGTGAGTTCAGATTTCTTCAGTTACCAAAAGAGAAATTATACTTTGTTACCGGTAAACTTTAAGGAACAAAAATTGGCTAACTGCACTTCAAAAAGCTTTGAAAATAGCAGGGGTCTGAGGGCTGGGCCAGTGACATTTGGGAGTGGTTACTGAACATCGTGGACAAGATGGCAGGGAAGAGAAGGGCTGGATTAGCTTTAGCTTCTCAGGAGCCACAGCTCACTGAGGTTGCTCATTGGTGAGTCCAAGGCAGGAAGCCTGGGAGGTCTCAGCAAATCTTACTGGGAGTTCTTCAGTTTTACTCACACCGTATTTCACTGCTATATAGGTTAAGGAAAAGTCACAAAGCAAGCCAATAGCTAGAAAAAGGGGAGTGATTTGTTTCAGGAATGTTTAAAAATTCCTCCAATTCTCAAATGGCACAATTCCCATGAAGTCAAAATATTTTCATGTTATGCAACAAACTTATAGAAGGCCAAGTTTTGTCTACAATGAAATAAATACAAAATAACAGGCTATTAAAATTCCTAAAAGATTGTATTATATTTAGAACGTTTTTCCTTGGAAGAAAAATTTCAGGATCCTCGTAGGATCATACAAATGAGGTCAGGAAACTGAAATGTGCACCACTGATGCTCCAGCCTGAAATCTACTGTAGAAAGAGTTGCCCTCACCTGGTATTTCAAACACTAATACAGATCTGATATTTCTTCCCAAGATTGGCTCTACATTTTCCTTTTTTTCACAGTGTTGATTCAGGTTAGGAGGATGATTAAGTTAGAGTAGGCTAAATTATAGTTCAGTAACAAAGGACCCCAGCTCTGACTGGTCACAGACCTTTGTTTTGTGTTAGTGTGGCATCCGGGAGCCAAGTATCCTTCTCTCCCCTCAAGGCTAAAAGCTTTTGCCCCATTTTCTCTTTCTTGGCCCTGCTTCTCCTCTAGCAATCGATGCCTATTGCTTGTTCGTCAGTGTAAGGCTCACGGTGGGGACTGGAAGCATCTCCCTCTTCCTCAGGGACAGAGGACTTTGGCCTCCACCTCTCCCTGATAAACAGATTTTACCTGAGCCCCGGGGGTGGGAATGTTTCCTGTCCCTCCCATGCCACTTCAAGCTTCTGTTCTAAACTGGTTTCTGGTAGTCGAATTTGGCCTTTGAGAATTCATTAGAATTTTAGTTGGCTTTTTTTCCCCCCTTACCTGCTTTTATGGTGGCTAACTCCTCCTCCCAGACTCTGGCCTGTGTCCTTTTCTCCTCTGAGGAGTTTGGTCCCATTTGTACTTTGCTTGATGCCTTGTAACCTCATCTCTCTGATGGCCTCAAGAAAAGTGATGATTTTGTAGACTATCTTACTTTTCTGGTTGTTAGGGTGGGAGTGATGTTCTCCTGCAGCTTTATGCATTTTTTTTAAGATTTTATTTATTTATTTGATAGAGATAGAGACAGACAGCGAGAGAGGGAACACAAGCAGAGGGAGTGGGAGAGGAAGAAGCAGGCTCCTAGCAGAGGAGCCTGATGTGGGGCTCGATCCCATAACGCCGGGATCACGCCCTGAGCCGAAGGCAGACGCTTAACCGCTGTGCCACCCAGGCGCCCCAGCTTTATGCATTTTGAGCAGAAGCTGAATTGATATCAAAGCCTTTAATCAGTCTGTAATTGTCTATGCTTCTTTATCCCAGACAAGAGATGCAGAAAGGCAAGAGTTCCAGAAATTTAGAGGAACAAGCTGTATTTGACCCAGCCAAAGGAGCATACTCTTGTTCATCTTATTAATGAGGCAGAGAGCTGGTGACTCAGTATGTCCTGTTCAAAAATTTCTACTTAGCTAACCGTTTAATGTGGAATTAATCATAATCTTTCTACCTTATAGTCAAGAGCACTTCAAATTGGTCCCCAAATGCTTTTCTCGACATCTCCCAGCACGCTCAGCGGTATCCGTTCTTCAGCTGCAGAAGCTGACAGAACTCAGAGTGTGGTCAGACTTCCTTCCTTGGAATCCAGAGTGGGCCACTTATTAGCTCTGTGCCCTGTAGCTAGCTGCTTAACCTCTCCATGGCTCAGCTTCATTGTAAAATGGGAAAAGTAGTAATACCTACTTACCTCGTAAGTTTGTTATGAGTGCCCTACCTGGTCTAGACTATTCCCATTTCTCTGAGAACCTCCTCTATAAAAGTATAATATATAAAACACTCATGTTCAGCTCAGGTTCAAATTGGTATCACATTTCCCCCTTGCCGTTCTTAAGATTAGCCTTTGTGAGCAGGTAAGAAACAGGAGCTCCTTCATATGGGAAAGTAGGAGGTCCTTCTCATCGCCTTAGGACAGTAGGTGAAGCTACCTGGTTTGATGAGTTCTGCAGTGTATATCATCGTTCCCAAGCCTTTTCTTCCATTATCCTGTTTAGCTTAAAATCTTGTTATTCCTACTAAAAGAGTGTTAAGATTAAATAATAATTGACTTGAAGTTCTAGCTATCTATGGAGTTTTAAAAAAACATCAGCTCTCTGGAATGTAGCCCCGCCCATTGTTCTTGCACTAGGAGCCACTTTAAGGAAGTAGCCAAGGAAGAGACAGCAACGTGTCGTTGAGACCATCTGGAGTCTATACATGACGGAACCCTGTTAGGGCCCCTATATAAACTTTTAAGATTCTGGCAGGTGGGTGTGGAGATCTACTCATCTTACAGCCACGGTAGACAAGTCTCAGAAGTTCCCTTGCTTGTTGAAACTGCCACCTACTCATCTGGGGTGACTGGCCTCTGTCTTCTGTCTCTCCATGGCCTCTGTGTCCGGGGACTGGTTTCGGATTTCACTCAGGGAGCTCCCCAATTTTTGAACCAATAGAAGGAGAGTGTTCCCTCTCTCAAACTTAATTTCTGAGTTCTTTCCCGGACACCACACTCATGTGTACATATTTAGTGCCCACAGAAAGACCAGCCTCCAGAGGTATTCTGGGTGGTAGACAGTTAGTTGGCCTTGCTCTAATGAGTTCAGACCCTTTAGATACACTTAGCTGAGCTTATTGAGTGAAGAAGATGGATTACAAAAGATTCCTGACATTGCTTTGTTTACTGAGATGAAGCGAGTAATTTGCCAAAAACAAAAACAAAAACAAAGAAAGAAAGAAAAGAAACTTCAAGGTTATGTTGTAGCATATGCAAAAGCCATAAAAATAACCTCTAATGTCTGAAATTGCAGCAGGTACAGAGTGAGGGCAAGAACTTCTCTGAGATGGAGAATGTTCATATGTTTATTTTGAAATCCCTTATCCAGCCCATCCCTGTGCCAGGCACATAGTAGGTCTGTTGGTTGACATAGCATGTACTGAACAAACATGTGTTGTCTGATTGATACCTACAGGAGCTGACTTTGTCGCAATAAAAAAAAAAAAAGGTCCACCGTAGGCTTTGAAAATGAAGATCACAGTCTAAGCAGGTGGCTGTCGTTTATGGAGAAGCCACCATGTGCCTGTCGGTGTGCTAAGGATTTTATGTAGGATGACTCACTTATTTTCAGAAGAACCTGCAAAGGTAGATATTACTATTATTACCTCCGTTTTTAGTATGAGGTACCAGTGATAGAGCCAGGATTTGGAACTGGTGTTCTGATGAGGTCTAGGAGAGAGGGAACTGAAAGAGAGGTGGAGGGTTCTTACCCTCTTTTTTGTTCTATCACTCCTGCTCTCCTCTCCATCCTGAGATGGGATGAGGGCACCCATAACCGGATTGCAGGGTATAGAAGACTCATTTACACATTGTTTGGATTTCTCTTTATAGACCAGTATATGTAAAATCAAGGAATTGATAAACACCTCCAGTTTGCTGACCCATAATAAATTCCTATGCCATATTCCCCATTTTTAATGGTTAAAAAAATCATACTTTCTCTACTTCCTCTGTCTAACCAGCATTCATTAGAACTATTGTTAGCCTAACAAATCCCCTGTTACTCATCTTAAATCATCTTCTCATCTAATTTCATCTCCTTTGTTACTCTTAATCCTTTCTGAATAATGCCTCATTCTACTGCTTTCTGGACTGATTTGAACTTCTCACTCTTTCCCTGTNNATTTTGCTTGTCCAACATACTTATTTCACTCTTGTTAAATTTCCTTATTAGTCAGCTCTTCCACTTCCTAAATTGTTTTGTGTTTCATTCTGAATGATTTCTGACATTTAAATTATTTATGCTTAGGAACTTTGCAGAACCAAATGCAATATCTTCCAGAATTGTACAGAATGTGCCCAGGGGAAAAGCCTAAGTGTGCATGCATCATTTCCATCTTCTTCTTTAGGGACTGTTGTGAATGAATTGTGTCTCACAAAAACCTATGTTGAAGTCCTAACCCTTGGTACCTATAAATGTGATCTTATTTGGCAAAATGGCATTTCCAGATGTAATTAAGTTAAGAAGACATCATAGTGGAGTAGGATGGGCCCTTGCCCTTAATCCCTGTTCTTATATGAAGAGAAGAGACACAGAGAAAAACATGTGGGGGAATGCCTCATGATGACAAAGGTATAGATCAGAATGATACATCTACAAACCACGAAGAAGCAAGGATTGCTGCAACTCTGGATGTTAAGAGGAAGGCATTAAATAAATTGTCCCCTCTAGAGCCTTTAGAAAGAGCGTGGCCCTACTAACTTCTTGATTTCAGACTCCCGGTCTCCAGAGTTGTGAGACGACAAATTTCTGTTATTTTAAACCACACAGTTTATAGTAATTTGTTATGGCAGCCTAAGAAACTAATACAGGGACTAGACCTTTTCCTGATTTATCATCATCCTCACCTTAGTTGTCAGGGCATCAATATACTGGGCACTCACTGTGTTCCTGGCACTGGGCCAATTGTAAGCATGTCATATCTGATTGAATTCTCATAGCTCCTTGATTTATTTTTCCTGATATACAGATTAAGAGACTGAGTACTGGTGAGGTTGACTCCATTCTAGTTAGAGGTAGACCTTGAAATGAATCCAAATGGATTGACTCCAAAACCAGTACTTTGAACCACTATGCTTTTCTGCCATCCACTGAAGCAGATCACTTTCTTTTACTGATTTAATATTTTGAGGATTATATTCTGCATATAGTATTCTGGCTTCATTTTTTTTTTAACGGGATGAAGTCATTGTTACCCCCCCCCCCCAATACCCCATCCATTTCCAATGCTTCTGGCATCCTCTGTTCTCATTATTATTACTCACTTCCCTTCTTTAGATACATTTTAGTCACTAGTAAATTACAGAATCAGATCAGGAGAAACTTAATTGTTATTTTTTTATGTCTCTGAGGAAGAGTATAGGTCAAAACAACTTTCTGAAGCTTATGATTCAGGGAGATGTGTATCTAGCTATTAGGACACAAACAGGCCTTGTCTGCCTTTCCTTCACGTTATAATTTGGTTAAAAAACTATTCTTGGCTGAAACAAGGAGCAATAATCAAAAATTCTTTGGCTTCATGCTATGAGGCAATGTACTGAAAAGCTTCTAAAGTAACCTAAACCCTTTTGGCATGGTTGAGAGAAAAGTCTGGAAAGGAGAAGCTCCTGTAACTATTCTCCCTTTCATCTGGGTACTTGATTTACATTTTAAGTTTTTATTTTTAGGTTATATGTTACTGAAAAATAAAAGTTTTATTTTATTACCTATAAAACACTCTCATATATATTAGTTCATTTGATTCACACTACACTCTTGAAATACAGGCAGGACAGATACTATTATTCTTATTTAGGAATGAGAAGATACACTTGTAGAAGTGGCATGTTTCGCTTAGGGTCATACAGGCAGTAAATGGAAGTGGGATTAGACCCAGAGTATTGTGGTTTCTAACATCCAGTTAAATTTTCATCAATCAGTGTAACTTAGTAATAAAAATTAACATTTATATTGTATATTTAATCTCATAAGCCTCACAACCACATTATAAAGTAGGTTTCTAAAATTGCTATTTCACAAACCCATGGACAGAGACTTAAAAAAGAAGCTTAGGGAGGTTGAGTAAATTGCCCAGGTCCCATGGGTTATAAGGGTACACAGGATTTGAACCTACCACGGAACACATGTTCTTTGCTGTTTTAATTGCACATCTTCCCCAAAGTGAGCATGTGTTAATGGGAAGGTAAAATCAAGGAATGGTTTAGTGGGTGATGATACTGGAAGGTCAATCTCAGCCTGGAATCAACACCAGGATTTCCGTCAAACGGCAGCCGGAGGGGTCATGTACTTTAAATGAAAAGGCATAGAGTAGTCTTCCCTCATCCACAGTTTCGCTTTCCGCAGTTTCGTTACCGTCATCAACCGCGGTCTGGTAGCAGACGATCCTTCTGACGAATCATCCGAAGGTCGCAGTAGCCTAAGGCTACGTCACAGCGCCTGCGTCATTCTCTTCTCTTCGTCTCCCCGCGCAGGCAATTTTCTCATCTCAGATCATCACAAGAGGGGTGAGTACAGTGCAATAAGATATTTAGAGAGAGACATTTCCAGAACTTTTATTAAGCACATTGTTGTGACTGCTTCTCAGCCTTTCGGCTAAGATCAGGTGTAGTATTATAAGATATTTTTATAATTATTATATTTTATTATTAGTTATTATGATTAATCTCTTACTGTACCTAACTTATAAATTAAACCTTATCATAGGTATGTACGTATGTATAGGAAAAAAGCATAGTATATATATAGGGTTCAGTAATATCCGTGATTTCAAGCATCTGCGGTAGGGGTGGGGGTGGGTCTGGGAACATATCTTCTGGGAATACGGATGGACTTCTTTGTATTTCTTTTACATTGCAACTTTAGTTGGTCCAAAATCTCTTGGTTCCTAACTCACATCATTTAAACAATCCCTATTCTGACAGAGCATTTAAATAATTTACTTGACTTTTGAAACGGGTACTCACAGGCCTTCTTCCCTGTTCGCATTCCCTGATGAGACGTGAAGAGCTGAAATCTTTGAATGATGATGCTGTCTCTGCTGTTAGGTGACAGGTTTCAGGACCTGACAATTTAATTGGTTTAACAGTGATCAGACTCTTGAGAAGTTAAAACCACCTTCAAATCACAATGACATGTAATGGGGGAGTTTGGAAACAAAACCAAAAACAACCTCCAATTTTTTTCCTTGCACTTTATCGTTACATGTACTAACCACAATTTTTTTTTTTTTTTTTTACAGTTAAATCTTAGAGACAAAGATTTTTTCCTTTCAGAAAGCAAGCTGGCTTAGGAACTTTGAATGTTTTATATTGAGCAAATTTCTGTGGACTCATTTAAAAAATTAATAGAAATCTCTTATTTAAGAGATGCTGGACAGAAAATCTGCACACTCACCATTGATTTATTGACTACTCTGTATAATACTTAGATTGGAGGATATTGGAAGATTTTCCTTAAATCATTCATTGAAAACCTTTAAAGTGAATTTAATCTTCAGAGATATTCAGAGCCCTTATTTCCAATGAGGAAAACAACCAATTCACTGGAATTGTTTGTGTCCAAATATCGATGTATGTGAATTATGTTTACTTTCACATGTGCCATCTAATGAAATATTCAGAGTAGCTTTTCATTTTTCAACTAATCTTAAATTATTTATTCATCTATAGAATCAGGCAAGCATTAAATCACTTCCCAGGCTATTGACAAAAATCCGTTTTCTTCTCAATTTCAGCATATATTAAAACCCAAAATGAATTTAACATTGAAATAAGTGATTAATCTAATTTGTATTACATATAATTAAAAAGCCTGGGGTGCCTGGGTGGTGCAGTCGTTAAGCATCTGCCTTTGGCTCAGGGCGTGATCCCAGCGTTCTGGGATCAAGCCCCACATCTGGCTCCTCCGCTAGTAGCCTGCTTCTTCCTCTCCCACTCCCGCTGCTTGTGTTCTCTCTCTTGCTGGCTGTCTCTGTCAACTAAATAAATAAAATCTTTAAAAAAAAAATAAAAGCCTAAAATTGAGGATATATATATAATTTTATATATATACATATAACATATATATAAAATATATATAAATATATATAAAATACATATAATATATATATTTAAGTTTAGAAGTAATTTTGGTGATTTTATTGGTTGTCTTACTATCCTGCTTTCCACATGTGCTGGATGGATTGAACACGTCCAATACATTGTTTCTAACAGCCCACTTCAGTACAGTGGGATGCACTGTTACAGCACCTCTTAATACTAAAGAATTTATCAGCCATCACTCCATAGTGAAGTGTTTTCTATTTATTTACTTATTTATTTATTTTTTATTATGTTCAATTAGCCATCATTAGTTTTTGATGTAGTGTTCAACGATTCATTAGTTGTGTATAACACCTAGTGCTCATCACAACACATGCCCTCCTTAATACCCATTACCTGATTACCCCATTCCCCCACCCACTTCCCTAGTGAAGGGTTTTCTATGTCTGTGCTTTGATTCAGTCTGTTTGTAGAGGGCCAGTATAATGGAGAGACATACCTTTCTATTTTATCAGTGATATTCTATAGTTGAAGAATAACAAAAAACAAATCAAAGTGTCATCAAGATGTTGACAAGAAAACTGGAACTATATTCTGACATTTTCTTGGTGCCCCTTTTTTGATGTGTAATTTTCCTAGTATTTTCCTATTATATAATTTTTCTAGATCTTTCTTATAGAAAGCTAATTCAATGTCACATTTAAGAGTTTAGTTTCCTTTCTTTAAATGGGAATCTTTGGTTTTCCAGGATTATTCTTTAGGATTCCATTGATATGGGGGCCTGAGTATTCTTTAGTAAAAATTAAGAGAAAAAAAATGGAAACGTTTGCCAGGGCTCTGGTTACCTGTGTTTGGGCATTTCTATGTGGTATATACAATACTGAGGGTACTTTGTAGGGACTACAAATGCGTACTCTAAACTGACTTACTCGCATGCAAGCAATACTGACTAGTGATTCTAGGCATAGGGTTTATCCTGGTGTTGATCTGAGTCTGTGTGTTGTATGACCTTGGGCAAGATGATTGCTTTACCCTTTAAGCCTCAGTCTCCTCATCTATAAAATAACAATAATAATAAAACAGTTTTTGCCTCATAAAGATGTCACAAGAATGAGATTATTTAGCAATATACTTTGATACAGTGGGTGCTCAAGAAAAGTACTCTTGTTCCTATATTAGTTAAAGGGGTAGAGGAGATGGTAGGAAGAATGAAGATATCAGCTAAAATTTTATTTGTTCTTACCTGAGGTCCCACTGCTCTGGGGGCTGAATTAGGCATTTGAACATATATTAACAGGACAAGGACAGGAAGGAAATACAGCCAAGTGGTAATTCACAGGTGGTAAAATTAGAAGTGATATTTTATTTCTTCTTTATTCTTTTCTATGCTTCCCGTATTTTATACCATAAAGATGTACTTTTTTAATCCTAAAATATGTGTTTAAGAAATAATATAAAACTATATTGACCTTTGTAATTTTTCTTCCTGTTAACCCAGCTCCAGGAACCTTTGAATTGAGTCCCTTGCAGAGATTTTGCAGGATATTTGCCGTTGGTATTGCCATAGGGTGTGAGATAAGGGTTACCCTCAGAAAGCTGGAAACACAGGTTGGGAGTCAGACAAAGCTGGGCTTCAGTCCAAGCTCTACCAGTAACAAGCTGTGCAGTCTTGAGAATGTTACTTCCTATCTCTGAGTCTGTTTCCTGATCTGGATCTGTAAAATGAGAGTGACAACCTCCTTTGCAAGGTTGTTGTGAGGATTAAATCAAGTGAGAGTTCCTTCGTAGAACATTTAACACAGTCCGACCCATAAAAATATTCATAAAATGGTCGCTGTTATTATTTCCTGAAAGATTGTTGAAGGTCAACTTCCTCTTTTTCCTGACGAAGAAACTGAAGCATATGGAAGTTACATGACTTTTCTGATCTCTTCCAGAGAGTAAATGACAGAGCCTGAACTAGAAGTCAGATTTACTAACATCAGTACGGCATTCTTTCCAATAGACAGGTGTTCCAAAATGTGTATTCTTGAATACAATCTCCACAATTTTTCCTATTGACATAAAACCCTGCTATTATTTACTTAATATTTTTCTATATGTTTACTTAAATAACTTTTTCACTTAAGTAAATTTGTTTAGAAATTGTATGTCATTACTTTAAATATAAATTCAGTATCACTTTCAGTGTCATAAACAAAAGGTAATTATGAAATAAATTCATAACACACAACAAATTTATTATATTTTAGCTAGATAGTATGAGAAGCAAGTTCAATGGGAGAACACTTCATGACATTAAGGAATTGGTGCTCTAATAGTAAGAAATGAAAAATCAGAAAGAAGTTAAGTTATGGTACCTTGCTGTCAGAGATTGGCCATTTGCACTTGGTTTCAGAATGGATCAGTATGGGTGATGACAATGTACGAAGATTGGTCATAGAGTGAGTACGTAACCAGAGTAGAATGTCATTTCTGTTTTGGAAAGGTCTGAAACCATCCCAGATTTCCTAAAAGGATCTTACTTGTTTAAGAACCTACCCAGTGTATTCTAACTGATTCCTCAGCCATCCATCCCACTTTCATGTAGCCTCTGACTTTCCACGTTGGTTTTACATCAGCTGTTGCTGTTACTCTTACGTTAACGCCTGGAACACGAGCTTTACAGCAACAAAGCAATCCATTTTCAGTGACAGGTTGTAATGAACTGAGAGGGTTAGACTATCAAATGCACTGTGGTGGGAGTGATAGCAGTGCAACATATACATCAGTCAGATTGCCAAAAAATGTCCTTCTGCATGCTGGTTGGGGATATAATAATGTGACCATATGCAGAACAGATGGGGTGAGGCATGTTGGCAAGAAACCTTCTCACCAGAGGTTAAACCTCCAGAGTTTTCATCAGGAATGTGTGAGTAATTTCTCTGTCTCAAGTCAAGATTTTAGGAAGGTAATTACTGAAGTGCACACATGAGAACAGCACTACAGTTCTAGAAATGAGGAACAAGTCAAGGAAGTCATACATATGATTAAGAAACTAGCAGGGAAACCCCTCTCCTTCAATTAAAAAAACCTTTCCGTTCTAATTCTGTCACTCGATTCTCTTCCTCACTTTCCTTTATCTCTTTACATTTTTCTCTCTGACAGATTATCATTTAATTTTTCAAGTAATTTAACTCAGACCCCTTCTAATTTCAACTTATTATTTTTTTGAGACCATCTGCAAAGGAGAAATCAAGTTTGGGAAAATAAAGGCCTGAGGAGATTGTAATCAAAACCCATGAAATATATGAAGAGGGTAAAGATAAAACGGGTCATCCCCAAATTCTAACATAAGATTTTTCTGTGAAGCTTAGAAATGTTACATATCAGATGCAGAAAAAAACCCCAGGTAACTGACATTTAAGGGATCTATCCCAAGATTTTTCAAGAGTCTTTCAAATTATAAGTATCAATGAAGTATCAAATATCTCACATAAAATTGAAGAAAATATACTGAACTATATGTGTATTTCCTCTAGACTCTTAATGAGTCCTTACATTATAAACTGATGCAAATTATGACAGTAAACAATTGGTTGGCTGATGATACGAGGATGAACAGTTTTATAAATAAGCAGTTTGAGGGGTTGGGGATAGCAAGAACACATTTCTGTGATGCATTTGGTGGTAAATTCATTGGTGAAGCTATTCAAACAATCTTTAATTTTATCTCTTATTTGATGGTAATTTTCCCATTGGCTGGAACACTTGCCAAAACATTGTCATGAATTGCTTTCTTTCCATTTCTTTATAAGATATATTGTGGATTTACTCACTTTATAACTATGAGCACTGCTGAAGTAGACATTCTTTAATTTATCCCAGAATTCTATATTAAGCTATATTGAATATGTGAACCATCACTTTCTTAACCTTAAAATTCTGTTAACAGCACTATCATTTGCCTTTTTTTTTTTGAGAACTACTTTTTCTCAAGGATGTAAGTGTGTGTTTTAAGATTTTATTTATTTGCGAGACAGAGAGAGAGAGAGAGGGAGAAAACAAGTATGGTGGTGAGGGGGAGAGGGAAAAGCAGACTCCCTGCTGAGCAGGGAGCCTGATATTGGGCTCGATCCCAGGACACTGGGATCATGACCTGATCTGAAGGCAGACGCTTAACTGACTGAGCCACCCAGGAGCCCCTTGTGTACGTGTTTTAAATAACATTCAGAATACTACTCTGTTGCTTCTAGTAAATTGTCCAAACCACACACGTTTGTGTCTTCTGGGTCTGGAACATATTGTGGCCCAATGAATTTGAATGTCTCCACGTATCTTTTATTTGCAGATGACATAATAGCATACTTGAAAAATTGAAGAGAATCCAAGTACAGCTAACTTAAACAAAATATATAGTAACGAGATATAAAATTAATATGCAAAAATCAATAGCAGACATGTATGTAAGTAACTAGTTACAGGTTGTATTAGAATAAAAATCCCATTTACAATAGTGACAGAAAGCAATACATGTAATAATAAATTTAATAATAAATAATTATAATAATTATATTATTATATATTATAAATAATTATAATAATTATAATAATGATTTAATAATAAATCATTCTGCTTTGAGAATCAAGTGAGAAAAACTTCTGAAATAGTATAATGTACTGTCAGTATAGTATTAGTATACCTGGTATTATATTGGTTATTATTAGTAGGTGGCGAGTAACTTGGAAAACAAGAGTCCTATCTAACTCAACTCTATCTTCTGCAGTGCCAGCCAACATGTAAAACATGCTTACTTCTTGACCAAACAATGCCACTTCACATAAAGATGTAGTTGTATGTAGAAGATTAATTGCAGGAGTATTTATAATTCACTCCAAATGGAAACAGTATGAATGTCTATCTATAGGGGATGTGTTAAATTAATTATGGCATATGTGCACATACATAGGGTTCACCTATGTGCACAGACTTAAATATGTGCATGCATAACAAAAATACTATATAGCCATTAGTAGAATGAGGTAGTTCTGTATGTTCCAGTGTGGAGAAATACACTCAATGTACACTGAAGTAAAAAGAAAGAATATTACTTCTTTTTTTAAAAATTTTTTATTATGTTATGTTAGTCACCATACAGTACATCATTAGTTTTTGATGTAGTGTTCCATGATTCATTGTTTGCATGTAACACCCAGTGCTCCATGCAACATGTGCCCTCCTTAATACCCAATATTACTTCTAAATAAATATTATACATTTAATAAATTTATAACATAATTAAATAATTGACTTATAAAATTATTTGTAAATAAAACAAGGACTGTGATATAAAGTATTACCCAAACTTTGTTAAAATATGTTTGTTTTCTCTCTCAAACATGCATATTTTTTCATATGCTTAGAAATAAGTCTAGAAGACTTAAAACTATTTATATCATGCTTTCAAAAATAAAAATATTCATGTGGTAATATAAGAGAGTAGAGTTATAGATGTAATGGAAAATTTGGGTAGCCCGAGAAAGAGGGCTTAAACGTTTTCAGAAAATAATTTATGCTGGTCAGGTTGAGGTAAACATTATACAATAGGTAGAAAAAGTACTATTGAGGTCCCCATGGAGGTACAACAAATTCTAACTTGGGGGAGGCAGAATAGGGGAAGGGGTCCTAGAGGATATTTGAATTGGTTCTGAAAAGAATAGGATTTTATTGTTCCTGCTTTTTCACATTAAAGAACCAAGGAACTAGAGGATTTTCTGAAGTGCTTAGCCCAATGCGTCCCACATTGAAGGCTCAAGAACAAAAGTGGGGCATTCTAGGTGGGCAGAACAAAATCTGCAAGACAAGATGTGAGCATTATGGTTGCTTAGGGGAAATGTAATTGGGTCCCTGGTGCTGAGGATTATTGTGTATGGCTGGCAGCCAGGGAGGATGGAGAGGAGAGAGGATGGTAGGAGGGTTTTGAAAGATAGCTTGGGTCAGAATATGTAGAACAGACTGCTTGCTAATGAGTTTAGACTGTATCTTTAAAGTAAGCAATGAAGAGCTTGTCAAGGGTTTTGAAGAGTGATGAAGTAAGATCAGACATGTGTTCTAAAAGATAAGTTTGGTGGTGGGATGAAGGCTGACTTAGAGAAGGAAGAGGCTAGAAACTCTTCAGGGTGTCGTGTGTTCACACCAGACATGCTGTGATCCAGAACAAAGGTATTGATAGTGAAAGGTGAAGGAGCGAGCAGGCAGGAGAGAACCTACGAGGTAGTAGCTGCAGAAGCTATAAATGTATTCCGTCCACCTCACAGCATGTTTTGGCTACTTCCTGAATGTTTCACACCACCCTTCCCCATCATGGGTTTTGTCTGTTGCCCTTTTGCCAGATTTCTCTTTCAGGAGCTGCCTGCCAGCTATTGAGGCTAATGTGGCTTTCTGAAATACCATAAGGCTTGGAAGCACTATTGAATTAAACATTAATTAATTAGTGAGGTGCCCCTCATAAGACAGATCCTTTTTAGCCAGAGAAAGCTAAATGTCTAAATGTAGAGTATAAGCATGATTGTAGTTCACTGTAATTGTGAAGAGTATGAAACAATTTACTTAATGGTTTAGGGCAGGTTTAAAGTGGGTTTAATAGAAGCTCATTGCTGTCCAACTTAGACATTTGATCAGCATTGCCCTTCCCTTTTTAAATAAAGAAAACAGAAGAGTACAAACAAGGGGACTGAAGGCTAAGTGACTCACCAGCTCCTTCTAGGCAGCCCTGCTCCAGGAATCATTCAGAGACAGATTTCTCTTCCTCTAAATTGCCTATGCTGTCTTGTGGACTTTGTTGCTAAGGAATCCAGCCAGGATTGAATGTACATGAGAAGAGAAATTGAAGATTGCTGAGTGTTTCCTCTCTGGGAATCACCAGATCTTTATCCCTTTCCTAGGAAAGCACCATGGTGATAGTTTCCACTGTAGTGATTGCTTCCCATAGTTATGGTGTTCACAGAGAGGCCTTCTTGTGTACAATGCCAGGCTTGCTGCTGTATGAGGGAAGCAAAGAGACTGGAGACTGAGTCTGGGCCTAAGGAGCTTGCAGTTCAAATGATGAAACCAGACTAAAAATGGGGAGCAGTTAACTCAGTGCAAAACTGTCAGAGGAGTGGCTGTCCATATTGTTTGCACAGTACTAAAGATATGTTTTCATCAGAGAGAAGATAGTCTTCAGGCTACATTCAGGTCTTGGGCTACCTGAAAACTCCTCTTGTCTCACAGTGGATTGCTCAGCTGGTATATCACTGAACCAGGGTTGCAACAGTTGAATAAGAGAATTTCTTGTGTGATCCAGGTTGTATTAATCTTAAGGCATTCAGAAGATGGGAAGATTGGTTCAGCCTGGAAGCCTTTGATGCACAGGTGACACTGAAGGATGAATGTGTCAGAATAGGCAAGATCTGAGTAACTTCACATCTTCTCTTTTAGGTCCAGGAACGCAAATGCTGCTGTGATGCTTGCTATTCAGGTCCTTCAAACAAAGCACAAGGGAGCAGGACACTCCAACAGTATTTCTCAACACGCATATACTGAGAAACTGCTCAGTAACAGCTGCTGAGCCACATGGAGGGGAACTAAGATGAGAAAGACATGCCTCCCACCCTGGAAAAGCTTCTTGGATGAAGGTGGAGAAAGATCAGACTTAACATCTTCATATTTCCTGTGTCTATTGGAAGATAACAACATCCTGTACCTCTGGCCAAAGGTAGGTTGTTTTCTCCATCCAGGTGAAATTTCAATTAACCAGTCATTCAAGCCTTGTTACCCCTCTGAGTCTCCTTGAAAGGTCTTGAATCTGGGCTAACGACCTTGGGGCTGTTTACTTTGCTGACTTCAGTGACACTGGGCTTCATGCCCTAAATTCTAAGAAGGTTCATTTGTCTTCTTTTCAAAACCCAATCTTCCCATATCCACCAAAGAACTAGAACGTTACTTTACTGCAGTAATCATTCTAGTCTGAAGAATAATGGTTGGAATATTTATTGATGTTTGAATGACTTACATTTTTTAAATGTGCTCCAATGGGAAAAATACTTAAATTCATCTGCATGCATAATCTTTACATGTTTAAAGAGATTAGGAATTACTATCGTATTTCTACAGTTATGGTGATGAAAAAAAACATTGTTATACTGATTTGTTTAATTTCTATTCGTAATTCAGCAATACTACAATCCTGAAGTCATATTTATCATTTTTGCTGTGTGCTCTTCCCCTAGGCTATTTGTCCTCCTACTTTCTACCCTATCTCTGCTCAAGGCATTCAGTACCCTTCCTGTAATCAGAAAGAATCCGAACACTGGGAGCCTCTTTGGCTTCTCCCCTTCTTTTACCTCTATATCTAGTTACTGGTCAAATTATGTCTTGCCTTGTTGCTTTTCCCAAGTCTGTTCTCTTCTATTACCTCAGTAATGAAATCTAGTTTTTTAATTGCCTTGAATGGCTGTGCGAAATAAAGACTGCATCTCCCAGTATTTCCTTACAGCTGGATGTGTTTCTGTCTCTTTGACCTGACAAATGAGATGCAAACAGCAATGTTCTACAGCAACTTCTAGGAAGCTTCTTAAAAGACAATATGTGTTCTGTTTGTCATATTATTTTTTTGTCTATGTGCTCCCTGGCTGGAGCTCAAGCAGCCATTTTGAAGCATGAGGGAGCACATGATGTGATGAGCTCTGGGTGTTATACACAACAGATGAATTATCGAATACTACATCAGAAACTAATAATGTACTATATGTTGGCTAATTGAATTTAAATTAAAAATAAAAAAGAAACATGAGGCAACAATGCTGAGGATAGTGGAGCAGCAAAGATAGTAGAGTGGTGGCCTGACCGTGTGGAGCTCCCCTCCCAGCTCTGGACTACATAACTCTGAATTTCTTTCATGTGAGAGAAAAATAAATTTCTGTCTTTTAAAAAGGCCACTGTTTTGGGTTCTCTTTTACATGAGTCAAACAAATCTAATCCTGATTAATACACGTATGCTGCTGCCTCTTTCTTGCCATTCTCACTATCGTTATCAATCTCACAGGAGACTAAGAAACATAGTGTAAGCCATAGAGTGGAAGGCTTAGCAACACAGCCTCTGGAATAATTCTTGTTTGATTCTTTGCTCTATATCAAGCTGTGTATCTCTCTGCCTCAGTTTCTTCGTTGTTAAATGGGGACCACAGAAGTCTGTTGACAGGAATGAATGAGATAATGCCTATGGAAAACTCATCTGCATTGAGTCCAGGGGCAAGTGCTCCATAAAGGATAGCTTCCTTTGATATTATCACATTGTATAATTTGATCTAAGAGAGAGATCTTAGAATAAATGTCACTGGACACCCTACACTGATAACAGTGATTTACTAAATAGTAACCTGCCAGTCATACTCTCCTCAGCCAAGTCATTTTTATGTTTGTACCAAAATTTTATATTTGGCATATTTATGTTTACATTTAAACTCAAGGTACCCAAATTTATAGGCCATATTCAATCACAGGCTTGCAGTAACTATGCTGCACACGTAGATGTGGCATATTTCTCGAAATACTTTTCTGGCATCATCTTTTATACCATCTTCTTTGGCCTTGGAGTCTCTTGTGCCCAGGTTTTCTAGTTTCTTCTATAATATTTAGCACACCTGAAAGATTATTCTGCTTTTTGCACTGGTTTTCTTTATGCAAATGGAAGGCTGTGAAACAGAATGTTTTCCAGCCAATCTCAACAACCACCTTATTTCTGTATTAAAATTCAGACATTCAGTTAAGCACTTCTGCTAAATCTCATACTCCATTTTTTTTTTCTCTTGAAGGATCCTTTAAAAATAAAGTTTAAAAACATTGATTAAATATATCTATCCCAATAGTGTTCATGACCTGGCTGAAATCTGCAACATTTTTGAATTATTCTTAACAGCCTAATGTGTTTTATTTTAAAATCAGCTTTAAGGGCACCTGGGTGGCTCAGTCAGTTAAGCATCCCACCTTTGATTTCAGCTCAAGTCATGATCTCAAGGTCCTGGGATCCAGCCTCACATGGGGCTACGTGCTCAGTGGGGTGTCTGGTTGGGATTCTCTCTCTCCTTCTCCCTCTATGACTCCCCCTGCACTCTCTCTCTCTCTTTCTCTCTAAAATAAATAAATAAATAAATCTTTAAAAAAATAAAATAAAATCAGCTTTCACTCAGCAATACAATTGTTGATGCCTAGTCTGTAAGTGTAGCCCCACAACTGTAGCAGATTTCCCCGTTACTCTAGTCCACGTGCTCTTCTCTGCTGCCTTTCCCGTGTCACTTCCTAAGTCCTCCTATGCATCCCTGCACAGAACTTGATCAGGTCACTCTCTTGCTCAACAGCTTTGGTTCATACAGCTGTTTTCTCTTTAGCTGTCTCTCTATTATATTTTCTATTCTTCCAGACAAATGCCACCAGCTCCATGAAGCCTGATACCTTCAGCCAAACATGACATTTCCATTCTTCTGCCTTCTCTTATCAAAAGGGAAAAATTCCTCCAAAGCATATATTTTATAGGATTATTATGTTTCACCTCAAATTATCCAACTTTCTTATTACATGACTGGCAAAACGGAATACGAGTGACCTAGACTTCCCTTGGCTTCTGCCATGTTGAGTGTTTCTTTTCCCAAAGTCATAAGGAGGTTGGTAGTGCAAGGGGTTCGAAATCCAGGACCCAGAAATGTGAGCAGAGGCAGAATTCATGAACAGCAAAATTGGAGAAGTCAGACAAAGAAATTAAAATTGGAGTTGACCCAAAGTTTAAATTGTGCTGGATTAATGACCATGAGAGTCAGAAACAAGCAAAGCTGAAGGAAATTGATAATAGGTCTTGGAAATCACTTTGATTTCTAGCCAAACTTCATGGCTGGCAGGACTAATGGAAGGTAGACGATGGAATTGCTGCATGGGAGATGTGGAAGTACAAATCCAATAGGACCAATTAGCTCTGTATCTTTAAATGGACTTAAAAAGTATTTTTCCATTTTTTTTTTAAAGCAGGGTGGGTGGTGTGACATTATTAGAAGGAGAGGCAGATGGTGTCACTAATTTGGATTGTCTCCCAAATGAGGCCTCTTGGCTCTGTTCCTTGGATTGTGGATCACATTCTGTATTGTTGGTTGGCCAACAGCCTCTTCAGGCAGCAGCAAGGTAGAAGTGGGCTCAGTGGTGAGCTAGAAGTGGAAACCCTTGTTGCTATGGAATGGTGGAAGTATGCAGAATTAGCATCATGAAGGTGGGACTTGAGCTAAGTCAATTGTTAGTACTTCTGCAATCTGCAAGTTCTGGATGTCCCTGCAGAGTTAATGCTGTATATTAAATTGGGGGATTTTCATGGGCCAGCCGTGGGTTTTGAGTGAAGGCAAGGCTGAAGGCCCTGTGGTGGTTTTTGTGAGTGAACACCTTACCTCCTGGGAGCTGTGTTTTCCCTGTAAGTGTTACAGTGTCCTAGCGCTCCCATATTGTAGTGGTACTGTGTGTGTGTGTGTGTGTGTGTGTGTGTGTGTGTGTGCGTGTGTGTAACTCTTTCAGTAGAGGATTCAAAGCAATCTGGACTCTCCCTCCATAGTTCTTCCTTATCTCTCACTGAGACTCTTCTAATAGTCTCCTAATTGATATGCTTCTACTTCCAGCCTTATATCCCTGCAACCCTTCATTTGTTTTGCTTCGAAATCTTTGTGAAACACAGAGCTAATGGTTTTTCATTGCCTAAAATAATTTGACCACATATCTAAAGGTGACATTCACCTACATGCCCTGTAAAATGCAGTCTTTTATTGTGCAGCCCTGGCCCTCCACATCCTGGCTTTTCAGTATATCTCCTGCCTTATACTGCTGTAATCCTTTGCTTTACTCATCTCTCTGCATGCAGTTTACTCACACTCCAGATTGTTTCTTGTCCATGTGCTTGCTCACAGTACTGCCTCTGTCTGGAAAATCCTCCTGAATCTATCCAATTGGAAAATATATCCTTCCAGATTCAATCCAAATGCAATATTTTTAGTGGTGACTTTCCAAGCTCCTTTAAATAAGTGACTTAGTCACTCTCTTGTGTCTACTTTAATATTCCATGTGTTGTATGATGTTTTTTTTATCTTAACACTTATTTTTAATGTTTTAGTGTATCGTCATCATGTTTATTAGGGGAATAAAAACCCATTATGATTTTTGTTTCACGCAGAAAATATTATTTCAGATTTACCAAATATTTACCTCTTTTAAAATTTACTTTTCCTTTCTCCTGGCATGTCTTCCATTTGGAATCATTTTCCTTCTGCCTGAAAAACTTCCTTTACTATATTATGTTGTATGAGCCACTGGTAATAAGTTCTCTTCATTCATATTTGTCTGAAAAAAATCTAAATTTCATCTTTTCATCTTCATTTGTTGTTGTTGTTTTCTCCTGTGTATGGAAGTCCATCTATCTTGGAAGTTTTTGTTGTGTTTGGTTTTAAGCACTTTGTGGCTCCTGTTGTTTTTGTTTAGAAGTCAACCTGCAGCAGTGAATTGCTGCTCCTTTTATGGTAATAAAAGGTTTTTATGCTTTTAAGGTTTCTTTTTTTTTTTTTTTTTGTCTTTGGATTACAGCAGTTTTTGCACCTAGGTAGTCTTCTCTTTGTATTGATATAGTTTGTAGTTGGTAGGGTTCCTTGAAACTGTGGCTTGATTTGTTGTTGTTGTTTCTTTCCAAATTTTTCCTCTCTCCCTTTTTAATGGGACTTCAGTGCATATACATTAGATTTTTGCACTGTAACTTTTATGTCCCTTGCATAATTTTTCTAGTCTCTCTCTATGTTTCAAACTATAAATTTTTCTGACCTATTTTCTGCTTTGCTTATTTTCCTTTCAACTGTGTCTAATCTGCTGTGAAACTTATTAGCCATTATTATTGTTTATTTTTAAGTGCTAGCATTTCTATTTGACTTTTATTTATTATTTCCAGCGTACTACAAAAATCCTGTCTTGTCTTTTATCTTCGTGACTATGGTAATTACATTTAAAGTCTTTATCTGATAGGTCCATTATTTGGCTATTTCGCGTATTTGTTCTTTATTGTCTCTCTGTGTTTCTCTTGGTTTGTAGTCACACTGGTTTGTCTACTCATGTATTAGCCTATTTTTGATTGATTACTAGATGATGTATCTAAAATATGGAACTAGGGGCGCCTGGGTGGCACAGCGGTTAAGCGTCTGCCTTCGGCTCAGGGCGTGATCCCGGCGTTATGGGATCGAGCCCCACATCAGGCTCCTCCGCTATGAGCCTGCTTCTTCCTCTCCTACTCCCCCTGCTTGTGTTCCCTCTCTCGCTGGCTGTCTCTCTCTCTGTCAAATAAATAAATAAAATCTTTAAAAATAAAAAAAAATAAAATAAAATAAAATAAAATATGGAACTAATTTTGAAGTCTAGGATGACATTGTCATCTGCCAGAAATAATACATATTTATGTCTGAAAGGAGGATTTAGCAACCTGATTCTCAGCCCCTCTTTTGGAACTGGTACATACCGTGGTGGAGATGAGGTCTCAAATGCCAGGCTCAATAGCCTGGATTTATTTCTTCTGCCAGATAGTCTTTACTGACTTAGTTCTGATGTCTTCAACCATATTTTGTTAGTTTGTTTGGCATTTCTAGTTATACTCAGTAACAGGGTTGATCCATCATTACCAGAAGTGGAAGTAGAAATGATTAATTTTAATACACTGGGAAAATTACATAAAATATTCCAAAGCAGAGAACACAAAATTCTCTTGTTCTTGGTGAAGGGGGACCATAAGGAAACATTTGTGGATTATTCCTGGCTCCACTCTTAACCCAATTATTTACCAACAATTTACAGAGTTATACTAGTAATTTTGATTTTCCATTTGGCAAGATGTGTACGTGAATATGGGTTACTATATTTTTCCATCCTCTTAAGTACTCTTCTTGCTATATATGTTTTTCCTGAGAAAACTATATTTCTAATCCCAATCATAATAAAAAGTTTTTGATTATTTAGTAATGACATTTCTGTCACAAAGATTTGTGAATTAAAATGTTCTCCCTAGGCACTCTTAGTAACTTGATGTGAAGGAGGGTGTTCTGGCTGAGACTCCAAGAAGCACATGAAGTTTGTTATCACACTCCCCCAGAGCACCTCTGTTTCCTCTGGGAAGACAAATCCTTTAACTGTCAAGGATTTCTCAGAGGAAAGGCTGTAACTATTCCTTGATTTACTAGGGTCCTGAATTTAATTAGAGTTTAGATATTTATAGACATAGTTGAAAGACTAGGGTGACCCACCAAAAGCCATACTGAAAGGAAGCCATCACAGTTAGTTCTTGAGATCTTGAGAGAAAAATCATATGAATGTACAAGGAATCATAATAGAGTGGGCCACAATGTACGTGATTCCAAGTGCAGTGCAAGGCTGTGCTTAGCCACCCTCCAGTGCAGATCTACCATCCCCCCTGGTAGTATGATAAAAGGATCCTGGTAGACAGGTATCCATATCTCTCTGCTATGGGATTCTCCCTTTGCAAGGCTGAATATCTGCCGAAGATGTTTCTTTATGCCTGAGAACGAGGAGAAAACTGAATGAAGACTTGGCAGAAGATGGTGGAAATTCCAAGGCATTCCAAGTGAAGATAATTTATTCAAACTCAAGGGACATTACTGATTCAAGGAAGAACATAGCCTTTGACAGAGAGAGGCATTGCTGAATAGGGTAATAGTTAGGAAATGGAGTAGATACACACGGATAATTGTAGTCAAAAGAGAGGAACTGTAAAGCCACAGTACAGGAAATGTATTCTGTGTAAGATGCTTCCCTTCTCACCATTTGGGGACTGTTATGGAGTGAATGTTTGTGTCCTCCCCAAATTTATATGTTGAACCCTACCCCCAGTGTGATGCTGTTAGGACGTGGGACCTGTGGACGTAATTAAGATTATATGAGTTCACGAAGGTTTAGAGCCTTCACGAATGAGATTAGTGCCTTTATAAGAGTCACAAGAGAGCTCTCTCCCTCTCTCTGCTCTCTCCTGAATGAGGACATAACAAAAAATCAGCAGCCTGCAACCCAGAAGGTTTCCCCAGAACCCAACCATGCTGGTGCCTTATTTCAGACTTCCAGCCTCCAGAACTGTAAGAAATAAATGTCCGTTGTTTATAAGCCACCCAGTCCATGGTACTGTGTACTAGCAGTCACCACTAAGACTGGGACTCCTAGTGTGACTTTAAAAAGTGGAAGGAATGGAAGTTCTGTTACTTCAAAGGTGAGAATCCTTAATCTTACTTTAAAGAACTACTAAGGGCCTTCATTTTTTTTTTTTTAAGATTTTATTTCTTTATTTGAGAGAGAGAGAGAGAGAGAGAGCACAAGCATGGGGAGTGACAGGCAGAGGGAGAGGGAGAAACCGACTCTCTGCTGAGCAGGGAGTCTGATGTGGGGCTGGATACCAGGACCCCCGGATCATGACCTGAGCCGAAGGCAGGCACTTAACTGAGTAAGCCACCCAGGTGCCCCATAAGGGCCTTTAATTAAGACTTCTGAGTGGGCAGAGCATGAGGGACATTTGTGTTGCACAGTTAAAAGTAGCCATGGAGACATTAAGATCTAGGGAACGGTAATCCTTGGAAAAATCTTGACTTCTTGAAAACCAAGTAAATGGTGATTCGGAATATGTCTGAACACTGGCCAAAGAAGCTTGAGCCCTTTGTAGTACAGGACAATATTAAAAATATATTTATCCTCTTGAAAAACTCTCTAGCTTTAACTCCAGCAAATAAGATGAATATAGGCAATTAAACTGAATTTTGATCTGTTTACTAAAACTAGCTTCTCTAATTTCCATGAACTGTTATTTGAGGGGGGATGGCATTTAGATTTTCACAAAGATAAGTAAAATATTTCTTCCTACAAAGATGCCATTTTTTCTGAGTAAAATATATATTGGTATAAATTATTTTATGAACTGAGAAATTTATACAATCTTTTTGGTAAGAAATTGCACAGGTGTTCATATATTCATTTTGTTCTTTCAGTGAGTGTGAAGTCACAGCAAGTGACCAAATACCACTGGAATGGCTTATCTGCAAAGTTAAGAGACTGAGGTCCATTTAGGAAATATTCTTTCTAGGATATGGTAAAAGAACCTGTCAGTTTTCTTGAGGCCTATACCTAACCTTCTCAAATCCTGCTTTTATTACTAGTGATAGAAAGTGTTCATATAGGACTCTATACAATTACGGTCAACCTGCAGGTAAAATTGGGGATTTCTCTTCTTTCACCTCAGAAAGAAGGTTTGTTAGTCCTAGAAAACCCAGAATGGTAAAAACAAACAAACAAACAAACAACAGCAAAGACAAAAAAAAAAAATTTAAAAAATGCCTAAAACTTGTAGAGTCTCAACCTTAGAGACAAAGAAGTCAGGTAATGGTATAGTCTTGGCAGATTTAGGAGGTAGAACTGAAGAGTTCACCAAGATGATGACAGCAGCTTCCTGGGGCCACAAAACCCAGGGTGCCAGGAGCAGCAGGATGGGAAAGTAGCAGGAGGAGGGCTAGAGAAGGGGAGTGTGCTGTGTTACGGGGCTCTGGACTTAAGCACATCTGGGCCAGAACCATGCTGCTGCTTCTTTCTACCTCTCTTATCTTTGCAAAGCTGTTCAGTTCTGTAAGCCTCGGTTTCTTCATTTGCAGAGTTGGAATAATATTAAGACTTTCTTTGTGTTATATTAAAAATAGATGCAAAGTGCTCGATTTATTGTCCGGCACATATTAATCATTCATATAGTAATAACAACAGCAGCAGTGATAAATAATTAATTATTCACATAGAGACTGCCCTAAAATTTGATTTTTTTAAGAGGAAGAGAGGAATGTCGATCATCCTTGTTTAAGTACTTCAGGATAAGGAGTAGAGAAAAGGAAGAAATTGTATGAAGGGAGCCATTTTGAAAATGATGAGAACAATACCTTGGTATTTACTAGATGATTTATAGTATGTCAGAATATTGTGATGGGATCTTGAGTCAGAAGTAGAATTTGTGGACTTTTACTTCTTGAAGATAATTAATGTCCGGGGAGGAATATTATAGTGATGAAGAACTGAAAGGCTGTTGCCAGAAAGCACCTAGGGATGTGCAAAATTATTCTACTCTTCCAAATATGAAATGGTGGATGTAAGAAATGACCCCTGGCAAAGAGAGATGGCCTGAAAATGCATTATGAAAAAATAAGATTTCCCAAAAGAAGCTAAGGAATAACATTCTTGAAGATATTTTTTGATGTAACTATATTTATAAATGCAGTAATTTCTTATTTTGCACAAACTGAACAAAAAATGTGTCTAACAACAAACATTTGCACTGGGGATGCTAGGGCTTGGCCTCTTAATGCAGAGCAAGACATAGCATCTGCTCTGAAGGAGCACATAAAACAAGTCATTTTATACCCAACAGTGCATTGCTGTGGCGCCGTATTTGTCTGGTAAAGCCATAAATGCAACCAGACTAGAAATGCCATTTGCATGCTTGGAAATGTAATCTAACTTCATACTAATTTGGAAGTCTATATGCTATCCGTTCTCTGATTTGCAAGTTTGTCAAAAAGCAATGCAATTCTGATCTGACCATTTATTAAAGACATGAGAACATCCATCTGTAACAGTTTTTATTATTTTCATCATGGAACATGGAATAAAATGTCTGATAACAGAAGACACCATATAGATACATGGTCATTATGCTGTAAAAGACCATCTGCCTACCTCTGTACAACATGGTTGAAGGAGCATAAAATGAAGACCCAAATCCCTTTATATTCTTGAAGACCAGATGCCTTATGACATGAATGATGGTGGGAAGAGATCCACCCCAGTGTCTATCCAGAGGGTAGACATTAGGTAATAGGCAGAAGAACCAGCTGTCGGGAATCTGAAGCACCATGGCTTTTTAGAATTTCATCTTTAAAATTTAGCATGAAGCTGAAAAGTTGCGATTAGTAATTTTATGAGCGACCGTAGAAAAATAATGACACTATAGAATAGGCAAAATGTAGCTGTTTGGTATATTATACTAGCTGTGGCCAGTTCTTGAAAAAGTTATATTCTTGAGTTTTGGAATAAGCTCAATCCTTCTTTTCTTGGGAAATCATGAATTTAGTGTTAAACATAATGTGGTGGACTGGGAACTCAAGCATGAGCCGTTTTAATCCTGTGTCCGGATAGGGAATGCTCTGTAAACCTGGTCACTGGGAAACAGAAAAATGTTCCAAAGCACTTCCTCCCAAGGCAGAAGAATTTTATAATGCTTGACAGGGCATTGGGTATAAAATGAAAATTAATAATGATGATTCTTTTTCAGAGACAAGCCTCTCACTTTTGCAGAAGTATTTTAATATGCTGCCCGATTAGAGACAATATGAGAAATGAGCCTCTCTGATTCTCATTTTTGGCTAAAAGTCTTGGCTAGCTGTTGGGACAATCTGTTATTGCTGGCTATTGCTCTAGGGGTGAGTTAATGCCAGCCATTCAGATGCTCACTAAAATCTATATTCACGTGGAATGATGGTTTTCTGCTTCCAAGTGATCAGCTTGCCATTTTTTTTTGCAGCACAAGCAAAAAAGATTCCCTTTCTGCCCCTTGGCCTTACTGGAGTTTTGGGCCTGCAGCTCACATTCCCTGTACTTGCTCAAGCTCGTTAGTCAGTTTACAGCCATCTGTCTTTATACCATTAACCCACTTGATTGGACACCATACTGTTGTTTTCTGTGTCTGTTCTGGTAAATTATGTGCATCCTGAGTTGTTCTAATGACATTCTGTTCTAATGACAGCTCCCTCAGAGGGGATCTGGGTAGAGACTACCTCTGTGAGAATCTCAAGCTGTGGCAGATTTTGGCCCTGGAGGGGGTGGGAAGCAAACGGGAGGGTCCAATAAGGGCAATCCTTGATTCTGCTATAGGAACAGTGGAACAATGGAAAAGTGCCATCCTTTATTGGCCAGTGGATGTGGTTAGAATGCACGGAAGCATGAGAGAAAATCAAATGGACCCTGAAGCACTTTTCCAGTCCTGGTAGAAAACAATGCACGAAGGAGAATGACCACATGCATGCAGTTGGTGGTGGGGACGTGAAGTTCCTCCTCTTCTTTCTCTAACTTGTCCCATTCCTGCCACATCATGGATTGTCTCCTTAAATTCTGCGCATGCTGCTGGGATAGGATAGAGATAAGTAGATAAAACAAGCCTGGGCTTCCCTGGAAGACCTCATACAACTTGAGAAGCAGAGTTCGTACCCATCATGAGGAGAGAAGGCAGGACTCTGGGAGCAAAGCTAAAATACATGTTTCTGTTGCCTCTCTAGAATTCTATGGCAGACTTTTAAGAAATGCTAGGAGGTTAAAGTATCTCAAGATATTGCATACTGTTTCAAGAAAGAAAGAAATGAAAGTGACAGTGGCTGTATGTGAAGCAAGGAAACGGCGTATCCTTTCTCCCACTTATTTATTTATTAAAAATTCAAATTATAAATATAGATTTATGGATGTTTATTTTATTGTGTGGGTTTTAATTTAATTATTTATTTTATTGCTCAAATTTTTCTCTTTTGGCCATGAGGAATCTGTTCACGTTGCTTCTTGCATCTAGGCTTATATTTTCCCTACCCCAACCTTGGAATCTACCACTTCTCTAAGGGGTCCTGGTTTCCTTTATTAGAGAATGATGTTTAAAAATCAACATTTGGGAGCTAAATATATTCATTGCTATTAGGATGTCATTGCTTCTAGGCCCTTTCAGTGGACAAAACTGGGAAATATATGCATGTATACGCACTCATGCATATATATGCACCTGTATTTATTTCTGTATCTACCTGTAAAAATATTAAAATTCAGGGGTGCCTGGCTGGCACAGTCAGTTAAGCGTCCGACTCTTGGCTTCGGCTGGGGTCATGATCTCAGGGTCGTGATCTCGGAATCTTGGGATCAAGCCCCGTATCGGGCTCTGTGCTGGGCCCACAGTCTGCTAAAGTTTCTCACTCCCTCTCCCCCTGCCCCTGTCCACCTCTCTCTTTCCCTCTCAAATAAATAAATAAATCTAAAAAAAATTAAAATTCAGTTTATACTGTTACTCTCATTCCAATCCAACACAATAGGGTCCTTCCTCCTTTTCATATTTTTAACTGCGTCCCTTAATGGTAAGAAACTTGGCTTCCATTATTGACAATATATTTACTTATTTTTTCAGTCCTAGTATACATACAAGATAGTCTCAGAATTGCTAACTCATGCCTTTGTGAGAAACACATTTACTGACTAGAATACTGTATTTGTGTATAGGTTTTTTTTTTTTTTTTTGTCTTTAGGATCTAGGCTTATTTTGACAATACATTTTATTGCCTCTCAAATTTAGTTTTCAAGGTGACCTTCTCCAATATGAGCTATAGTGAGATAATTATCACTCAAATAGATTTTTGGTGGTACAGGTTATCACTGGAGCACAGCAATGTGCAAACTGTTTGCAGATAACAAACATCCTTGTAATCTGAAAGAAAAAAATTCACCTAAAGTTTGCTTAGTTCATAATTAGAAGTAGACACTTCGGTATAACTTCACTATTTTTCCTAGTATCAGCCCAAACATCAATATTTCTGTGAAGTCTCAGACCAACATACTAAATTAAGAGGGGAAGCCTATACCATCACAGACATTTTAGATTTCAATTACAGAATTAATAAATCAAAATGACTCACAAGTTCACTGCAACTACCTTTTTGAACAGAACTTTGCTCCTTTAGAGAATTTCAAAATAGTAGATATTAATCCATATTATGTCTGTATATCTGTATCTTTATATATTAAATGGCAACTTTTTATAAATTATTTGCACAATTTATAACCTCTGAGACTGATTTTTTCCAACTTTGTATTTAGTGGTAATTTTTCAAATCCAAAGGATACACAAACAATTCTTTAAAATTCCATCAGAAAATTAAAATAAGATCACATTGACATTTATACCTATTAATAGAGCAAAACTTAAATAATGACAATGAATAAAAGTAATCCATGCATTCAGTGCATATTAGTTGAGTCTCTATTATACACTAGATGTTGAGAAAATAGTTTGTCTTCACAAACTCATATTTCAGTGGGAGAAAGATGGGAAATAAACAAAATAAGTATATTGTATAGTATTGGAAAATGGCAAATGAGAGAAAATGGAGAAAAGAAAGCAAGAAAGGTAAGTAGGAAGTGTTAGATCAATTTAATCAGGATGGCCAGGGAGGCTATTATTGAGAAAGTGTCAATTAGGCAAAGACTTTGAAGGATGGGATGGGAGAATCTGGGGGTACAATCAGCATGCAGACCTCAAGGCATGGATGTATGTCAGGGACTAGCACAGACGGCAGGATGGCTGAAGTGAAATGAATTAGAGGGGCTTTTAAGAGCTGAGGATGGAAAGGTAGTGGGGTGGGTACAGGGGCAAACAGTGAGAAGCAGGCTGAGAGTGGAGTGTCTTGAAGTTAACGTTAGGGCTATAGTCTTTATTTGCAGAGGCAAGCACTGGAGGCTATTGATCAAATGTGAGATGTGATCAAGAGCCTGTTATTGCCAACTAACTATAACCCTTCCACAAACTCAATTCCATGCATCCTACTCTATGACTACCACCTCTTATCTTTTCAGTTTACTTCCTCTAGAAACCCAGCTTCAGTGATTCTTTGATCCTGTGAGGACCTCCAGTCCATTGATCTCAGCTCCTTTCTCTCTTCCTTTATTCCTTGATGTCTTCACTCTATTTCTTAGACTGGTGAAAGCCTATGGTCAGTCAATCAATATGATCATACCATTGACTGCACCCAAAATTCCCTTGCCCTTCTTTCTTTACTTTATGGTTGTTTGGCAAAATCATAACCCTGGTTAAATTTAGCTCCCCACATTTTATACCTTAACTGGTGCAGCTAAATGGGGCAGGAGGGAAATCACATCTTCAAGGACTGGTCTTACTTTGAATTCATGACCATGAACCTCAGATACATTCTGAATGTCTCCAGGCAGTCATACCAGGCTTTACATTCCCATGAGTGTTCATTCATGCTTCCACCGTCCTAGATGATTTATCACCTTCTTGTCCTGCTTGAAACCTGCAACACATTCTCTTCATCTTTCTCTTCTTGCTTACTATCTTACTAAAATAATTAAACAAAACAGAGGATCATAGGGGAAGAGACTCTTAATTATAGGAAACAAACTGAAGGTCACCGGTGGGGAGAGAAGTGGGGGGATGGGTAACTGGGTGATGTGCATTAAGGAGGGCACGTGATATAATGAGTACTGGGTGTTATATAAGATTGAGGAATCACTGAACTCTGCCTCTGAAACTAATAATACACCATGTGTTAATTAATTGAATTTAAATTAAAAAATAAAAATAAATAAAAATGTATAAAACAAAAAAATGAATGTATATGGAATAATAAAAAACAAAAAGAAAATCAAAAGAGACCTTCCACAGACTTCCATACCCATCTACCCACTATCAGTAGCTGCCTGAATCTTGTGCTTTCTTGTCTGCAACCAGAAATAAACTTTAATGGTACTATCTAAAGCTTATTCCTCTACCTTGTGCACTGGATCCCATTTTTCACTGTCTACTAAAGCACACCACTCTTCCATCCCGCAGAGTCAATTCTTCTACTCCCTTCTGGAACGCACTCATTAATATGTGGCTGTTCCCCTCATTAAAACAACAACAACAACAACAACAACAATAACAATTTGAAAAAAACAACAAAACATCTTCCTTCAATCTGTCTTCCCTCACCAATCCAATCCTCTGCTCTGCTTGACAACAAAATTCTACAGAAACATTGTCTCTGCTCATTAACTTCATATTCTCTTTTCATTCTATCTTACATTTATCTCCATCAGGATTTCATCTTGACCATCACGACTAAAATTGCTCTTACCAAGGTCTTAAGGTCACCTTACCAAATCTCCTGCTCATTTCTCAGTCTTATGTTACTTGACCTATCATTATTATTTGTTAACAGTCAATTAATCGTTGGCTTCCAGAACACCAAACGCACCTGGTTTTCTTTTCACCTTTTTGGTGTCTCCTCTTCAGGCTTCTTTGTTGGTTCCTTCACTGTTCCCTGTATCCTACTAATGGAGTCCCCAGACACTTAGTTCATGATTCTCTGTTTTATTGACACTCATTTTCTTGGATCCCACCTATTTTCATGGTTCTAAATATTCTTCATATGCCAGCAACTCCTAAATTTATATCTCCAACATAGACCATACTCTTATATCTCACTTCTATCCACTAGAATATTACTTTGACTGTGTCTTGAAAATGTATTCAGTATACTTAGAATCTGATCACTTACCATCAACTCTAGTACAATTACCTTGATCTGCAGCCACCATTATTTCTCACTGAATTATTGCAGTGGCCTCATAATTGGTCTTTCTGATTCAATCCCCCTATGCATTTTGTCAGCACAGTGGACAGTGGACAAAATGAGAATAGACTCTATGAGGTACCAGTGTGAAAGCTGGTAAACTGAAGAGAAGTTAGACAGCAGTAGAGGTGGTGAGAAGTGGTCAGATTCCAGATACATTTGAATCTGGGATTTTGCTTTGTCACATTTTACCTCTAATCTGTCAGCAAATCCTGTTGGCTCTACCTTCTAAAACAAACAATATTTAAATAATTTCTCATTACCTTCACTGTTGCTACTCGGATTCAATTCACTGTAATCTCTCACTTGAATTATCATACTACCATTTTAATTCATCTCCCTCCTTCTGACTCTCAAGAGTCTATTCTTAATACAATGGTACTTTAAAAATAGTATCTGGGGTGCCTGGGTGGATCAGTTAGGTGTCTGCCTTCGGCTCAGGTCATGATCCCAGGGTCCTGGGATGGAGCCCCACATCAGGCTCCCTGGTCAGTGGGGAGTCTGCTTCTCCCTCTGCCCCTCCCCCTGCTTGTGCTCTCTCTCTCTCTCTCAGATAAATAAATAAAATCTTCAAAAAAGAATAATATCAAATCATGTCACTCGTCTGCTCAAAACCTTACAGTAGTTTTCCGTTTTACTGAGGGTAAAAGCCAAAGTCTCTACAATAGTTCAAAAGACCCTACATGATGCAGAACTCCTACTCTCTCCTTTTCTTTCTCTCTCTTTTTTTACTTTTTTGGTCCCTGGCCCACTGGCCTTCAGACTATTACTATTATTTTTATTTTTTATTATTATTTTTTTACCTTTTGACCCTCTTCATCCATTTTTCCCACCCTCCCCAATCATGAATCTGTTTTTTATATCTATGAGATTATTTTTTAATTGTTTTCTTTTGTTTTTTAAGACTTCATGTATAAAAGAGATTATATGGAATTTTTCTGTCTGACTTGTTTTTCACTTAGCATAATGCCCTTGAGGTCCATCCATGTTGTCACAAATGGCAAAATTTTATCCTTTTTTATGGCTATAATATTCATTTTATATATACACACCATAATTTAAGTAGTCATCTATTGAAGGACACATAGGTAGTTTCCATATCTTGGCTGTTGTAAATATTGCTGCAATGAACGTGGAGGCACATATATCTTTTTGAGTCACTGTTTTCATTTTCTTTGGATAAGTACCCAGAAGTGGAGTTGGTGGCTCATATGGTACTTCTATTTTTAATTTTTTGAGGAAACTTCATAGTGTTTTCCAGAGGGGCTGCACCAATTTACATTCCTAACAGTGGTGCACAAGTTTTCTCTTTTCTCCACATCCTTGCCAATACTTGTTATTTCTTGTCTTTTCAATAGTAGTCATTCTAACAAGTATGAGGTAATATTGAATTGTGTTTTTGATTTGCATTTGCCTGATGATTAATGATATTGAACATCTTTTTATGTACTTGTTGGCTATTTGTATATCTTCTTTGGAAAAATGTCTATTTAGATCTTCTGCCCATTTTAAAATTTTTATTCATTTGCATGTGGCTATCAAGTTTCCACAATACCATTTATTGATGACACTGTCCTTTCCCTATTGTATATTCTTGCTTTCTTTGTCATAAATTAATTGACTATATATGTAGGGATTTATTTCTGTTGTCTGCTCTGTTCCATTGATCTGTGTGTCTGTTTTTATTGTCAATACCATGCTGTTCTTTTTTTTTTTTTTTTTAAGATTTCATTTATTTATTTAAGAGAGAGCAAGAGAGCACAAGTAGGGGGAGGAGCAGAGGGAGAGGGAGAAGCAGGCTCCGTGTTCAGGGTGCCCAGTGTGGGGCTCCATCCCAGGACCCTGGGATTATTACCTGAGCCAAGGCAGATGCTTAACTGACTGAGCCACCCAGGTGCCCCAATACCCTACTGTTCTAATTACTATAGCCTTGTAATATAATTTGAAGTCAGGGAGTGGGATGCCACCAGCTTTTTTTTCTCTCTCAAGATAGCTTTGGCTATTTGGATTTTCTTGAGGTTCCTCATAAATTTTAGGATTATTTGTTTCATTTCTTTGAAAATTGCCATTGTAATTTGATAGGAATTGCATAGATTTCTTTGGGTAGTATGGACATTTTATCAGTATTGATTCTTCCAATCCAGGAGTATGGACTATCCTTTTATTATGATTTATTTATTTATTTATTTGAGAGAGGGAGCACACGTGCAAGTGTGGGGTCTTGGGTCAGAGAGAGAGAGAGAGAGAGAGAGATTCTTCAGTGGTTTCCATGCTGAGCGGGGAGCCCCTTGTGGGGCTTGAATGCACAACCTGTAGACCATGACCTGAGCTGAAACCAAGAGTCAGATGCTTAATCAACTGTATGACCTAGGTGCCCCTGGACTATCTTTTTATGTATTTGTGTCTTCAATTTCTTTCATTAATATCTTGTAGTTTTCAGTATACAGGTCTTTCATATTCTTGGTTAAATTTTTTCCTAGGAATTTTATTCTTTTTGATGCAAGTATAAATGAGATTATTTTCTTTATTTCTATTTCTAATAGTTCATTATTAATATATAGAAACAGAGCAAAATTTTGTGAATGGATTTTGTATCCTGAAACTTTACTAAATTCATTTATTGGTTCTAACAGTTTCTGATGCAGTCTTACTGTGTTCTATAAATAATATCATGTCATTTGCAAATAGTGATAGTTTTATATCTCCCTTTCCTATTTTTTTCTTATCCAATTGCTCTGGCTTGGACTTCCAATACTATGTTGAATAAAAGTGGCAAGAGTGGACATCACTATCTTTTTCCTTATTTTAGAATAAAGACTTTCAGCTTTTCACTGTTGAATATGATGTTAGCTGCAGGCTTGTCATATATTGCTTTCATTATGTTGAAGTATGTTCCCTCCATATCTAATTTATTGAGTTTTTGTCATAAATGGAATTGAATTTTTATCAAATGCTTTTTCTGCATCTATTGACATCACCATATGATATTTATTCTTCGTTTTTGAATGTGTATCACATTGACTGATTTGTGGATGTTGAACTATCCATGCATCCCTGAAGTAAATCCCACTTGATCATGCTGTGTGAACCTTTCAGTGTATTGCTGAATTCAGCTTGCTAATATTTTGTTGAGGATTTTTGCTTCTATTATTCATCAGGGATATTGTTGTATCCTTGTTTGGTTTTGGTATCAGGGTAGTGCTGGCTTCTGAAAATGAGTTTGTAAGAGTTTCCTCCTCTTCTGTTTTTTTGGAAGAGTTTAAGAAGGATTGTTATTAATTCTTCTTTGAATATTTGGTAGAATTCATCAGTGAAGTCGTCTGGTCTTGAACTTTTGTTCGTTGGAAAGTTTTTGATCACTAAGTCAATCTTACTGGAATGGTTCTGTTCAGGTTTTCTATTTCAGCATGACTCAGTCTTGGTAGGTTGTATGTTTCTAGGAATTTATCTATTTCTTCTGGGTTGTTCAGTTTGTTAGCATATATTTACATTTGTTTATAATCCTTTGCATTCCCCCTCCCCCTTGGTGAGTCCTGTCAGTTTCATTTATCTTTCCAAAGAACCAGTTCTTAGTTTCATTGGTACTTTATTATATTTTTCATCTCTTTGTTGAAGGTCAGACTGTGTTTATCCATTCTTCTCCCCAGTTTGGTAAGCATCTTTATGATCATTGCACTGAACTCTTTATCAGCTAAATTATTTATCTCTCTTTCATTAAGTTTTTTTTTCCTGAAGTTTTATCTTATTCTTTCATTTGGGACATATTCCTCTGTTTCTTCATTTTCTTGACTCTCTGTATTGGTTTCTACACAGTAGATGAAATAACCACCTCTCCAAGCTCTTGAAGGAGGTGAGCCTTGTTGTTCAACCCTGTCCCAGTTCTTTGTCATCTCCCAAACCTTTGTTCTTGTCCAAGCAGCCTATCATATTTTTAATAGCTCCCAGTATTTGAAGATATGCCAAAACCTGTCAGTATTCTAAAGAGGAGGATCTCAGCTCAGCCTGCTGGTCAGGGGATCTGGTGTCTCCCGAGCTTCAGTCACAAAAATTGGAGCTCCAGATGAGTGTATAGACTTTTTTCCTGGGAGATAATGGCAAGCTGGAGCAAGGTAGAACGAGTGCCACAATGGTGTCCACAGCCTGTGTTCCTTGAGAGGAGCCCTGTAATCTACCAGATGTGTGTCAAACCTGAAGCCAGCCTTCAGACTAAAGCTCTAGGACGAGCAAAGAGGTCTCCTTTACAGAAGACTGGGGTTTTACCTCATTCTGCTGTCTGCACAGTGCCCTGGGTAGGTGGGAGGGCAGCCTGTCAAAAACTGTCTCTCTAATTGCCCTAGTACTGTGGGACCCAGGAGTATAAGGCCTCCTGGCCACTGCAGCCAGGTGATCAAGGGACTTCCTCTGGACAGCAGCTGCCAAAACTGGGGCATCAGATGTAAAAACCAAGGCACCAGCCATGATATAAATCTCTCACAGACACTGGTGCTCTGCGGTGTGGCAGAGGGAGAGGAAAAAGATAGTGCCCTCTCTCTGAAGTCTCTGGAAGGATTACAGTCAGCTCCTAGATGTGTGTTTAATTTAAAAATATGCTACAGCCATGATAATTAGCTAATAGGCCTCCTTTACAGAAAGAATGAGCTCCTGAGTCTTTTGCTTCTTACTGTGCCTGGGTGTGTTAGCTATTTAAGAACTCTTTATCCACTGGTTACAGTCCTGTGGGACCCGTGAGCAAAACCCTCATTGGCCACCAGACTCAGGCTACACAGAGATGTTCCCTGGCAGCGATCACAAAAATTGGGGCACCAGACAGGGGTATGAGCTCCTTTCTGGGTGATACCAATCATTACAGTCCCAGGGGGGAAAAAAAAAGCTTCGTTGGCCTCCGGAGCTGGATAGTCAAGAGATGTCCCTTGGGCAGCAGCCATAAAAATTGGGTGACAAGATGCGTGTAAATGTTCCGTTCTGGGAGATACTAGTGCTCTGGAGAATGGCAAAGGGAGAATGTGAAGATGGTGTCCACCAGTCTTCATCCCTGGAGAGTGTTCTAGTGGGCTCCTGGCTGTGTGTGTTAAATTAGATGTCTGACTCTCAGGCTGTCACTTTAATATAAGCAGTTAGTGTCCTTCACTTTAAGTCTGGGCACCTTTGGCTGTCTCTGGGCTTGGCCTGGGACAAGTAAGTCTGAGTAGTGGGCCCTGTAAGGCAGTCTCCCACGTCTCTACAATTTTGTGGGTCTTGTTGGTTTTCAAAGTTAGATGTTTTGGGGGCTTGTGTCTCAGGTGCAGGTCCTAAAAGTCTTGATGCTTGATGTGCCCTTTGCTACTTGGAGAGAAGCTCCAGGTGTAAAGTTTTCTCCCAGTTGTGGATCACTGCACTGGGGATAGAGTTTATAGTAAGCTTTTGTCCCAGGCTTCCAATGTGGTTTTCTTTTCATTTGTTCAACGTGTAGTCACCACTCAGCAGGCCTTTAGTTTTTTTTTTTTTTTTTGAGAGGAAATTACTCCACATGTAGCTGTAAACTCAGTGTGCCTATGGGAGGAGGTGAGTTCAAGATCTTCCTGCATTACCACCTTGATTTGGAACTCTTGTTTTGAAATATTTTTGTATTTATAAGAGGTAAATATGTTTGAAATATAATTTAGTGTCATCTCTTTAATTTAGACAATAGCTGTATCTTTTTATACATTTTTTTTTCTAGAAGGCATTTACTTTTGTCAAATGATGAAAAGTTTAACAACTCATTGTTTCAATTGATAAAGATTTTTGATGGCTATTTATAAATAAGTTCTCACAGACTTCTACCCTCAGAGTTCTGTTTCACCCCAACAACCTTGTACTAGAATGCAGAATCAAGGGATTTGATTTCAAGGCCCAGCTCTGTCAGTTTTTCACTGTGTGATTTTGATTGAGGTAGGTAACTTGAATCAGGTTTTACATTTGCAAAATGGAGATATCAATCTCTTTTCTATATACTTGATAGAGTAGTTGTGAAGATCAAAAGAGATAATGTATCTTAAAATGCCTGAAAAACTATAAATCACTATAGAATTTGAGGGATATGGTAATTTAGGTGGAGATCACTTCTACTTCATTCCGAAAATTTTATCGTTAGGTCTTAATTATCATCTTCTGCTCCCAAAAGTGATGCTTCCCTTTGAATGCAAGTCAATTATCTTTAAAAAACTAAGCAATAATGGAAACATATCTTTTCAAAATAACAGCAAAATCATAGGATGTTAATAAACCGTGTGATTGTCTCACAAAGAATAGTAAAAAAAATAGAAATAGGCATAATTTGTCATATGATCTTATGCATTCTAACTGTGCTTTTAATCTGAAAAAAGATAAGTCTAGCAAAAGTTACACAAACTTTTAAACACTTGAAAAAAGAAGTAGTAGACTACTCCGTCATCTTATCTATATTTTGAATAGATCTTTTGGTACAGATGAAATATGAAATTACTTTATTAACAAAAGGTTAAATTTTCCATCTGGCCGACAGTATATAGGAAGGTGTCCCATGCACAGGATCTCAAAGTTCAGAACAGCGTCTCAAAGTTCAGAACAGCGTCTCTCGTTAATCACCAGCACTTTCTTGAAGAGCAAGATTCACAAAGACAGAAATCCAGGTAGAACTAAAGAATGAGAAAAATGCCAGTTTTAAAATTTAAAAAGTTGAAATGATGGCGCTTTTAAGAGAAGCAGATTTATGCAGCACGTGTTCAACAATCACAAACAAAAGGCAAATGAAAGGGTTTACTGGTCTGCAAGAAATCTTTGCATTCTCTCCAAAGCTGCATATATGTTACGGGTGATTCAATTCATCAGGATAAAAATAGAATGCATTGTAAATTGAGAGAAGCCAATGATTATTTTTGAAAGGACAACAAAAATTTGCCCAAAGTTTATAGCTACTGCTGCAAAAGCTATACAATAAACGCAATGTGATTATACAGTAGTTTAGCTAAAAGCAAATCATCTGATGCCAGAGTAAATGGACAGAAATAAACTGCAAAATATATTTTTGCTCATAAAAATGGGAATCAGTTTTGGTCTAGATCCAAGCTGAACTAAATATAAAAAAAGGGGGGAAGGCATGGTTTAAGAAGTTTTCCTTCAGTCCAGACTGCAGCTCTATTCCTTCCTGATTATGTGCATCCAGCTTTCTTCGCAGTGGTTTCTGAGTAGAAGCAGACTATGTCTGCCAAGAAGGTAGGTGATGAACCATTTTGAATCTCGGTTCTGTCATCTATAAAATGAGAACATAGAAGATCTCTAAATTCCAACTCTTCAGAAAAGAATACTTCTTACTTCCAGCTTTGTTGTCATCCAACTTAAACACCAATTTTAGGAGGGTAGTCTTCAAGTATTTCTGCTACAGACTGCTAAGTTGATTGTTCTCTAGGACTATCTGACATTTTAGTTTTCTTCTTTATTTTCTCTTGTATTGGATTATCTGTGGCCTTGATCCCATGTCTTCTTTTCCTTGGCCCAGTCCCTCATTTTGTCAGAACATAATCTCCAGTTGGTCCTGATGAAGAAAAAAAATGCATGGGAGGTGAAAATTGAGTTCCTGCATATCTGAAAATGACTTTATTGTGTCCTCATTCTTAACCGATCAACTCGTTTCAGAATTCTGGGTTGATATGCATTGGTCCTTCAGAATTTTGAAAGCATTTCTCTATGGTCCTTTAGGGCCTGTGGTGCTGTAGATAGGCCAAGTGCCATTCTGATCCTTGTGTCTTTGTTTATGAGTCTTTTTCTCTCTGAAAGTTTTTAAGATCTCCTTATTTCCAGAGTACTGAAAAATGTGCTGTGGGTGTTTTTAAACGTTTATTGATTTATTTTTATTGTGCCTGTTGAACTGGATGTTCATTCTCTTCTGTTCTTAGAAATTTTTCTTTTATTTTGTACTTTACAACTTTCCCCCCACTGTTCCCCCGATCTCTTTCTGTAATACCTATCAATTAGATGATTGATTCTCTAATTTTCCTGTATTTTGTCTCTCATTTTCCTTCTCTGTTTGTTTTACTTTGTGGGATGTTCTCCTCAGCTTTATTTCCTAATCATGGCATTAAATTCTTTATTTCTCTCATCAAATTGTTCATACCCGAGAGTTCTATTTTGTTCCCTGAAAGTTCTCTCTTAGACTGTTCTGTACTTTCTGTCTTTCTGAAGAGCTTAATTTAATTTTATGTTTTACTGGAGTTTTTCTTGGACTTTTTCTTTTCTTTTGAATGCCTTAGAGCTATTAGTTTGTCTTGGTCCTTCTCATTTATATTGGAGGCTTCCCTAAAATGTCCAGTGAACCTTAGATGTCTACTCATATTTAAGATAGAGTCCTTAAAAACCAATTGGAAGCTGTTTATATATTGGTAGGACTTATTGAGGGTTGTTTTGTGGCTGCTTCAAACCTGAATATTCCCCTGAGGAACCTCCAACTGTTTTTTTTTATAATAATATTTTTTTATTATATTATGTTAGTCACCATACAGTTCATCCCTAGTTTTTGATGCAAAGTTCCATGATTCATTACTTGCGTATAGCACCCAGTGCACCATGCAATACATGCCCTCCCGAATATTCCCCTGAAGAACCTCCAACTGTCAGTACATTTGAGGACCCTCCTCTGACCAGTGGCCAGTTTCCTCAGGAAAATTCTCTTTAACTTCTGACTGGCATGGGGTCAGAGTACATGGGAGCAAATTTGGTTTCCACTTGTCCCTCAAAACTGAGTCAGAGGAAGGAGGTTAGGTGGCAGGAGGGGGTGTCATTTTTCACTTCTGTTTTAAGAATGGCATCCCTCCTTCACATACTCCTGATGTGCCTGTGTTCTGAATCCCTAGTGTAGACCCAGAGTCTCTGCCTAAGTAAGAGAGCAGCAGCTGGACTGTGTGGGGCTCTAGGGTTCCAACTGCTCAGTAAACTCTTCTGTCATCAATCTCTCTTCCGTATCCACCTTCGGAAGTATCTTTTGTCTCCAATTCCTAAATCTATCTAAGGTTCTATGGCAATTTTCTTGATAATTCATCAGCTTTCCTAAATTAGATATTTTCCAGTTCTCCAAATATCATTGACACCACTTTACTTCTGTCATTTATTTTGTTCTCTTTGTGTTTGTGTTTATTTTTCCTTTTTCTGTCATTTATTTGTCATTTAGCATTTTTGGGTAGCAGTAAATCTGTATGTTTTTCCTTTCATGTTGAAGCATAAATTATAGTTAGCAAATTCTAGATAAGAAAACAAACTAACCCTCCATTCTTTAGGTTTTATTGATTAGCACAATAGAAATTGATTTTTCCCTTATGTAATTGCCCAAGTGTGTGTTCCTGATTATTGTATATCTTTCCTCCATGTGATAATCCAGGGACCCAAGCACCTCCCATTTTATGTCTCATCCGTTCCCTGGGAACTCTTTGTCTTTGAATCAAGCTGGCTGAACCAAAGAAAGCATTGAGGATACATGCCTGCTTCTTCAAAACCTTGGCCTGCAAGTCATAGGCATTATTTTTCTCTCATTTCATCAATAAGAAATTGCCACATGACTGCATAAAAGGGAGGGAACAGGAACTGTTAGGCTGCTGGGGAAACACAATATTTTGCTTACCAGCTAATCCTCTCTGCTAGTCTTCCCTTCTGGCTACGAGATGTCCATTTGTACCCTTTTTCCCCCCATTTATAGAACCAATTTACTCCCTCCTCAATGAGGATAGCCTAAATTTCCAATTTTATTTCTTTATCCATTTCAAAATCTATTATACCTGGACAATGTCAGTCATTTGTATCAGATGCAGATGTGGCTCTAGAAGGTTTGACAACTTACAGAGTAAAAGACAAGTTCCATTATTTCCTGACACCTTTCTATGCACACTCATGCACAATGTACAATGACGGAGTAGAGGCACCCATCTAGAAAGAATTGATAAACACAATAATTACTGGTTTGTAGCAGTGATAGGATCCCGATGGCAGGATTCTGCCAAGGGAGGAAATTCTTTATTTAGGAACTTTATTTATTTATTTATTTTAAAGAAAGGGAGAGAGAGAGAGAGCACAAGCCAGAGGAAGGAGGGGGGAAGGGCAGAGAGAGAGAGAGAGAGAGAGAGAATCTTAAGCAGGCTCCTCACCTAGCACAGAGCCCGATGTGGGGCTCGATCTCATGACACTGAGATCATAACCTGAGCTGAAATCAAGAGTTGGACACTTAATGGACTGAGCCACTCAGGTGTTCCATGGAACTTGATTTAACTCTGGAAGAAATTCTTTTGTTCATTGCTCTCCAAAGCCACCGGCACCCCTTCTTGTCCATTATCTTTCATGGGCACACCTGAAGTGGCTGTTGGTGAGTATATCATACTTTGTATTTGCTTATGTTTTCCAGCAACTTTCTGCTTACTTAAGTTTGCAGGGGGAGCCCCTAGAATTGTTTGAAAGTCTTAGCAGTCAAAAGCTTTTTGAGGATATGCTTGTCCTGTCTTTGGCCAAACATCTGATTTGTTTTCAATCTGTTTCATTGTCAGGATTCAACCCCCAACAGTGTAATTTTCTAGATATAGTTCTCCAATATATGTTATTTCTTTGGTTCCTAGTCCTTATATCTTTTTCTCATTGTAATGGTGGTTATCTTGAAGCCATTCGAAACAATAGTTTTGACATAGAAGGAAACATACCTAATCATTTTTTATAAGACTTATTTAACTGGGACATTTTAATAGGTTTTAAGTTTTTATTTTTTTAAAAGATTTTATTTATTTATTTGTCAGAGAGAGAGAGAGCACAAGCAGGAGGAATGGCAGGCAGAGGGAAAAGCAGGCTCCCCACTGAGCAAGGAGCCCAATGTGGGATTTGATCTCTGGACCCTGGGATCATGACCTGAGCCGAAGGCAGACGCTTAACCAACTGAGCCACCCAGGCATCCCAGGTTTTAAGTTTTTAAAAATTTATTTAATGTTTCTTTGAAGTATAGTTAACACACAATGTTATATTAGTTTCAGGTGTACAACATAGTGATATGACAATTCTATACTTTACTCAGGGCTTATCACAAGTGTAGTCACCATCTGTCACCATTCAATGTTATTATAATATTTATTATTGACTATATTCCCTATACTGTGCTTTTCATCTATGTGACTTATATATTTTATGACTAAGGTTAACAGTTTTTTTTTCCCCACAAACTATTTTTAAATTTCATCTCCTGCCTATTTGAGGTCTAGAAATGGTCAGACCTTATAAACTCTTTTTTTCTTGCCTCATAAACCAGCTAACTTTTGCCTGAGCTCATCTCTTTCTTGTTATTTGCTACATCTAGTATTTGTCATCCAAAACAATATCTTGTTCTGGCTTTTTCACCTCTTCTGCAATGAAATTCTGGATTAATTTTATCTTCTCTAAAAATAGACCCCCAATTTAATGGCTTAACACAAGTAAAATCTATTTCTTCTTCATGTAATATTTCCTGGCTGGAGGGAGGCTTTCCTCCATGAGGAATTCAGAAACCTTGGTTTCTTCTGTTGGTTCTGCCACTCCCCAGAACCAGCCAGCAGAAACGGAAGAGCACATGGAGAAGCTCATGTGCATCTTAAAAGTCTGTGTAGAACAGTAACACACACACTCCACTCACTGTGTACTGGGAAAAACTGGAGACATGGGGCTGATCTAGATAGTTGCAAGTGCACCTGGGAAAACATAGTTTATGGTTATGCATGGGCTTCCTCAAAACAATTCTGTAATGTGGAGGGGGAAGGAAAAATTTTGGTAGACCTCTGTCTCTCTCTACCACATTTATCGCAGAGATAAATTATCTGCTATACCAGTCTATTTTTCTACCACTTGATTTCTTCATTAGTCAAAAAATGTTTATTTCAGAATTCTTTATATCTTTAAAAGTCGTCTCATTTTACTGGCACCAAGGAAGCTGTTTTTATTTCTCTTTTCTTTTTAATTCTTTGTGTTGTCTCTAACTCAATAAATAGAACAGTTATTTGGGGTCCTATTGTATTAGTTTTAAAAGGTGAAATTTGTTTTAATGCTGAAAAACCTAGTTGTATAAGATGCTTTGAAAAAGTTCATGACACTTTCTTTTCTCTTTGAGAATAGTTTCTATAAGACAGAACCCTGGTCCTTGGTCGAGGCTACTAATACAAACTGAGCTACCCATTCTCTTTTAAAAAACTGAAATATGAAATATGAAAAAGTGATTATGATTGATTAGAGCTGAGTCATTTGAGTGGTAGTTTTCTAGCAATAAATGTGTCCTTGAAATCCTGTGCTGAGATTCCTAGAGCTGCCTTATTTTCTTCCTTTCCTTCTGCAGCATCTTGAGAAATAGCAGCATTCTTCCAATAAAATCTCTCATGTTTAATCTAGCCAGAGTATCTGTTGCCTGTTGACTACGACCCAGAGACCCTTAATTAGTATCCCAGGGAAAGCAGATTTATTGTGGGATCTTCAATATCTGTCCAATATCCATTGGCGTTTTGAAGATTTTTTTCTCATTAATTCTCACATTAATGGCTTAGATTTACTGTGTTATAGTGTGGGCTATACATCTTTTCAGAAGCCCAAGAAGTGATTTCTTAGAACTAGATAAATGTCAGCTCCTCTGTTGAATGGTGTGAAGTCCACTCATATTCTGCCTGTTTTTTTGTTAACAACATCATGGTCATGGGAAAAGAGGTAACACTTTTTTGGGATAGTGGCATTATAGAGAATAAATATCTTGGGATAGTGGCATTATAGACAGTAAATATCATTATAGAGAGTCATTTAATAGGTAACTGATAGAGATGGCATTTTAATCCTTATCTGCAAGACTTCAGAGCCAAAGTTCGAGACCTCTAGATATACAACCTTTTATGCGCCATACATTTAAATAGATCCTAGGAGGTTGAAGATGAAATTTTTAGAATCTCTGCTCTTTGTTCTTTAAAGTCCTGCAGTCTATAGTAATTAGGTGATATCAACACAATATGGTGGTTAAAGAGAAAGGTATACTGAAGACTATGGAATGTGGAAGAGAGGCCTGTATCTGCACATGGATGTGTATGCTATCTTATTAACTACTTTCTGGCTGTTTTGTAGTTCCATTGTCCTTTTTTCTCTCTCTTGCTGCCTACTTTTGTGAATTGGTGGTTTTCTGTGGGGATACCATCCGATTCCCTTCCCTTTATTTTTTGTGAATTTACTATAGGTTTTTGCTTTGTGGTTACTGTGAGGCTTACATAAAAAATCTAATAGTTGTATCAATCCATTTTATGTTGAAAGCAACTTATCTTCGATCACATATGAAAACTCTACCCTTTTGCTCCTCCCTTTTATGTTTTTCATGTCACAATTTACCTATTTTTACATTGGGTATTCATTAAGAAATTATACTAGTGAAAGGTAGTTTTAATACTTTAACCTTTATAATATAGTTAGTTAACACATCATCATATTACAGAATTAGTGTTCTGAATCTGACTATATATTTACTTCTACCAATGTGTTGTATATTTTTGTATGTTTTCATGTTACTAATTAGTGTCTTTTCATTTCAGTTTGAAGAACTCCTTTCAGCATTTCTTGTAAGGCAGTTTTGCTCCTGAAGTCCCTCAGCTTTTGTTTGTCCTTTGTTTCTGAAGGATAACTGCCAGATAGACTTTTCTTGGATGGCAGTTTCTTTCCTTCAACACTTTGAATACATCATCCCACTCTCTCCTGACCTTAAGGTTTCTGCTGAGAAATCTGTTGATAGTCTAAGGGGACTTTCTTTGTAGGTTACAGTCTTTTAGGATTCTCTCTTTGTCTTTGATTTTCGACAGTTTAATTCTAATGTGTCTTGGAGAAGATCATTTTGAAATAATGGGTGCTCTTTTAGCTTTGTGAACTTGGATGTCCAAGTCTCTTTCTGGGTTTGGGAAATTCTCAACCATCATTTCTTCCAATAAGCTTTGTGCTTTCTTTTCCCTCTCTTCTACTTCTAGAACTCTGATGATTCTGATATTGCTTCTTTTGATGGTGTTCCATAGATTATTAAGTTTTCTTTGGTTTTTCACATTTTTTTTGTTTGTTTTCCTCTGACTGGGTTATTTCAATGTTCCTATTCTCTAACTTGCTGATTCTGTCTTCTGCCTAATCTATTCTGTTATTGATGTCCTCTGTTACATTCTTCATTTCATTCCTTGATTCTTCAGTTCCAGAATTTCTATTTGGTTCTTTTCTTTATTTCTATCTCTTTGTTCGAGCCCTCATTTTGTTTGTGTATTGTTTTCCCAATTTTATTGACTTGTCTTTCTGTGTTTTATTGTAACTCATTGAATTTCCACAAAACAGCCTATTTTGAGTTCTTTATCAAGTAAATCCCAGATGGCTATTTCTTTGGGTTTGGTGATTGGAGCATTATTATGATCTTTTGTTGATGTCATGTTTCCTTGACTCTTCATGTTCTTTGAAGTTTTGCACTGTTTTCACATTTGAAGCAGCAGTCAGCTGCTCTAATCTTTACTAGCTGCCTTCAGTTGAAAGGTATCTTTTGTTGGTCCTGCTTACATTCTGGGGCTTTCTCTGACCTTGTATGGATACACCTTCACTGTTCTTGCTCCCTCTTATGGCAGAATTTTAAAATGTGCATGTCTTCTCTCAGTTTTACAAGACACCACCAGGCTGGCTGTTGATAACTTCTCTTTTGTTTTCCTAAAAGTGGTGGTACAGCTCAGGATTGTGATTTCTCCCTTGCCTGCAGATCCTGGCTTGTTTTCCATGTGTACTCCTTGTCTAGGAGCTCACACAAGGACCTGGCTGCAGAGTTGAGGGAGGTATAGGTTTGGCACTGAGGGCCTTAGGGGTGTCCATGAATCAACTGGGGAGATCCTTAGGTGAGAGTTTCCTAGCTCATGGGCAGGTTTCCTGCCAGAGTTGAGAATACTTAAGCAGGAACCATGTCCCTTTAATGCCCTTTGATAATCTTATCTACCTACCTTTTTCTCTCTCTCCTCCTTCCTTCCAGTCATGAAGCTCTTACTTTAATGCTCTGTGTGCTTCAGGAAAGGAATGAGTTTCTTTAGTAGCATCCTGCGCGGCTGGGTGCTCACTCACTGTTCTCCCCCGGCCCCTCCCCCCTAGTGTCCTCTAAACTGTGCACCTTTATAGGGAGGGGTGATGTAGGCAAAGTTTCTCTTACCACTTTAATGAACGCAAACCTTTTTTTTTTCCTCTGATGGAGTGTTGAAACTTCTCTAGAAAACTTGGACTTCCACAAATGCGCTCATCTGTCATTATCCACCCAAGTCAATGTTTTCCAGGTGCTTTTGGAGCACAGCTGAGAGGAGCTGGAGCCAGTTCATAGGCTCTGGCTAGTCCAGCCCACACTGGGGTCTGTCTGCCTATTACCCAACTCATAAGTGGGCTAGATGCCTCCTGGGTCCCTTAGTGTATGGTGCTGAATTCCACAGCTCCCATAGAGGCACTTTTGTTTATGCCCAGAGGCTGAATTTTAGGTGTTAAGGGGGGGATGGAAATGAGGGACATCTTATGCCACCGTGATGCTGATATCACCTATCTCCATATTTTTGATTATTGCTTTAAGAAATAATCTAGGGGTGCCTCAGTGGCTGTCAGTTAAGCGTCTGACTCTTGACTTCGGCTCTGATCATGATCTCAGGGTCCCTTTGTTGGGCTCTGCACTCAGCTGGGAGTCTCTTTCTCTCCCTCTGCTTTTCCTCCTGCTCGTGCGTGTTCTCTCTCTCTCAAATAAATTAATTAATTAAAAATAGTCTTAAAAAAGTAAATCTAAAAGTGGGATCATTAAGTCAAAGGGAATGACATATTTTCACTCTTTTGTTTATCTGGTATTTTTACTTTCTAATTAGACTGTGTGTTCTTTGATGATAAGTCCAAGTCTTATTTATGGATAAGTTCTCTTCATCATTGAAAGAATAACTTGCATGTAGCAGGCAGAGGGGCCATTGCTTCAGTTTTCTCCACATCAACTCTACTTCTCCATGGAAGAAATTGATAATTAAATCTCTGTTATCTAGAACAGTGTCTGGTCAATAGTAGATGCTCAAAATCTGTTGAATGAATAATTCTAGCTTAAAATTTTGATCAGGCTATGTTGACTGATGGGCAAGGTTTCTATGTGATCAGAATCATAACCCTACGCCTTTCTTCTCTTCAACATCGTTGCTTCCAGGAGCTAGAGGTGCATATATTAAGCCAGGCAAAACTTTTGGGAATAGGCTAGTTATTTAAATTTCCTCTTTTTTTGATGCTTGCCTCAGTTAATGTCTCATCATCCTGAGTTTATTTATCATGGGACTTGCCAAAGAATTTGGATTCTGACTTAGGATAAGGGAAAGGTCCTATTTTAGACTCTGGCCTGAACCATGAGCACTAAGCTTTTTTTTTTTTTTTTTTTTTTTTTTTTTCTCTTTATTTTTTTTTTTTTTTTTTTTTTTTTTACCATGTAATTCTGTATTAGAGGATTAGGATATGACTCAGATTATGACAAAATGGTGGGGTATTTTTTCCCCATATTGGTCACTGTGTGTGTGTCTGTGTGTGTGTGTTTCCACATGTCTCAGGAACCATGAGAAGGGAAAGTAGGGATTTTGTGGAGAAAGATTCAGGCATTCTTAGGCATTGGCTGCAATACGATAAATTTCATCTTATTTTTAACAGTAATCATGCAAAATCACTTTGACTTTAATACACTTGAATTCTAACAAGTTTAGGATAAGAATAAATTAGACATCACTGTGAATTAGTTTGGAGGGTTATGTAGGGTATATGCAGACCTAAGCAAAAAATTATTTTAGAACCAGTTTAGTCTTAACATGTTTTGGAGAATATCCAAGTTTGACTGAAAAACAAAATGCTGAACTAAATTAGTGCTGAAATTGAATAGTTTGTATGTCAATTACCATCAAAATAATCCTTCAGCCTTTTTCTTTTTAAATTCTTCCATTGGTAGCTTAAAACTTCACATTGTAGATTTCCCCCAGCCGTTCACTTTGAGTAGATCTTGCAAACTTTCGACGGCTTTGTCTTTTCACAAGATTTCAGGCACTATGGAGTCTGCCTTGAACATAGTTGGATATCCCCACCCTTTTTTTTGTTGTTGTTGTTAGTAATGTAAAAGAACATTCCTCTTAGCTTAGAAGGATTGATACTTTTTTGCATTCTACCTTTCTTTACAGAAAGAGTAGATTAGTAAAGATAAAATCAGAGAGAGAAATGAGAGTCTGGCCTATTTCAGCTCCCATGACTTTCTCTTCTGTTTTCTCCATTTCAGCTAGACTCTCAAGTTTAGTGTTTGTCACGCTTGAAGTATGTCAGGCAAGGGCAGGAGGGCTTCAAAAGGTGGTTAACTCAGCAGTTAGCTGGAGCACGCAAGGAGGGGGACTAAAAGATCGGGGAGGAAATGATGTGATGTTCTGAAGGAAAATGCACTTCCCTCTCTCTCTTTTTCCTTTGTGGCCTTGGGTAAGTGGGGTGTGAGAGATTAGAAAATACTGGAACAATAATTTTAATTTTGATTATTAAATTAAAAATTTTGAAAATGATATTACACTGAGAAAAATTCTGATCTAACTTTCTCTACTTTAATGTGGGAATTGTCCTGCTTCCTTTTTTACAATAATAATGTTTCAGGTGCTTATTTTTGACCATTTCTCTGGAAAAGTATTGAAAGTCTTATTCTTTTTTTTTTTTTTTTTCAAGATTTTATTTATTTATTTGACAGAGAGAGACAGCCAGCGAGAGAGGGAACACAAGTAAGGGGAGTGGGAGAGGAAGAAGCAGGCTCCCAGCAGAAGAGCCTGACATGGGGCTCGATCCCAGAACGCTGGGATCACGCCCTGAGCCGGAGGCAGACGCTTAACGACCACGCCACCCAGGCGTCCCTGAAAGTCTTATTCTTACCACTAGTCACAATAAAGATAGGTAGCTTATATGCTTTTGTTCTCAGATATTTTGGTATTATACCAAATTTTGAAACCTGTGATGCTTACCAAACAGGGAACATAAGAACAGAAACAGTTTTCTCATATCATAGTGCTTGATGCACAAGAATTTGGATATAAACATGTAGATCATATTTCAATAGTTGTGCATTTTAGAAGATCATATAGAACAAACCTAACTCTCTTTTGTCATGTAAGCTAAATGACATTTCCAAATTCCAAATCCATTTGGTTTATTTTGAAGATGGACACATCTCATTTTACATAGTAATGAAAAACCAAGAATAGCATATTTGTGTGTGAGTTTGTTACATATTTCATAAATGGGGATACAAAGGTTTTCTGAATTTTACCTTGAGTGCTAACTAGATAAAAATCTAAATGAACTGAGGGGGAAAAAACTAGTATAATTAATCAGGCCCTGAGAAAAAGTTTTATAGAATCCATTTTCCCTCATTTAGCCCAATAAATTTTTGTGCGGTGTACTATGTACAAGGTGCTATGAATAGAAGCTAGGTCACAAATCCAATTCTCAATGTGTTCACTCTTAAATTAGGATCACTGACAAATTTGCATAAAATTAACTTTTCATCTTATTCATTTTTCTTAGAAGGCCTATATAGCATATCTCTATTTATTGAATATTGCTTAGGATATAGTTCAAATATAATACATAATAATAAACAAGATGTATCTTTTTGATTGAATCATTTGGATTGACTGTTCAGTTATTTGGAATTTCCACTGAGAAGTGAAATGTTATACATACCAAAAAAAAAAAAAAAAGCCAAATTAGGCTGTATCAACCTTTTGGATCAATTGTTTTGACTGAATGAAACAAATATTTTTGACTACTTACTTTAGTTAAATTCATCTAGTAACTTGGAATTTATGTATTAAACAAGCATTTTTGAGCACCTATTAAGTGAATAGTAAGGCTAGATGCTGAGGATATAGTTAGAAATGCTTTCAAAAAGAATCCTAGAAAAGTATTTAGTCACCAAAACTTGCTTAAATTTCATATCAAATTTGTCAAGTGTCAGTGAGATTCTAATAATACATGATCATCTAAAGTATTTATGTAGGTTTGTAAATTAGTCCTTTTGAGTAGGTCTAGCCTATGAATAGCCATTACTCATGTTTGTAAATTGAGGGGTTTTGCGGATATCCCCAGTTGTAAATAAATATCTTTGTCACGGCTCTACCAAGGCTCATTGTCCACCATTAAAGTCATATTACTTTGAGTTATTGGTTTAATTTCACACATATTTACTGAACACCAATTATGTACCAGCCACTGTGCTAAATATCTGAGAGTACTCAGAAATTACTTAAGATTATGAGAAAATTATTAAGCTTTGCAAATCCTTGGAGTGAACACACTCTTCACGGGAGGTTGCACTGACTTTTATCTGAGAGCAAGAGGCAGGAAGGAGGTGTGCCACAGATGTTAGGAGGAAGGTGAGATAGTTGAATCAGAAAACTGGAGAGAGGCTTTTAGGATACTAAGCTAAATTTAATATTTGAAAGAAAATATCATGAAGTATCTCATTTCATTTAATAAAGTGATTTCATATATTTATGAAATCAATGATTTGCAAGTTGAAGATTCTGTAAAAAAATTCTCTCCAATCTTTGGTAGTTCTGATATAGCTTATAACGTTTTAGCGCAATCTAATTTTTTAATTGAAAAAGAATGAAGTTGCTTAATATTTAAATAAATAATAATCAAGTAGCTCAATAAGATGTTAACAGAATGAAACTATCTCTTAACAACACGGTGCCACTACTAAACTTCTTTTGCAATAATAGACTATTTAGAGTAAGATTATTCAAATGCATTGAAATTGACATTGAATTTATAGTTGACTTGGAACAGTAAGTCATTTTTACTTCATTTCCATTTGTTTCTATGAACTCTTGTGTTGCATAACTTCTAGTTCATCTTAAAATCATTGGTTTTATATGTTAAAAAAATTGAAAGTCATATATATTTCAGTAGCAGTGCAGTTATATCAGATATCCTGACTTTGGTTGTTTACATTACAAGGAAACCCATCAATTTCTCTGAATTGTCTGAGACAAATTGAAGTCTAAGTGTATTAAAAATGAAAGAAACAAAGACTCCCTGCCCATATTGAAGTTTCTGCTCTCAAATTAATATATTCTGGTTTCTTTTCTTAAAAGCAAAACAAATCTGGATGTATATAAATACATAGATAACTTATCTTCCTGTTGGGTGATTAATGTGCATTTTATTAGCTCTGTAAATATGAATTTACATAATAGTTGCTAATGGTTTCGAAGAAGTTGTTAAGGCCCAACAGGTCAATGATCCATGATTTCTAAATTCTTTAAACACATATTTGCATAATTTACCTTTCAAAAATTTCATAAATGCATATTTATAGGATAGACTAGGGCTTAATATTTATTACCAATTCTGTGCTTCATCGTATAGAAACCACCTTAGTTCATTGGTTCTTGCACATAAGCTCCAGGGACATTTTTGACTGTATTAAAATTTTAATCAATCAGAAGCCAGCTAACTGGAAAACTTCAAATATTTAGATTTTCCCATTTAGGTGCATGTGGTACATAATAATTTTATAAGAGGCGAGTCAGTAAATATGTGTTACATACCTACATACCTGCTATGTACACAGTGTTGGAAACCATGGTTACAAATTGAATAAGGCATTGACTCTTTCTTTGCTGAGCTCTCATTTAGTTGGTTAAGTTAGATAGGTGAACTGATAATATAGTTTCATTTTTCTAAAATTCATTCTAGGAGAAAGAGACATGTATAAATATGTGAGGATAAAGTCTTTATTTAAAAGTTAGTCTCTAAACTATGTTCTAGCGTCACCAAAGCTTTTGTCCTTTCTTGGACACTTCTGGCCTTTCTACCCTACTCCGTTGTGAAAATTACCAGCCAGAACAACGGGATCTCTCTTACTGGTTGCTGTGACCATGGCTCGCCTCATTTTCTTTTTCATATTGTTAAAAATCTCTCATCATTTTCTCATAAAGTCAGAGTTTAAAAGCATTGCTTAATTGCTGGTGATGTCAATTCAGATCACTTCACCCCACTTCAGTTCTGCAGAGTATAGTCTGGTTCTGATTAGTGCAGTTCATATCAACTCCCCAAAGGGTTGACGGTGAGCAGGGCTTGGCTGTCAGTTTTCTTCAGTTTTTCCTCTCTTTATCACAGTGGAAAAGCAGGTAGGAACTAGCATGAAGGTCTGTAAATATATCGTCTTCATGCTATGTGGTATGTTTAACTTACGTTAACGATTGACCTTGTCCTTTTTTACACTGTACAGTTTTTGTGGAATTCTCTTCATTAAGATAGTGTTCTAGAAATTCTTTTTATAACCCTACCTCTTCCTTAAAATTACATATCTATATCTATATAAGCCTTTAAGTATATGTAAATATATTCAAATAGAAACATACTCAAATATATTCACATATCAGGATACACGGACACACACACACACGCACATACATATATCTCAGTCTCTGAACAAAGCACATTATGTTCAACATAATTTAAAAATATATTTTATTCACTGGTTTCTTTATAATCCTTCAACTCCACCGACTTTCAAATACTCCCAATTTCTTTGTCCCCACACTCTCCCTATTACAACCCTAATTTTCATTTATTTTTTAAAAACATATTTATTTATTTGACAGAGAGAGAGGGAGAAAGAACACAAGGAGGGGGAGCAGTAGAGGAAGAGGGAGAAGCAGGCTCCCCGCTGAGCAGGGAGAGGAACTCTGGGGGACTTGGGACTTGATCCCAGGATTCTGAGATCGCAACCTGGGCAGAAGGCAGATGCTTAACCCACTGAGCATCTATCAGGTGCCCATATTACCCTCATTTTCAAATTTTAATTCTTTATGCAGTGGAAACTTCCATTTCTTAATGTTATTGACAAGTTCCTGGTAAATAAATGCTACTGTAAAGCTTTTTATTTCAAAGTTGGTTAAATATGTGCAGTTCAGTTCACCTCAACAAATGTTCTATTGTTTCCTTGTTAGTAAGCAAAATACCATAAATATTGGGTTTTTAAATATGATTTAAATTATTGAGCCTCTGTGTCTTCATCTGTAAAGATGTTTTGAAGAAAGACGCACTAGCAAGATACAGGAAATGTCAGCTCCCTTTCTTCACTGCAGAATTTTAAATCCTGTGCCTGCAAATTTTTGACTTATAAATGACAGGCTGAAACTTTTAGGGTTGGGAAGTCTTTCAGGAAGAATAAAGCATTTGTTTGACAGTGTCATCACAAGTTGTAAATCATAATTTCATGCTCCTTTCCTGGTTTTTGGCAACCTGGATGGAGGGAGAATTAGGATAGGAGAGCTGTCAGCAACATGCAGAACACAGAGCAACAGTCCAGGTTATGATTCCAAGTTTCTTGGTCTAGCCAAGGCCAGGTTAGATTCCCAACGTGGGCCTCCTTCGTTTTCCTGACTGCTCAGAACTGTCATGAAAAGCAGTGTCTGCTTCTATTGAAAGAATCCACGCAAACCTGCTGGCTGAGGTTTTCTTTCTTATTGTATTCTGCAATGTTTACTTTCTATTTTTTCCTTATTGCTTTCACTGTCTAATCTAGAGATGACGAGACATTGGCAGGTGCTGCAGTGACACCTTTTAATCTTCTTCTGTCACTCTTTAAGCTGTTATTTCAAGACTACTTCATTCACCTGCCATTCAGCTTCTCATCTAAATTTCAGCCACGTATTCAGTGCACCATTTTTTGGGGGAAGCATGTATGAGGGATCTTTTCAGATAGCCAACATATGAAATTTCTTTTGAATTGGAACATTTTTTGTTTTCTATCCACCCTTCCCTGAGCAGACTATCAGTGATCAGGAAAGCAGATAAGAGCAAAAGAATAAAGTTAAGGAAAATAAAAATTCTGGACCAAGTATCCAATTGAAGGTAGTCTATTGTAATTAGTTATCATGTTATCTTTTTAGTTTTCTTTAATCTGAAATAGTTTCTTAGTCTTTTTTTTTCATAACCTTGACATTTTAAACAAATACAGGCCAGGTATTTTATAGAATTTTCCTGAAATTGGGTTTGTCTGATGCTTCCTCAATATTAGATTTAGGTTATGTAATTTTGGGGAAGGGTGAGGGGTAATGCAGAAAGATACAATATTGTCTTCCTCACTGCAAGATACCAGCAGGCACATGATGTTGATTTGTTCCACTACTGATGATGTTACGTTAATCTCTTGGTTAGGGTGATGTCGCCAGGTTTCTTCACTGTAAAGTTACTACTTTTCTCTGTGTGATTCTTAAGGATCTTGTAGAGCACACAAAAAATTATGTCAGTGTCCTGCTTGCCATAAAACTTTTACCTACCGGTTTTAGTATCCAAATTCACAAAATTTGAAGACTATTAATTAGGTAATATTATTGTAATGTTAATTTAAGTATACCATGTTTATGTCAGATAATGTGTACATCAGAACTAAACAATGAAACATTTACCATGAAACAGATAAATAATTACTAATATATGAAGGACTTTGAAGGAGGCAAATAGGTTGTAGTGTTGGTGAATAATAAGAAATCTACTTATATAGCATGGTCAGGGAAGGCCTCACTAAGCACATGATATATAAGCCAAGTTCAGTATGATACTGAGTAATTTAGCCAATAAAAAGATTAAACTAATATCATATAAATAATATTTACTGAATTAAATGGCACATTAAAAAATCATTCACTATAAAAGGTTTATCCCAAATGCAATGAAAATTTTCTTTCAGGAAATCTATTAATGTAATTTATTGTATCTATATGTCCATTAAAAACAAAGATATTTGAATAAGGGATATAGCTTTTACAAATGAAGATTCAAATTATTATTTCAATCAGTATGATTATATGTAACTGGAAATTCCAAGAATGAATTAAACTCTTAACAATAATAAAGGCGTTCAAGATAATAGAAAGACACAAGACAAACATAAGAAATATCAATGTCTACACTATTTAGAGGTAATATCCAGCTAAAAGATGAAATGGTAAACATTTCTATGCCAATAACAATGAAAAATCTTAAGTAACTAAAAATTACTCTGGTAAGAAATGTGCAGGAGTTATTGAAATAAAGCATAAAATTTTATTAAGTAAATAAGATTAGAGTAAACAGGTCTGCTGTACTAAAGCAATAGTACTTTATCCTTCAGGCCAGAACTTACAAATTTGGAATTCCTGCAGATAATATTAAAGATTGAAGAGTACAAAGGGAAATAGTTAGCATTCTTTTAAAATTATACTCCCAAGAATCAATAGTCTGAACACCATAATGAACATCTGATTGGGCAGACAAAAGAGAGGGTAAGAAGTATGGCCACACAGAAATACGCATTCTGTGGAAAGGCAGCAGTGTTACTCAGCTCCTGTTGTTTTGATTCCATTTGGGAATTTGGGCACAATTCAAATTTGGTGTTGTCAGATGTTATACATTTTTTTTTTTGAAGAGATTCCACAAATTTAAAATTTTATGTGAAGTGATTTGTGACTTTTGACAACCATTTCAGTTTTTTAAAAGAGCATGTATATATACCAATACTGTGAAGACCAAACAAAATATATCTGAAAACTGGATTTAGATTGAGGAATACAAGTTTGTAGACCTCTTTTAAGCAATGGGAAGAATAAATGTCTAACCAAAAAACTTCATTGATATTCTTTATCTAGTTTGAAGCCCAGCCACTGATCAAAGTGTTGGAATACAATAACATGCAGTTAGTTACTAAACTGTAATATAATGTGAATCCCCTATTACTTTTGATGACTCTGAAGGGGCTCTAATTCTTGGTGAAGCCCCAATTTTGATAACTGAATTTAGTTTTTCTATAGAACAGAAGTGTAGTTGGTCTTATAAAGTGTCAGTAGAATGTGACACATCATATTTTTATTCACTAATTTAAAACAATTTTGAGTACTTACTAAATGCCCCCACTATTTAAGGCACAGGGGATGGAGCATTGACAAGTATAGCAAAAATCTGCCCTCAGGGAGCTTTCCTTTGACAGTAGATGAAGTCATCATTTCTGTACACTAGATCACATTGTCATATGCTTTAGAAATAGTAATGGTCCCTTCAATTATTCCTGTATTGAAAGATAATTACATTCTGTTGGGCTTTCATTAGCTTCTTCTAATGGTGTCATTGGCCCCAATGCTCAATTCATTAGCTTGTGTTAATTAGAATTCCAGAAATATACTTGAAATGCCATAACCTTAATTTTATAAATGAAATTATTGGCTGCATGTTTAAACATTAGATACTACACATAATTTATGAATGGCCCCTGTGAGGTGGCCTATACCTAGATGTGATTGTGGGAATTTATACTATATTTGGCAAACCATTAATACCAACTTAACTTTCTATATATATATTATATATATATAATATATATAATCCTCAAATTAAAAGGTGACTTAAGTTTTTACATTAACTTTTTTTCTTTAATAGGGCTAACATGGATTGGAAACGGAAAATATGTGAAATAATTGCTATTGGGGCATAACAGGAAAAATACTGAACATAGAACAGTGATAGGGAAACATTGCCTCTTTATCTGTTTACAGAAATCTCTTTCACAGTTAAATTTCTTTCAGGTTAGTTAAAGGGGGAAATTCTGTAGAGGTAGTTTGATATTCTTATATTGTACTTTCAGTCTTTAGGGAAGAAAAATGAGTAAAGAGTAATACTCATAGATCTATAAGATATATAAATAATCAAGGCATGTGCCACAGACATGAAACACTGTGAACAAGTAAAATGAATTTAGAACCAGTTTGGATAGATTGGGACCAGAAGTTGTATAAATGGTTAAAAATTTTGATCAGATTTTCTATAGTATCACTTCTCGAATTGGGTCTGGAGAAGGGACACGGGAGCCAAGGGAATTGGCCTGGAGCTAGAGTGTGGTAGCAGTAAATAAGGAAGGAAGGAAGCAAGACAGGAAGGCCAGAGACTTGGCATGAAAATGTAATAGATGAACATACTTTCCCAAATGTTATACAGTAATGAGAGACACAAGGTCTTTGTCTCACCTCTTTCCATTCCTAGTCCTGCTTCCCAGAAGCAGCTATATATACGTAGTTGAATTAGTAACAGCCAATGTTAAATTATGCCTAGATCAGCCGATATGCTGTCAGCTAATTGATTTACTGTGATATTCCATTTTCTATTTTTTTCTTCCTTAGAGTTAATATTAATATTTGCATTTTTCATTTGGATATGTTTCAGTATTCTCTGGTATTAATATATTTTCTTTTGTTTCATTTTAGTTTATGCTTTGAATTCATTTAATCATAATAACCAAAATAATTACAGTAAAAATATAGAGAACTTGTTAATTAACGTGTATGCTTCTACTTCACACATGGAAGAAACTGGTTAAATGCACAACTTCAAAACTTGTAAATTTATAATTTCCAACTTATTGTGTTTGGTTAAAAACATATTGGCAACTTATAGATTTAGCTAATGGAATCAAATGGCCAATCCCCTCAAACCAGTGCTAGTTTCCTAAAGATACCATTTATTCATTATTTTGAAAATAATTACTGTTCCTAAAAATATCAAAGCACATTGTTATTTTTTAAAAATTGAAAATATGAAAAAATGAAACATGCATTTTTATTGTATCATATAAGCCTTTTAAAAATTTAAATTCAATTAAGTAACATATAACATATTTGTTTCACAGGTACAGGTCTGTGATTCATCAGTCTTTTATAACACCCCGTGCTCATTACATCACATGCCTTCCTTAATGTCCATCACCCAGTTCCCCATTCCCCACCTTCCTCTTCTCCAGCAACCCTCAGTTTTTTTCCTATGATTAAGAGTCTTGTATGGTTTGTCTTCTTCTCTGATTTTGTCTTTTTAATTTTTCTGTCCCTTCCCCTATGATCCTCTGTTTTGTTTCTTAAATTCCACATATCAGTGAGATCACATGGTAATTGTCTTTTTCTGATTGACCTATTTCGCTTAGCATAATACCCTCTAGTTTTTATTTTCAAAATGCTCAACAAATGATATGGCCAAGCATAATTATTAGTTGCATTTCTTTCCTGGAAGGCACTGAACCAGCTATCCTTCTATCAAGGTTGGCAGATCCCTTAGTCTGCTAGCCAATAGTACCCTGGTATTCCCTTTCACTATTTCCTGGACCTCATGTCTTTTTCTTTCTTGGTTTTTATCCTTGTTTTGTTGGAGCACATCCTCTTCCAGCTTCCTAAAAAGACTGACATTAATGGAAAGTTTCAGTTTATAGAATGTGGAACAAACTTTTTATTTTATTCATTCATTCATTCATTCATCCAATCATTTATTCATTCACTCATTTATTCATTCGTTTGTTCACTCATCTAACATATCTTTTGAGCACTAGCCATATGCCAAACTTCCAAGCATTTCTCAGGAAAGTTTGTAGTAAGATGTTAACCAGATTATGCCACTTCTGTAAAACTCTTTGGTTGCTTCCTTTTAGCCTTAATATAAATTCCATACTGGCTTCTGAATGATTTGACTCCATTTCATGCCATGTCTCTTGCATCCCATGCACCTGTCACTCTGGTGATCTTTGGTTCCAGGAACACACCTGGCTGTTTAGCAGCATGGCCTCTTGAATTATGTTGCTCTTTCCCTGACTGTTTCTGTGATTGGCTCCTCATCATGCAGAACGTAGCTGAAATGTTATTTCCTAAGAGAGGCCTCTCTGAGCCCTCTCTAAAAAGTCTCCCACACCTTTTCATCTTTATCACAGTTCCTTGTTTATTTCCTTTAGGGCAATAATTAGCATTTTAATAAATTCATTAATTTATTGACTTGCTTATTGCCCACCTCCTTCATTAGAATGTAAACTTGATGAGGGCAGGGACTTCAGCTTATCTTCATTGTATTCTTGCAGACTGGCACAGTGTGGGGAATGAAATAGATTCCAAAGAAATATTTGTTGATGCATTAATCAGTTTGAAAAAATTAACTGAGGAGTGCCTGGGTGGCTCAGTAGGTTAAGCGTCTGACTCTCAGTTTTGTCTCAGGTCATGATCTCATGGGTCATGGGATTGAGCCCCTCCTCAGGCTTCACCCTCAGCAGGGAGTCTGCTTGAAGATTGTCTCCCCCCCCCCCCCCTTTATGAGTCNCTCTCAAATAAATAAATAAATAAATAAATAAATAAATAAATAAATAATTACCAAAAAGAAAAAAGAAAAAAATTAACTGAAACGGCTGGTTCATAGACTACTGTTTAGGGCAAAATGCGGGGAGAAAGGAGCTGCTATATATGTGGTCCTACTCTGATCTCTTCTCTCAGCACTTGGCCCTGTGTGCTCCAGCTGCCCTGAGCTTGCTCCAGTTTCTTCAATAAGCCATATGCTCTCCCGCCTCCCATCAGCAGCACAGTGCTGTATCCTCGATGTGCCTCATGATCTCCACTCTCCTGTGCCCCACTAATCTCCACTTCGTCCCCAGGCATCACATTCTAGACTGAATCGGGTGGTTGTTTCATAAGTGTCTTTACTCTCTATATTAAGCCTTTAATAGCACTTTCATATGATCAGTATTGGCTCTTTTATTTTTCTGTCATTCACATAAGAAATAAACTCCTAAAAGCAGAGAGACTGAGATTTGTTCACTCCTTTCTCAGCGTGTGCAAGGGATGCTTCAAGATAGGTACTCAGTTTATAACTGTTGAAAGAAAAACGTGTAAGTAAGTGAGTACTGATAGAGAAGATACTACAGAGGAAATATCTTTAGAAAAAATGTTTTGGAGATGGAATGGGCAAACAGCAATCTGGAGAGAACATTTTTTTCTTATTTTAATGAGGTGATAGGTCCTAAGAACATAGCCTGAGGGAATGGCAATAATAATTTTGTGTAGACATATCAGAAATGAAGGAATACATAATGCCCAGGCCACTGTAGGAAGAATCTCTTCGTGGGGTGACAGAGTTCTGATTGTAATGCAGAAAGGGATAGTGGCTCTCAAATGAGGAGATTATGTTGATGAATGCAGATATACCTGTACACGCAGTGGGGACAACTAACATACAGTAGGAAACTTGATGCAAATCATTACTATTACTCTAGAATGTGCTGGGTGTTGTATTACTGTGCTTCTGTACATCATCGCCACAGGACAATAACCTATGCTATCTCTACTTTAGAGATAAGACGGTGGGAACCAGGACTTGTTCCCATCTATGGCAGTCTTTAAAACTGGTGTTCTTTCCTTCAGCTCCATGACTTGTCACTGTGAATAAACAAGGAAACAACTTAAGCGAGTTTTAACATTGAAACAATGTGGTTACTTAATGTAACTGTCTGACTTGAAAATATTGAAATGAAACTCCTGATTTATAATCTACTTAGCTGCAGAGAATGATGTGTGGGCTCTGAGTCTTAACTATACACACTCTGATAGAAAATAATATTCATGGAGTTTTAATAGTTTGAATTTTAATATGAAAGTTGGGATTTAAAAAATTGGAAAAACCTGTTCATTGATTTATAGACTGCATACTGAAAAAGTACAGAAATTACAAGAGTGCAACTTGATTAATTTTTACAAATTAAACACATATGTGACTGTCCTAAGAATGTAGGTGTTGGATATAATCAGGTAAAGTCAGGATGGCCATAGGAAGAAGCAAGACAGGGGCTTGGAAGGAAGGCATTTTTCATGCTAACAGGTTCCAGAAGTGGGGGTCACCTTGTGCCATGCAGGTCCACAGGGGAAATACCAAGTAGTAGTCAGGTGACAGAAAACAGGAGCCAGGGGAAAATTTAGAGCCGAGCCTCTACTGGGTTTTTCACAGGAAAGGCAATGCAAGTTGGAGTAAACAGTAAATTTACAGATTTAAAATCCTTAGTGATATATGCCGATGAGATTGTTTCTTCTTGTGTGAGTTTTGGCAGATTGTATCTTTGAGGAACTGCTCCATTGCATTTAGGTTATCAAATTTATTGGCATTGAGTTGTTCATAGTATTCCTTGATTATCCTTTTAATGTAGGTAGGATTAGAGTAATGTACCCTCTTTAATTTTTGATATGAGTAATTTGTGTTCTCCATTTCTTTGTTTTCCTGGCTAGAGGCTTACTGATTTTATTGATCTTTTCAAAGAACTAGATTTTGATTTTGTTGTTTTTCTCTATTTTCTGTTTTTTGATTTCATCGATTTCTGTTCTAGTTTTATTTTTCTTTGCTTCCTTTGGATTTAATTTCCTTTTCATTTTCTAGTGTTCTAAGGTGGCAGTTTAGGTGATTGATTTCAGATCTTTTTAAAAAAATATTTTATTTATTTATTTGAGAGAGAGAGAGATCACAGAGGGAGAGGGAGAAGCAGACGCCCTGCTGAGCAGAGAGCCCCAGGTGGGGCTCAATCCTAGAACCCTGAGATCATGACCTGAGCCAAAGGCAGACACTTAACCGACTGAGCCATCCAGGTGCCCCATTTTTTTCCTTTTTAAATATGTTAATTCAATGCTATAAATTTCCTATTTAGTACAGATTTTACTGTATCCCATAAATTTAATACGTTGTGTTTCCATTTTCATTTAGTTAAAAATATTTTAAATTCTCTTGATTTTTTTCATTGCCTCATGTATTATTTAGAAGTCTGTTGTTTAATCTCCAAGTATTTTGTGATTTTCTACCCATCATTCTGTTACTGATTTCTAGTTTAGTTCCACTGTGGTCCGAGAGCAGACATTGTATGATTTTTTTTTTTTAATTTTGTTAATGTGTGTCTTATGGCCGAAAATGTGGTCTATCTTGGTGAATATTCCCTGATATTTTGAGAAGAATGTGTATTCTGCTGTTGCTGTATCATAGTCTATAGATGTCCATTATATCCAATTGATTTATGGTATTGTTGAGTTCAGATATGTCCTTAATAATTTTATATCTGCTGGATCTGTCTATTTCTGAGAGGGGTATTAAAGTCTACAACTATCTTAGTGGATTCATGTGTTTCTCCCTAGGGTTTTTCAGTTTTTTGCCTCATGCAATTTGTCATGTATTTTGATGCTTTATTGTTAGGCATATACACATTAAGAATCATTATATCTTCTTGGGGAATTGATCCCTTTATCATATATAAAGCCACTTTTTATCCATGATAACTTCCCCTGTAGTAAATATGGCTCTGTCTGAAAGTAATATAGCTATTCCCACTTTCTTTTAATTAGTGTTGGCATGGCATATCTTTCTCCATCCATTCACTTTTATTCTATATATGTCTTTATATTTAAATTTATTTTCTTGTAGAAAACATATGGTTGGGTCTTATTTTTGTTTTTGTTTGTTTTCTTTTTAAAATTTTAATTCCAGTATAGTTATACATAGCGTTATATTAGTTTCAGGTGTACAACATAGTGATTCAACACTTCCATACATCATCTCGTGCTCATCACGACAAATGCACTCCTTAATCCCATCACCTATTTCATCCATCCCCCACCCACCCCTCTGGTAACCATCAGTTTGTTCTCTATAGTTAAGAGTCCACTTCTTGGGGCGCCTGGGTGGCTCAGTCAGTTAAGCATCTGTTTTTGGCTCAGGTCGTGATCCCAAGGTCCTGGGATTGAGTCCCACATCAGATTCCTTGCTTAGTGGGGAACCTGCTTCTCCCTCTGCCTCTGACTGCCGCTCCCCTTGCTTGTGTGCTCCCTTTCTCTCTCGTTCTATGACAAATAAATAAAATCTTAAAAAAAAAAAAAAGAGTCCACTTCTTGGTTTGTCTCTTTCTCTTTTTTTCCCTTTACTTGTTTGTTTTGTTTCTTAAATTCCACACATGAGTGAAATCATATGGTATTTGTCTTCCTCTGACTATTTTGCTTAGCATCATACTCTCTAGCTCCATTCATGTTGTAGCAAACGGTAAGATTTCATTCTTTTTTAAGGCTGAGTAATATTCTATTGTATGTATGTACCACTTTTCTTTATCCATTCATCTACTGAGGGGCACTTCCATAATTTGTCTTTTGTAAATAATGCTGCTATGAACATAGGGATGCATGTATCCCTTTGAATTAGTGCTTTTGTATTTTTTGGGCAAATAGGTTGGGTCTTAATTTCTGATCCACTCTGACAACCTCTGTTGTTCTTCTATACTTTTTCAGTCTTTTGTGCTTTTAATGGAGCATATTATATGATCCCATTTTCTCTCTTTTCTTAGCATTCCAGTTTTACTTTTTTACTTATTTTAGTGGTTTCCCTAGAGTTTGTGATATACATTTATAACTAATGCAAGTCTAATATATAACACTATACTGCTACATGGGAAGTGCAAGTACTTTATAATAACAGAATAATACTAATTCCTCTTTTCTGTCTCTTGTATCATTACTGTCATTCATCTTACTTATAGATAACTACACATAGAGTTGACCCTTGAACAACATGGGGGTTAAGAGGTGCCAACTCCCCTTATAGCTGAAAATCCACATATAACTTTTGACTTCAAAAACTTAACTGTTAATAACCTACTGTTGAAGTCTTACTGGTAACATAAATAGTCAACCAACACATGCTTTGTATGTTACATGCATTATATACTGTATTCTTTCAATAAAGTAAGCTAGAGAAAGGGAAGTGTTATTAAGAAAATCATAAGGAAGAGAAAATATATTTACAGTACTGTACTGTATTTATTGAAAAAAATCTGTGTGTAAGTGGACCTGCACATTACAAACCTATTATATATGAGATAACCATATACATATATACATACATGAGCATATATAATTAACTAGTTGCTATTATTTTGAACAAACTGTTATATATTAGATCAATTAAGAAAAAGAAAAATAAAAGTTTTAATTTTATTTTCACCTATTCCTTCTCCAGTGCTCTTGCCTTCTTAATGTCGATGAGTTTCTTATCTACATTGCTTTCCTTCTCTCTAAACAACTTCTTTTAACATTTCGTGCAAGTCAGGTCTGCTCGCAACAAATTCACTCAATTTTTGTTTGCTGTGAAAGTCATTATTCATCCTTCATGTTTGAAAGATAATTTCAGAGGGTACAGGATTCTAGATTGATGTTTTTACTCTTAACACTTTAAATATTTCAATACATTCTCTTCTTGCTACATGATTTCTGAGAAGTCAGATATAATTCTTATCTTTGCTCCTCTTCTGGTAATGTTTTTGTTTGCTTGTTTTTGTTTTTGTTTTTGTTTTTGTGGGGCCTGAACTCATGACCCTGAGATAAAGACCTGAGCCAAGATTAAGAGCTGGAAGCTCAATTGACTGAGCCACCCAGGCACCCCAGGTAAGGGGTTTTCCCGATTTTTTTTTCAGAATTTTTTCTTTATCTTTGATTTTCTGAAGTTTGAAAATGATATGCTTAAGTGTAGAGTTTTGTTTTGTTTTCTTTTGCTTTGTTTTACATTTATCTTACTTGGCCTTCTTTGAGCTTCATAGATCTGAGGTTTGGTATCAGACATTAGTTTTGGGAAAATTCTCCATCATTATTGTTACAAAAATTTGTTCTGTTCCTCTTTCTTCTCCTTCTGGTATTCCCATTATATATTTATTACATCTTTTATCGTCGTCCCACAGTTCTTGGATATGCTGTTCTGTTTTTTTCAGTCTTTTTTCTCTTTACTTTTTAGTTTTGAATGTTTCCAATAAGATATCCTCAGACTTGGAGATTCTCTCCTCAGCTGTATCCAGTCTAGTAATAAGCCCATGAAAGGCATATTTCATTTTTGTGTTAGTGTTTTTGAGCTCTAGGACTTCTTTTTGTTTCTTAGAATTTCCATCTTTCTGCTCACATTTCCTACCCTATTTTTTTTTTTTGAAGATTTATTTATTTATTTGAGAGAGAGAGCACATGCATGAGCAGGAGGGGCAGAGGGAGAGGGAGAGAGAATCTCAAGGAGACTCTGTGCTGATTGCCAAGCCTGATGCAGGGCTCAGTCCCAGGACCCTGAGATCATGACCTGAGACGAAACCAAGTGTCAGATGCTTAACCAACTCTGATACCCAGGTGCCCCTGCCTATCTCTTCTTGCATGTTGTCTACTTTAACAGAGCCCATAGCATGTTAATCATAGCTGTTTGTTTTGAATTCCTGTTCTGGTAATTCCAGCATCTCTGACATATCTGTGGTTTTAATGCCTGCATTGTCTATTCAAATTGTTTTTTGTCTTTTAGTATGTCTTACATTTTTTTCTTGATAGCCAGGCATGATACACTGGGCAAAAGGAGATGCTGTAAATTGGTAATGTGGTGGTAAGTTGTCAGAGAAAGGAAAACATAGTCCTGTGATGAGGTGTCAGTCTTTGAGTCACCTTGTCCCTCTCGACTGTGAATTTACACGTTTCTCAGTGCCTCCTCCCCACTTAGGTATGAGAGGATGATGGAGGGGGCTGGAGTTGGGTTTTTCCCTTCACCTTGTGGAAAACTATACCCAGCTGGAGTTGGTTATTTCCCTTCTCCAGATTGGTCAGGCTCTGATTAATTAATTAGTTTCTCCTGCCAGTAGACCTTGTTAAGAAGAGATGCTGTAGGCTATTTCAAAATGGTGTCTTTTCCACTCCCTCTACCAGGGGCACAGGGAATTTGTCTCCAGTATTTACTGTGAGATAGAGCTGCTGGAGTTAAAACTCACAAAAATGTAGGGTCCCCTGATGATTGGGTACCCTGGAGTTTTTCTCTCTCAGACTGTTCACTATGAGTTTCCAGGAATTTATGAATTACAGTTCAGGTTTCCTTACCTTGCCCTGGTTCCCTTGGTTTCGGCTCGGGTCATGATCTCAGGGTCCTGTGACTGAGTCCCGCATCAGGCTTGGCACTCAGCACAGAGTCTCCTTGGAGAATAGAAGTTGCTGCTTCTGGATTCCTGTTCAGGTGATTTGGGATTCTCTGAATTCCCCGGTGAGTGTCTTTAATTTTGGTGGTAGCAGTTTGCTCTGTGACCTTCTATTATGGATCTAGGAGGAATTGTTGCTTTTTCAGTTTGTTTAGCTTTTTACTTGTTAGGATGGAGTGGCAACTCCCAATCTGCTTACATGCTGCTGAAAATTCCTCACACAACTTTGATATTAATTTCTCATCAGCTTTTGATATCACAAATGTTTTCTCCCATTTCATTAACTGTCCTTCATTGAACAGAAACTTTAATTTAAAAATTGTGGTACAATACATATAATGTTTACCGTCTTAACCATTTTTAGGTGTGGAGTTCAGTAGTGTTAAGCACATTCATATTATTGTGGATGAAAGAGTTTGTAGAACACTTTCATTTGAAAAGTGGAAACTTCATACCCATAAACAACAGTTCTCAATTCTCCCCTCCCCCAGCTCCTGGAAACCACCATTTCACTTTCTCATTCTGTGAATTTGGTATTTCATATAAGCATAATCATACAGTATTTGTCTTTTTGTGATGGGCTTATTTCATTTAGTTTAATGTCCTTGAATTTCATCCATAGAAACTTCTAATTTTGATGTAATCAAGTTGATCATTGAATTTTGTCTTACTGATTGTATATTTGAAATTTTAAGGGGGCTTTCTCTTCTTTACGTCACAAAAACTCTCCTATACTTCTGAAACTATAAAAGCTACGTATATGTCAATTTTGCAAAGATGCATTATTCGTTTTACATTACATATTTAGATCTTTATTTCAACAGGCATCCAACTTCAAGTGTTTATGTGGTTTTACACAGGTATTTAGTTTTATTTTTCCCAAATAGTGAACCAGTTAATCCAATACTGTCTATTAAACAATTCTTTCTTCTACTAGTGTTTGTAGTCTTCTGTATATCATTTTCTCATATGTGTCATCTGTCTGTAACTTATATTTTGTTCCACTGGGCTATCTGTTGCTATCCCAAAACTATATTGCTTTATTTTGAAATGACTACTCATGTTTCTTTATTGTTCCAAATAAATTTTATAGTGAGTTTATCAAGTTTCTCAAAATAGTCAGAATTTTGCTTAAGATCACTTTTTTTTTTTTTTTTGAGGGGAAGAAGGGGGAGAGGGAGAGAGAATCCCAAGCAGGCTCCACTCCCAGCGCAGAGCCCCATGCAGAGCTTGGTCTCACGACCCTGAGATCATGACCTGAACCGAAATCAAGAGTTGGACACTTAACCGACTGAGCCACACAGGCACCCCTAGGATCACTTTAAATGAATAGATTAATTTGAGTCGTCCTATTCAAGAGCATGGGGTATCTTTCCATCAATTCAGATCATCTTCTGTGTTGATTGCTAGAGTTTTAACATTTTTTTCCATAGAGATTTCATCAATTCTTGTTAGTTCCTAGATATTTTGAAGGTTTTATTGCAAGAGTAATCAATTTTAAATTTTATTTTATAGTTGGAGTATTGTAGATGTATAGAAAATTAATTTTTATGGATTCCACTAACCGTTATGTGTTAAGTCTTTTGCATATATTGTGGCTAACTATCACCTAGAAAACTTTGTGACCAATTGAGCTAAATTAAGGGCTTAAATTGATCAGAGTGTTTTAAAGCAAAGATTATACTGAATTCCTCTTGTGCACTGCCCTGTGTGCTTTCTGCTTCATCTCTGATTTCAGCCAATAGTTCTACACAGGATTTGACCAACTTTATGCTGGTCTTTTGTTTTCTGTCCTGGAGCTTCTCTGGCTTAGGGAATGGAATGATTATGGGAGCACACATGACACTCAGAGTAAATAATAACTCATAACTACTGGTGGAAATTTTTGAGGTGCATTCTACAGTTTCATTGAACACCAGTTATCCACACTGGTTTACAACCTAATAACATGTCTTTACATTGTCTTGTCTCCCTTTTCTTTTTTATCCTATTTCTTTTTTATATAATATTTCTATTAGTCAGGTTCCCCAGAGATTCAGAACCAACTGGTTTTGTGTAAGTATAAATTTATTATAAGAAGTGAGCTCACATGATTCTTCAGCCTGAGTTGGCAGGCATAAGAAACAGAAGTCTATGCTTCAGTTTGAGTCCAAAGGTAGAAAAAAGCCAATATCCCAGTATCGAAGGCCATCAAGAAGGAGGAATTCTCTCCTGGGGGGTCAACCATTTGTTTTATTTGGGCCTTCAACTGTTTGGATAAGGCCCACTCACATTTGGGAGGAGCAATCTGCATTACTCAGTTTACTGACTTACAGGTTAATCTCATCCAAAAGCACCCCCCCATACCCAAAATAGTGTTTGACCAGATATCTGGGCATTCCATGGTTCAGTCAAGTTGACACATAAAATTTACCATCATGTCCTCCTTCCTAGTCCTTCGCTTTTGCTCCCTGGCATTTCCTATGAAGTGATCCACCTGCATACCAATGCTGTCTGGTTTTCAGGTTAAGACCTGAGCTAAGAATGTAGTATTTAGTATGTGGAGTAAGACTTTGATTATGGGTGTTAATACTGGTGCAAGAGATATTTATGATTGTTGTAATTGCTGTCCAAGTAATTGAGCAATAATAAAATGGTATTGTATATGCATATATATTTTCCACTCTTCTTTTGAGTTCCTTTGAGATTTAGAACTGCTTTATGTGAAACATAATTCTAGCATGTTTCCAGGCATTAAAGCTGGGTGCCCGTTTGAACACATGGATACTCTTTTAAAAGGGAAGGATAGCACCCAAGAATGTTTCCAATTTTCTGCAGTCACCCCTTTCACAAAGTAAAGAACAGCAGAGAAGTCATTATAATGTGAGAAGAGGAAGAAAACGTATCAGATTTTTGCTCTAATTTGACATGCTGAGTTTAGCTAAATTTATCCTAAGAATAGCTGCAAAATGTTGGTTGCTAATAAGACCCATCATTACCATTAATGGCTTGAACAGTCAAATTCACTTTTATTTATTGAATGAAAGAAAAAGTGTTAAAACCTTTGAATAACTCATCATGGTCTAAAGATTTAAGAAAATTGTACTACTTGGGGTGCCTGGGTGGCACAGCGGTTAAGTGTCTGCCTTTGGCTCAGGGCGTGATCCCGGCATTCTGGGATCGAGCCCCACATCAGGCTCCTCTGCTATGAGCCTGCTTCTTCCTCTCCCACTCCCCCTGCTTGTGTTCCCTCTCTCGCTGGCTGTCTCTGTCGAATAAATAAATAAAATCTTAAAAAAAAAATTGTGCTAAACATATTTGTACTAGAAAAGAATTTATTTTTCCTGATTGACAGTGTGTGTGTATGTGTGTGTATATATATACACACACACGTAAATATACATATATATACATATTTGTTTTAGCTTCATATGAATTAAAAAAGACCTACTTTTCTGATACTGTATAGCCTTATTACAATAAAGCTTCATAGCAAGTGATATTTATTATATAGTAGAAGTATTGGAATAATGCAAAAGGGATTATATATTGCTTTTGTGTACACTTGACCTTTCAAGCTGCCTATCAATTGGAAAGATTTTTAGCTCTTAGCAATACTGACAGTGCTTTTTTGTAGTTGACTATTGAGAAATGTAGCAAAATCATTGATACCAGTTAACCCCTGATGTTTTCCTTTAAATCATGCAATGTTATTGTCTGTTGAGTGAAGGCAATTCATTTTTATCTTCCGGACTGTTGGTTCTATCCAGCTAATCATGCTGATACAGTGGTATTTAAAATGAAGAGAGGGAAGCTATGATAAGTTCTGCTAAATTTTAGGTTTGCTCTGAAAATTTCTGAAGATATTCTATACAAACCAGTGACTGCTGTGCCACTTAATAGAAGTTTACTCAAAGAGAAGAGAGTGGGGCATCCAGAGGGTGGACAGCCAATTTTCTCTTGCTTTCATGTTGGTGACCCTGAGTATAGAGGATTCTCTTCTTCTGGAAGTTTAGGAGAAAGGCTATCAAGCCTCTGAAATGTCAAATTTACTCTGTAAATGCTCAGAAGCTGACTAGTATGATATAGGTCCAGGTTGGTGTTTTCAGGGAGAATAGAAAAGGAAATAAATCTGTAATTGACTTAGTTTAGTCTTGTTGAAAGCCAGTTTAAAATCTAATCTAGATATAATTAAAAGTAAAAGCAAACAGGGGCTCTTGAGTGGTATAGTCAGTTAAGTGCCTAATTCTTGGTTTTGGCTCAGGTCCTGATCTCAAGGTCATGGGATTGAGCCCTGTGTCAGACTCCATGCTGAGCCTGGAGTCTGTTGGAGATTCTCTCTCCCTTTCCCTCTGCCCCTCCTGCTTGTGAACTCTCTCTCTCTCTCTCTTAAATAAATAGACCAATCTTAAAAAAAAAAAAAAAGTAAATGCAAGCAGTATGATTCCTAAAAAATATGGCATTAACTCAGATGTGTTCACTTTTGATTTATTGCTGGTTGTCTGTTATACAGATGGTAATTATTCAATGTTGTCAAGAATTTTTGTGTTTACTATATGAAAAAATTTTGTTGCTAATGATAGAAGGGTTAGTAGGGTCTGAATTTCCAGGTTCTGGATTCAGTTACATCTGGATTAAAGTTCTGACCCTGTGATTTATCATCTGTATGACCTTGGGTAGATTATTTAATTTACATGAGTTTTAGTTTCTACATCAGTAGAAGGGAATTAAAATACTTACCTCCCAAGATCACTGTGAAGATTAGAAGTAGTATATGCAAAAGAGCTGGCACAAAGTAGGTTCTCAGTTATTAGTAGCCATTCTTAGGTTTATCATCCAAAGATTAGATATTCTGGGTGTCTTGGGGGCCCTGCAGAGCTGAGAAACAGAATGGTCTCCCTACTGCATCTTTGTCATGGATTTCAATTTCATTATTAGCTGTACTCTCTCTAGTTAGGGTCGTGTCTGTACTCAGATGAGGGACATCCACAGATGGGCTTGCAGACAGCAAGTAGGAAGACTGAGCTACCTTTAAACCTGTTCATGGGCATCATTCTAGCAAGTATAAGATCCTTTAATGTTTGGTTTAGAGCTTAAAAGAAAGATTTGAAGATTTTTATCTGCTATCTTTGTAAGTGATCTTCTGTATTAGTCATTATCGAAGTTTTGTTTTTTTATTGACTTTTAGGTTATTTGTATGTTTGTTTATTCTTTGTGAAATAGATCTTACCAGTAAAGGACTATAAAGGATGATTATGAAACACTTCTGTAGCTACCATAGAGCTTAAAAGATATGAAACAGTAACCATGTATCTGAAGTTCCCAATATTCATCCCCAATCTCTCATTCTTTCTTTCTCAGTCTTATTTTTGGATTGATGATTGTGCTTTTCTAAAAATAGTTTTACCACATATAAATAGACCTAGAAACAACATGCAGCTTATTTTTGTAAATTTATTAAAGTTTTATAAAAATAATCACAAATGTGTAGTAACTTTTAGCAAGTGCTTTAAAAAATTCATTGAGATAGTTGAGATAGTACTCCTTTAATTTCTTAATTTGGTGGATTATATTAAAAGATTTTCTAATATTGAACTTGCATGTTTTGATATAAACTCAACTGGTTCATGATATGTTATCTTCTTTTTTTTATTATTAAGTTCAGTTAGCCAACATACAGTCTCTTCTATATGTATTGTTGGGTTTGATTTGTTCATATTTTGTTTAGAATTTCTTTTTAATATTCATGGTTTAGACTGACCCACAATTTTCTTTCTTACACAGTTCTTACCTGTTTTCAAAATCAAGGTCTTATTAGCGTCTTTGAAGGATACAGAGAGGGCTTCTCTTTTCTGTTGTCTGGTATTGTTTGTATAAACTGAATTTTTTTCATTGATATTTGCTACAATTCACCTGCAAAAACCCATTTTGTAGGAGATATGCAATTGCTGATTAAATTACTTTAGTAAATATAGGACTTTTCAGGTGCGTTTAACTTTTCTAGAGACACTTGTATAATATTTTCTGGGAATTTGACCATTTTATCTAAGCTTTCACAGTTACTGTCATAGATTGTTAATAATATTAATATTTGATATGCTCAATCTCTAGTTCTCCTTTCTCCTTTCTAATATTATTGATTTGAAAATTTCATTTATCTTTTATGATGGCTAAAGCAGTTTATGGATTTGTTGAACCTGTCTCCAAATCTTTGTCTTCTATTTTTATTAATTTTGACCCTTATAATTTTTTTCCCTTTGTCTAGTCTATTTGGGTTCATTCTGTCTTTTTTCTCTACTTTTTTTTGAAAGTTATATTTAGTTTACTCATTTCTAACATTTCTCCCTTTCCAATTTACATATTTAAGGCTCCAAAGTTCTCTCTGAAAACCATCCTTTAAGTTTATACATAGTAGTGTCTGTTTTTATTTCTAAGTATTTTCTAATGTCCATGTTAGTTGTTTTATTTTTCTAAATGGAGGAGGTGTTAAGGTTGTGTTTTTCTTATTGGTTTCTAACTTAACTGTACTGAGGTCAGAAAATAGTCTTTAGTACTTTTTGGAATGTTTCTGAGAATTGATTTATGGCATATGGAGTTTTGGTAATGTCATATGTATGATGAAAAGTATGTGATTTTTCCAGTTTTAAAATGCAGCATTCTACATATGTCTCTTGAATTAAACTTGTTAATTTTAGTTTTACTATTTCTTTCCTACTTTATCTATTGATTATTGAATGAAGAATGTAAAAATACTCCACTTTCACAACCGATTTAATAACTTTGCATTTGCTAATTGCATAGAAGTTAGTTTTTTACATGCATATAATTTAGAATTCTATCTTTTTGGAAGATAAAATTTTATTAATACGTAATGACTCTAATCTCTAGCAATATGTATTTTTTTTCTAATGTCTATTTGGTCTGATTTTAATATAGTTCTAGCTTTTGTATAACTAGTATTGGCTTGGCATGTATCTTCTAAATGTTTGCTTTCAATTTAAAAATATTTCATGTTTTAGGTTGGCAAGTTAATTTGAGAGTTTAATCCATTTATATTGATTTGAGTTACTTATTAGTTGTAATTATATTTATTGGATTAATTATTATTTATAATTGTTTACTGTCCTTTTTCGGTAGTTCTCTTTTCACTCCTGATTTTTCTTTTTTTCTGAAGGATTTGTAGTTTTGTTGTTTTTTACTTAGTTCTTTTTCTCCTTTCTTCCCACCAATCCTAGTTTGGATATTACTTTATTTCTGATATTTTAGTACAAACTTTAACATGAATTTTTAAATAGCTTTATTGAGATATAACTCACACCATACAATTCACCCTTTAATATATACAGTGGTTTTTAATATATTCAGAGTTATGCAACCATAATCACAATTTTAAACAATTTTCATTTACCCAAAAAGAAATCCCATATTTATTAGTTGTCACTGCTGACTTCCCCTCCAGCCCTACCAACACTGAGCAACAAATGCTCTACTTTCTTTCTCTTTCGATTTGTCTATTCTGGACAATTAGATGCAATAAATGGAGCACAATATGTTTTCTTTTAAGACTGGTCTCTTTTGGGACACCTGGGTGTATCAGTTGGTTAAGCATCTGACTTAGGCTCAACTCATGATCCCAGCGTTCTGGGATAGAATTCTGAATCGGGCTCCCTGCTCAACAAGGGAGTCTGTTTCTCCCTCCGCACCCCTCCCCCCCCCGGCTCATGCTCTCTCTCACTCGTTCTCTCTCTCTCAAATAAATACATGAAATATTAAAAAAAAAAAAAAGAGTGGTTCTTTAGCTTAACATAGATCACAAGGTTCATCCATGTTGTAGCATTTTGGGCCAAATAACATTCCATTGTATGATTATACCATATTCTGTTTATTCATCAGTTGCTTGACATTTGGGTTGTTTACATTTTTTAGCTGCTATGAATAATGTTGTTATGAATATTCATGTACTAGTTTTCGTGTGGACTTATGTTTTCATTTCTTGTGTATATATACCTAAGGGAGGAATTTTAAGATCATATGGTAATTCTATGTTTACATTTTTGAGAACTGCCACACTGTTTTCCACTTTAGCATTTTCTTAATGGCTATTGATGTTAAACGTCTTTTCCTGTACTTACTGGCCATTTGCATATCTTCTTTGGAGCAATGTCCATTCAGATCCTTTGCCCATTTTTTTTTAAAGATTTTATTTTTATTTATTTGAGAAAGAGCGAGAGCAAGCACAAGTGGGGGTAGGGGCATAGGGAGAGGGAGGAGCAAACTCCCTCTAAGCAGGGAGCCTGACGCAGGGCTTGATCCCAGACCTGAGCTAAAGACAGCCCCCCAACCAACTGAGCCGCACAGGCGCCCCTCCTTTGCCCATTTTTAAATTGTTTTATGTCATTACTGAGTCATAAGTTTTCTTTATGTATGGATACATAGTCCCTTGTGAGATATGTGTTTGCAGATATTTTCTCCTAGCAGGTAGGTTGGCTTTTCATTTTTTGATATTGTCTTTTGATGCACAGTTTTTATTTTGATGAAGTCTAACTTACTCATACTTTCTTTTGGAACATAGAGGAGCTATCTTTTAGCCGCAATAATAGTTGAGTTAGGATAGCTGGAAATTTAGGATTTTCAACAAATCCCTTTTCTTTAAGACACAACTATTAATAGGGATAAATGCAAATAAATATCTCATACTCCTTGCATCTTAGTAGTTTACAGTCTTCCTAGGGAGAAATATAAGTGCAATAAAATTTTGAATAAGATTTATAATTATTTAAGCCTTTAGTATTGGCTCCAGAGTCCTTTGAAAGCTACTCTTTAGAATCCTTCCTGCCACCACCCGCCATAATTAATAGTTTATTTATATCTAATTCAGGACCTGGCTGAACCTTTTTCAGAAGTGTTCTTCCAAATTTAAAAATGCCTACTTCTTAGCTTTTTAATTGGAAAAGGGATGGCAAATAGATTTGCATTACTGAAAAGTTAACATTATCAGTCTTTCTCTGAGTCTGATGGTTTGGTTAAAATAAAAACAAAATTGGCTGATTTTATTATCATTTTTTTAAAGTTTCTGAATTTATTTTGAAAAGCATTCTAATGTCTATCAAGATGCTCAAATTTTGGAGTATCTTAGGGAAGTGAGTCAGAGAGGTGCCTGACCTGGAGAGATAATTATTATCTAAGCAAGCAGCCCAGGGATATTTTTGAAGAACTAAAAAAAAAAAAAAAAAAGCGTTCCTAGGATAGTTCTGTAGAGCATGAAAGTAGGTATTTCCTTTCACCACTTGTGTGTGTGTTTGTGTGTGTGACTTCAAAATTAAATGATTCCCATGGCTGGGTTGGCCTTCCGGAAGATAATCAGGCATTGTTAATCCAGTGTTGACGGAACATGGGATGCTTCTCTGATCACTGTCATGTGTACCTGGTATTTGGCATTTATAGTATTGTGCAGTTCCATTCAACAAGAGTTATTATTAACTATGATAGAGTCCAGGGCATAAAGATAAATAAAACACATTTTCCCACGCTAAGCCGAAAGAGTAGAGCAGAAAAATTAGATGCTTAAAAAACCACCAGTTTATAATTTTTTATTTTGCTTTTTAAAAAAGATTTATTTATTTGAGAGAAAGAGAGAGCAAGCACGTGTGTGGACGAGCAGGGAGGGGGGTGGGTAGAGGAGCAGAGGGAGAGGGAGAGAGAATCTTCAGCGGACTCCCCGCTGAGCGCAGAGCCTGACGATCCCATGACCCTGAGATCATGACCTGAGCCGAAATCAAGAGTTGGATTTAATCAGCTGAGCCACCAGTACCCCCCTGCCCCCAAATGCCTGTTTAACATACTGTGATAAGTACTAGAAGAATCTCTTGAGTCTGCTAACACGTGTTAGCATAATATAAGGTAACCAGGAGAGTGACATCCTATGACCTTTGACAAACTTTATGGTTAGAAGCAACTCATAGCCTGTATTTAACAAGAGAAGATTATTCAAAAGCATGTCCCTCTATGGTTTTTAGTGTTTTTAGTGTTCTAGGCCCTGCAATATATTGGAAGAGACGTTGAGAAAGCCAGTCTGTTGTACCTACGCCATTATGTTTCTGGGCAGGAAAGTGCTCCATTGTGGCTGGAGCCTAGGACCCTGGAAACAGTTCAGTAGATGAAACTGGAGAGACAGGTGATCCCAAGTTATAAAGGGTCTGGTATGTTATACTGGGAGTAAGGAGAGTTCATTTCCTTTCTACAAGAAGGACTTTAAAGCCTTCAAGCTAGGAAATGATATAATCAAATCAGAATTTTAGAAAGGTTTAAACAAATCTAAATTTAAACTTAAACTTCAATTTAATTTTAAAGAGACTATTAGGCTTTTGTTGCTATGTAATAAATGAAATAAATTAGTAATAAATGTAATAAATGAAATAAATTTTATTGCTCTGTAACACGAACTTAATAACTTAAAACAAAGTACATTTACTAGCACACAGTTTTGTAGGACAGAAGTATGGGTGTGCTACCTGGTTGAGTTCTCTGCCTAGGGTCTCATAAGGCCAAAATCAAGATCAAGATGTTGATGGGGCTGGATTCTTAACTGGAAGCCCTAGGGAAAAAATCCACTTCCAAGCTTTGGGTTGTTGGCTGTATTCAGTTTCTTGTGGTTGTTAGGTCTCTGGTCCCCATTTTCTTACTGGTTGTCAGTAGGGGTCTGGCTCAAGACCTTACATAGGGTCCCTTTCATCTCAACAATGGAAACATCTCCCTTCTGTCAAATCTCTCTCATGCTTTGAGTCTCTGAAATACCCTCTGCTACCAGCTGGAAAAATCTTTTTGCTTTTTAAGGATTCATGTGATTAAATTAGTCCCGCCTAGATAATCTCCCTAACTTCAGGTCAATAAATTAGCAACCTTAATTACATCTACAAGATCCCTTTGTTAAATTAGGAAACATGATTATTGGGGTGATATTTCATCATATTTATAGGTTCTGCACATACTAGAGAAGGGATTATATAAGGATGAGGATCACTGGGGTCATTCTAAGAATTCCACCTACCACATATGGGCAGTAAAAAGGGATTGGAAGCTGCTGGCCAGTTATGGCTGCCTCCACCCACTGGAGTCTTAAGTAACAGGCTGGTTATCAGGGTTCTTTTAGATTCATGTTTCAGCATAGAATGATAGCTGACGGGGATTCTTTGGATTTCAGGAAGACAGTGCAACAGAAGAAAATTTCTGCACATTTCTGAGCTCAAGCTCCATAATGAGGATTCATATACAACTTTCTGCAAATGATATGCAATATATTTCTGTATTACTTTCTAATTCAGTGTCACTAAGTATTTGGAGACTACTATCTGTGTAGCTGAGGAAACAGTCCTTGATCTGGCTTTGAATTGTGAGTCCCCATTGCTCCTCTGCTCCTCCATTCAGCTGTTTTTTCCGGATGGCTAGATTCTGTGTCTGGGCCCTCACTACCAAATCATGGGCTTTACTTCTGCATTTGCTCAGAATACCATCTTTAAGCATTGTATCTTATGGATTTCTTTGCTGTATTAAATATGCTCTGCAAAGTTGTAGCTGCCTCTTTATATCCTAAAAACAAAAACAAAAACCCCCCAAAACCAGAAAAATACTTCTTTATTGCACCCAATAGTGATGGTTTAAAAAAATAAAACACCTGAAAATATACACTAAAGAGAAATGAGCCAGACAATGAGATAAGAGATAGAAAAATAACTTCAACAAATATATATTTTATTTCCAGAAGTCCTTTATTTATTTTTTTTTAATTGGTTCTTTATCCTGGATAGTCTCCTTTTGTGTGCTCAGCATTGTGATTGTTTCCCTTATTTATTTATATTGCATACACGGCCCTTCTGTAGACCTTGGAGATCTGCTTGTTGCTTCTATCAACTGTGGTTCATAGAGGATTGTACTGTGACCTTGTTTTTAATAGTGAACTCATACCTTCTGTGGGCCTGACTCAAGGAAGCTTTTGTTTAATTTGTATGTTGTTCTGTTACAGATGGCCACCAACCTATACCTGCATTTGTCCACCTCAAGGATATTGACTCAATAGGGGACACCTAGTGTCACTATTTTACCTTAGTTCCCTCCATTCAGACCCTAGCTCAGTTTTCTTTGCTCTTTTGAAGGAATGGGAGAGGGAGTCCTTTGAGAGTCCCCTCCGCTCTAGTATTAGTGTAGTGAAAGCTTTGGTTGCTATACATCAGAAGGACATCCTAGCACTTTGCTGGCTGTAATGCTGCATCAGAATCACATGTTGAATTGTTCAGACACAAGGTTAAGATTACACTTGATTTGTGATGCTATTAAAATTTTTTTTCCCTGGCTACAACAACTCAATTCTTTTGCTTATTTCTCACTTCATTCCCATTGATTTTTAGGTAATGAGGCAGAGATTTATGATTACTAAGGGAATGTTGATCAAGCCATTGAGGTTAGTGGGGCTTCTTGAAATAAAGTTGGATGTATATTTCGTTTTACTTTTAATAAGAAATAGAATAGCAGTTTAGAATGGAAACACTTCATATTTTTTAGTAACAAAGGCTTTTATTCATGGCAAATTACATTTTTAGAAAAGTATTTCATTAGGAATAATTATTTTGACTCTGTCTTGTAGAATCAGAGCGATATGATGAATAGTACTTCATATTTGATATTTAAAATCTTCCTTAATGATCTACTTATGTGCACCTTACATATTGAGGCTGGAATTTGATTTCCCATGTTTTGCGATTATCTCAGCACCTTGTGCATTCTTAAAGTAATTGTATACGAGTCTGTCTCCCAAACTGAAGAATCATCTCTGAAGGCATGGGCTATATTTTATTCATCTGCATGTCCCCAGAACTTTTGTATCCCTTGATCACAATGCGTGGCATACGATATGTTATGCAATAGTTGTTTAAATAAAAAGCGAAAGAAATATCTCATTAGAAAAATTTTTTGGAAAAAACACAAAGTTTATTATTAAAAATGAAGGAATTTATTAGTATAAGACACATTTTTAAAATAACAGTTATCTATCTTTTTACTACTTCTTGCCTATTTTCACTCATTATAGTTCTGATTATGACTGTAAGAATGAATTTCAGCAGATGTTTAATCATTAGGGAATAGACATGTTCTGAGGAGAAGTAAAAAAAAATTTTAAAGTTCAACTACAGTTGTATGAATAAATAATTAAGTAAATAAAAACAAAAAAAATGCTGATATAATTTTGATATTTTTTTCTTAACGTAAGTTTTAGTTACCTCATTAAAAAGTTGTGGCCAGTGGAGGGAGAACCAAGAGCTGAACCAAATATCAGTTGTGGAACTTTAATCATATCTCAGAAATCAAGACTTTTGTTTTTATAATTATTAGGGACCCCGTGAAGCATTTTTAAAATTCCTGGGGTGTTCACAGTCTTGCTATTTTCTGGTTTTGTGTCAATGGAAAAGTCTCTCAAATTTTCCACTGTGAAGAAAATTTACCCAGTTGCTGTCAATCTTCTGTATTTTTGCTCCTCATTTTTAGCTACACATCCTCAAGCATGCAATCTGAGCTCCAAAGTCCTCCTTTTGTGTGTTTGCAGGACATGCTTTCTGCAAAAAGAATTTAATTTCAGAGACTCTCTTGGTAGAGCAGAATGATATCCAGGGTGGGGAAAATGGTTGAAAGTGGTTTTGGTTTTGAAGAAACACCAGTTGTTAGGCAGGTGTATAGCTGCTGCTATAGTTAAGTAACTAGAACAATTGCAAAAATGATTAATTCCTTATCTTCTTAAGCTACGTAACAAAAACAAATTTCTTGGTGTATTGTTTCGATGGTAGCTGGAGTTATGTATACTTTGTACAAAATTCACCCTATCTGAAACCCTTTAGGATTCTATTTCACAAGACAGTGCTGTGGTTAATTTTATTTCCCAAGCATTAACTACTCTGCTTGATAAATGATCTTGGTCAAATATGATTTCTTTTTTGTCTCTTTAGACTCTTTTGCCATTTTCCTTATTTATTCATTGAATCCAAGAGTTGGAAGGCATATTATCTGAATGATCATACTATCCAGATTCTCAGGAAATGCGAACTTTACTCTATCACAGCTCTGACAACCTTTGCTTTACACAATAATAAAAATAATGTCTACCCTTAATCTATTCTATAAAAAGGTTACCATTAATAATTAAAATATATCTAAGTATTAACTGTAACTTACCCTTCCCAGCTCTCACTTATTTATTCTATTTGTGCTTTGTATTCTGAAGCTATTTGTGAAGTTTCTCTTTGATAGCTTTATATAATCATCTCATTTTACCCCTCATTCCCCAACATTCACATATTGTTGGTTGTACTGACAGTTCTCATAAAATATGTAAGCCGAGGTGGTGTGTCAGCTGTAAAGTGATCTTTGAATGGAAGTTATTGTTCATCCACATTATATTAATAAGCTATCATCTCTTCAGTCTTGAGATTTATACTTTCTATGAGCTTTTGGTCTCCCTGCTCTTTAACTTCCTAGTTATTAGAAACAGATGAACAGTTATTACTTTTGCTGTATGTCTTTAAGATCAAAGGACTTCAAAGGACTCTTGTTGGTCGGAAGTAAAAAATTTAGTAGGGTATTAGTTTTATGCACCTAAGGTATATTTATGCAAATATAAGCATAGTATTAGCATATTGTAGGTCTTTTCCCCCAGTTTTTTTTCAATTTATATTTTACTTATTTGCCACCTCAAAAAAAATTGAAGAAAGGAAAATTGGGACACAAAAAAAAATCATTATTTTTATTTCTCAGAACAACATTAAGTAGATTTTTTTAAATTTCCATTTTATAGAAGAGGAATCCGATTTTCAGGCAAGGTACTAAATTTGCCCAAGTTTACAACTAATAAGTGGCCTTAAGAAAAAAAGAAAGCAACTTACACATAGAAAAAGGAACAGTGATACAACTAGAAAGCCTATAAAACAACACAAAATAATACACTCAGGCCTCATATTTTAATAGATCTTGGGGAAAGAGGCAAATCTAGGATAAAGTAAAAGAAAGAAATATTCAAGAATATTTCAAGATTGTAGAGCTATAATGCATAATTATTCAGGTAAAAATAAATCAATAATTATTTCCAGAAGATTCCAGAAAAGACAAATATTAAGAAGAGGTAGTGGAACACCATCTTGAGTGTTGAGCCTTATGAAATGACTTAGGTAAGATAGATAGATATTAAGAGTGATACTTAATAAATAGTAATATAACACTAATAAATACTGATACTAATATAAATATATATAAAGAACATACCTAATATCTGTATCTTGTTTTATAATTTATAAATTTATTTCTCACGAATTATCTCATTTATTGATCAAGGTAATCATCCCAAAGAAACATGAGAACTTAAAGTGGATGAAGCAAAGTTAGTCAAGTACTTCCTGTGTCACTCTGGATTTAGAGATGTGTGTCCAGAGTCCTCTTCCCATGACCCATGGGGTGGACATTCTGATGACTGATGGCAAGTGTAGAAATAGAAAATAATTCAAGATAATATTTAAAGAGATTTAAGAGAGTCTGATATATTCTCTTTATTTTTTTATAATAAAAATTAACATGTCTATCATATCATAACAATAGAAAGAACCTTCATGAATTTGAAGTCAAGGAGGTTTGGCTTCTGATCTTAATTCTTTAAATGATGGAAACTATCAATTGAATTCTTTGGTCTTTATAGATATTTGGTCTTTATTTCTTTATCTGTTAAAGAAGAGGTTTGAATAAAATCAGCAGTTCTCAGTTAGGAGTGAACTGTCCTCCTCAAGGTGTTTTAGGAACTGTGGGCCTTTTCCTATAGAAGGCTGTCAAGCAGTCAGTCTGTGGCATGGTGAAGTGCTGGCTATGTAAATGCACCATAGGGCTCTTTCTGTGATTCAGTCTACTCACATCCACTTCTTCAGAAGTTATTCATCTTTACTTATTCACTTACCGAAGGAGGACACCACAGAGCAGGTTTTAGTCAGGAAAAGATTAATTTCTCTTCTCTTCCCTCCCCTCCCCTCCCTTCCCCTCCCCTCCCCTTCCCTTCCCCCTTCCCTTCCCTTCCCTTCCCTTCCCTTCCCTTCTCTGCTCTTTTCTTCTCATTTTTTTCCTAAATTTAAGAAAAGCTAGGCCTATTGCTTTAAGGAAATACTTTAAATATTCAGATGCTTCACCAAAGGGAAGATATTCTATAGCTACACTGTGAGACATTCCAGTGACTGGAAAGAAAGAATCTAACACAATAGAACCAGGCCACTAAATCAGTGCCACCTGAATAATCTTGAAAGAATAATCCAAGATACCTGGCCATAGCATCAGTTTTCTGTTGTTATTTTGTTTTATCAATTTTCATTTAAGATTACTAAACCAAACCATTCAGCCTTGACATAACCTGCCTTAGGAGAAACTCAAAAATATTTTCAAGCGCCATTGACTTTTACTTGAGTTTTTCAAGCAAAACTGTTTACCAAGAGTTAAACACTTTATTTATACTCTCAGTGGATAGTTTGGCTTCAACTGAAGATGCTGGAAAATTCTCAGGAAGTGAGGCGTGCCTCATAAAATGAGATATTTTTCTCTATTTTAGGATTATTGCTGAAGTCACAAAGCTTCGTAGTTCTTGAGTTTGGAATGTTTCCTGTGCTTTTATCCTTTCTGAAGTACATCAAACAGAAATGATAAAGGTACTCTAGCATTGCTCTGACCTGCTGCAATATCTCTGGAGAAATTTTCATTGCGAAAGATTGCTTCTCCAGCTTTGGAAAAGAAAAAGTTAATTTGGGATAAGTCAGGATAAGCATCTAGCCTTGGTAGAAGTCTATGTGACCTCAAAATATCAACTTTTAGGAACCTTACCCTTTGCTAATCTTAGCCAGCAGATTTCTCCAAGGTCGATATAGCTCAGTGGAGCAGCAGCCATTGAGTCCGTGAGACCCGAGAAAAGACAGTTTCATAGATTTAAAGTGATTTGTTGCGGTGGAGTGTAAAGTATCTAAAAGAAAAAGTGAAATTTAAAAAAGTCTGCACCCTCCTAGATTTTGCATAATGAGGATTTTGAGAGCAATAGGTAATCACCGTGTAATTGATTTCATTCTTAGGGAACTTGAAATACCAGTAGGAAAAACACACTTACCTTTATTTTTAGAAGTGAATGTTTCTTGCAATGGTTTGAAGAGGTTTCTTATAGATTGGATGCAAATTATATCTGCAAAATGTGATGAAAACAGTGATTTAGCAGCAATGTTCTTCCTAGCTGCACCTGTGCTCAGTCATAAACAGCATAAAGGACCCCAGGAAGTACCATCTACTTACCACCACAGTGGAAGGTAAACAGGGCAGGCCTTAGGGAAAATTATAAGACACAGCAAGTAAGATTTTAGAAAATCTTAAAGTTCTTTGGATATATTGGGAGGACCTCTTTATAAAACAACATTCTTTCCATCATCAAGTCTCCCTCTCCTTAAAAAATACCCAGAGGTGTCCTTATATCTGCTATTTTCTCCTAATTTGCTATTTTTAATTTAATGTAAATGAGTGTGAGTTTCTCTTACTGGATAGTGTATTCGTATTTGTAACTATTTCTCTAAACCTTTGTTTTCTCATTAGAATATAACCACCGTTAAGATAAGTGGTATTTTTTAGGTTTTGTTCTGCCGATGTATTCCCCAGAGCTGTGCACACAGTTGGTGCTCAGAAGCATCTACGGAGTTGATTTGAGTTTACGATTAAATTGTTCAGAGGTAGAATGACTGACTTCGTCTGTAATTTAGTTTGACCACTTTAGGTTGGGGTGAGGCACAGAAAAATTGAAGTGGGCCATCTTAGATAACTTTGCAACTGCATAAAGCAATATCAGCTTCATTACGTTACATGTGGAATTGCTCTGCCACACAGCCTTGGTTTCTTGAGATGGGAAAGAAAAGCTGTGGGCGCCATCTGGTGGTATAAGTACCCTCAAGGCCTCTGTCACGTGGCCGAGGGCCTTTGACACAGGCCACTAGAGAGCAGAATATTGAGATATACAACACCTGACCTGTTTTGGTGACTGGCTTTCCACCTCACTCCTGAAACCAGGAGGTGCACTAGGTGAGAAATTCCCCACAGCCGCTCATTCTAGGCCCCTTGCACACTGCTTTGCATGTTCTCCACTCCCATTTACATTCTTTTTCCTGCTCTTGCAAGGATCTTGCCTTCTGGCCACATGTCTCTCCTTCCTTTCTTTGGCTACAAGGCGCCCAGGGCTGGGAAACAAGAATATGATCTCATTGTCAGCTATATATTGAATAATCTATATCTTTCTATAGTAACATAGGCCTCAAACCTTTCAGCACTGTCTATAGCATATGGTGAAATTTATGGTAACGTCTGTGCCTTGAACATCGACTTTACGAGAAATACGATGAGTTTCATCCTCGAAACACACTCGCAAGATCAACATTTTTATTAACAGTTGAGGAAATTTGGAGAGAAGTTGCTGGTTATAATCTAAATTCCTTAGAGGTGACATGAGTATTCAGAGTTATTTCTTGTCTAGCAGTTTGCTTAGTCCTTGAACCGAATAGAAGGAACATTGTTAAGAACAGTTTTTTAAAAATGTGTAAGAGAATTGGTTTGATTTCTTATAAAGAGTTCACTCTGGGGATGCTTGGGTGGCTCAGTCAGTTAGGCATCTGCCCTCCGCTTGGGTCATGATTCCAGGGTCCTGAGATGGAGTCCTGCATCGGGTTCCTTGCTCAGTGGGGAGCCTGCTTCTCCCTCTGCCTGCTGCTCTCTGTACTTGTGCTTTCCCCCTCTCTCTCTCTCTGACAAATAAATAACTCTTAAAAAAAAAAGAGTTCACTCTGCAGATCAAAGTAACTACCATACTCAAATTGGACTTATTAAGTTTAGAATATATATAAAAGGCAGGAATTCTTTCTGCTTAGAAACTTATAATTAATCATAAAGAGGAGTGATTGACTCGTATCTCTTTCAGCTTCCCTTTTCCATCCCTTTTCCTATGTTCCTGTTCTGGGCCAGCTCATGTGTTTGGAATATCGCTCATTCAGTGAGGCAGGGTTTCCGTGTCAGCACCACACTGCTCTGTTGTCACAGTCTAAATTCCTGCCTGTTCATTCATTCCATTACTTCATTCCACAGGGGACTTGTTGAAGTAGTGGAAACCAGAGATTCCAAACTGGTGGCCAAGGGGGTGCATCTGGCCCTCAGATGTATTTTATTTGACCCACATATCACTTTATTTTTTAAAAAAACGAGCCAGCATTTATATGTTAGGAGAGTTCTCATAAAAATCCTGCTTTCTAGATTCTTAAAAAAAACAAAACAAAACAAAACTAGGCACACTAGGACAATTAGCTGGAAATGAGTATCTGCTGACCTGTTTATTTAGGCATGTTCTTTCCAGTCAGCCAGAGTCTCTGTCACTCTGTATGGTGTTCCTGACCCTGAGACTGAAGTATTCATTTGCAGTATTGAAGAGTGAATACATGACACCGTAATGTTATAATTCTTACGATAGGTCCACTTTATTCCATTCCACCTATTACCCTATAGAAACCAAGGTCTGTAAACTGTTGTAACAATCTCTACCTCTGGAAAGTGGTTCATTGGTGTAGTGCTTGTCCTTTATTAACCCAAGAACTCCTGAAATGCAGTCTTACCCTTAGGTGGTGCAGTAATCTGGTGACCTTCACTAAGAGAAAAGGCATTCTCGCAAGTAGGATTTGAAACCACTCTCTATTCCAGTGATGCAAGAGCAAATCTCTAAAAGAGCAGGATTTGCCTTAGAGATATGAATTCCATCTATTTCCCACGGTCTCTAGGTCTCAGGACCCTCAGATGTTGGTTCAGGATGGTGTTCAAGGTTCTTCATACTTAGAGTTAAGAACCTTGCTCTAGGTCACACAGTTAAGAGGAAGAACCAGTATTCAAAGTCAGGTCACCAATGCTCTAAATCATTGTGCCCAGAGCTCCAGAAATATTTGTCAAATGCACAAATGAACCTGTAAGATAATACATAACATTATCCATATCGTGCAATTATAAAGATGAACTTAGAACCCCAGAAATTGGAGAACTACCTTGATTTCTCTCTCTTCTTAACACCCCTGACTGATTGATTTTGTTTTCACGATGCATCTCAGATCCATGCATTCCTTCCATCCGCACGTTCACCCCCTGAGTCCAAGCAGTTGCTGTCTCTGTTGGCCTGGTACAAAGGTGCTTCCACTGTTGTGCCCTCTGTCATCTCTTCCCCATGTTGCAGCTACAGTGCACTTCGCACTAATTCTTAGGGCTCCCAGGAAAAATTTCAGAATCCTTAATGTGGCCCGCAAGGCCCTGCCTGGCCTGCCTCGGCCTGGTCTCCATCCTCACCTTGCATGGCACTGCACGTCCCCTAGAGCAGCTCATTCTGCTTCAGGGCCTTCCTAGATACTGCCTGGAATAGTCTTTTATTTTTTCTTTCTTCAAGTTTTTATTTAAATTCCAGTTAGTGAACATACCATATAATATTTTTTAAAGATTTTATTATTTGTTTGACAGAGCGAGAACATAAGCAGGGGGAGCGGCAGATAGAGGGAGAGGGAGAAGCAGGCTCCCTGCTGAGCAAGGAGCCCAATGTGGGACTCTATCCCAGGACCCTGGGATCATGACCTGAGCCAAAGGCAGACCTTTAACTGACTGAGCCACCCAGGAGTCCCCATACCATATAATATTAGTCTTAGCTATTTAGTAACTTTAGTTATTTAGTAACTTAGTTATTTAGTAACTTTAGTAATTCCTCACTTATGTACAACACCCAGCACTCATCATTGCCTGGGATATAGTTATCCCCCCCACTTTTTTTTTTTGCTTACTTAGCCCAAATTGATCCTTTACAAAATTCCTTAGAGTGATTCTTCATCACTCTACTTTAGTTCTTTGATGCATGTGTATATACACCCCCCCACACACACACATTTCCTCACTATGCTTTGCTTTTACTTCATATTACTTCTCACTCTTTGTAGCTATATAATTAATTAATTGTGTCACTGTTTGATTGTCAAACTCCTGAACAGGGACATGCCTCTGTTGCTATTAGTGCCCCAGCACTGAGCACAGGTATTTGTTCAATTGAATTATATAAGGTACGTGCAGGGACATGGGCTTTCCAGAAAGCTGAAGAGGAAGAGGTAGAGACATAGTGTACCCTGGTGCAGACTGATTCTCCTTGCTCCAGGTAGGGATATGGCCTTGCTGATTCTGAATTACGTTTCCTTTAATGGAAGTACTTGATAATTAGTACAGAGAGTCTCCCAGAAGAATATAAGCTCTGACTGGAAAAGACTGGCCCAGCAAAATTGGACAATTTCTTGGATCACACAGGTGTCCTTGCATATGGAGGAAGTGGAAAAATTTGAGGAAATACAACTGGATTAATGTGGGATTAGTTGTAGGATTGATAGTGCTAATCAAAGTTGACTCTCTTGTTTATGGTTTTCTCAGGTCATTTTCATACTTCCCTGGTGTAGGGAACATTATCCTCACTTTGCAGTACAGATACAATTCAGGTATCCCTGGCAGCCTTACTTTCCATTGGAGAACTAGTAGTTGGGGAAGACCTCACTGAGCTGGGTTCTTTCTGCTCTGTGTGCTCAACTCACTTCTGAGAAGTTTATGTTTTCTTGGCTAATTAGGGTGAAAACTTAATTTAACCTACAGGGCATATGAGAGCTAGGTAGAAGAGTGGGATTGTCTTCTCCAGCTCTTCTGTAACTTGTGGAAACACTGAGGTACAAAAAAAAAAAAAAAAAAAAAAAACCCAAAACCAAAAACAGTTGTTTCAGATAGAGTAGAAGTTTAAAATGTGACTATAATTATTAAGTTGTACACTTCTCAGAGTAATAGTACTTCACTCTTAGAAAGTATTTGCTAAAATACACATATCTTGAAATTTTTTTTCATTATCCTGGTACATAGAGCTGTGAGGTATTAGGTGGCTTTGAAGACTGACATTTCCCTTCTTGTTGTACTGGCACATTATAATTTAACCTGTTGCCAAATTATTACCAGTTAATCTTGGTTGTGTGCATACCAGGAAGTAAACAGAAATTTGAGGCTTAATCTCTTCTGAATTCTTATGGATTCCATGAGGTTCCTGGTAAGTTTCTTGATTTGTTTGAGAGTCTTTAAGACTAAATGTGTAGTCTGAGTTAAGAATAACACACATCACCAGACTGGTGATGGGTAGTAAGGAGGGCATGTATTGCATGGTGCACTGGGTGTTATACGCAACTAATGAATCATCAAACTTTACATCAGAAACCAGGGATGTACTGTATGGTGACTAACATAATATAATAAAAAAACATTAAAATATAAAAAAAAAAAGAAAAAAAGAACACACAAAGTTAAGAATAGTTGAAGATGCGATTGTTAACTGCTAAGAAAAACTAGATTTTGCAACAGTGGAATGAGCAGGTTCATAAATAGTTACCTGTGACCATGTGTGGTAAACCCAGCTACTGAGAGTGTAGTAAAGAAAGACTTTCCTTCATAGGTATTTATGAATGAAACAGAAGCTTTCTGGTCATGTCATTTCTGCATGTACATGGAATTTCTGAAATGATCTTCTTCATATTAGAAATTAGAGTCTGTGAGTCCTTGAAAAAATTTTATATACTTAGTACACACACACACACACACACACACGCTGAGTTGACTGACATTCTGTCAAGATAGCTCGCATATATGGTGACACAACCTGCATCTCAGTCTTCAGTGGGCTTTGCCAGCATTGCTGATCTTTTTCATTGAGCCGTGCGCATGTAGCCCACAGATACAAGAAGCACCAGCACTGTCTTCACTTAGCCATCTAGGGGCATAAAAGTCATGAATATTCAGGGTGCAAATTTTCTCATGATTATTCTTAAGGAAACATATTGTGGATGATAATCAAAACTAAGTGAAGCAGAAATGATAGACGTTTCTTTTTTTAAAAAAGGATTCATTCAAACAGTGGCAAAATTGGCTCAATCCTTATGTTTTTTCCCCATTGAAAGCTTCTCTTAGTGAGGGGGATTGTGAGGTTTTACATGGTGTTCGTGGAAAGCTATGATCATTTTTTTATTAAAAAAAATAACAGGATGAAATGGAAAGTTGGAAAATAATGATGTTAGAAGAAAAACGTAAGGAAAACAGATGAACAAGACAACCACTTGTTCTGAAGATGGTTATTTAGCTACTGATCAAAAGGGCTCCTTAAAAAATATTGAGTAACCCTTTACTCATGGGTCCACTTCAATTCCTCCTGAATCAGCCACAAAAAAGAAGTGAACTTTTATGTAATGGTGTCTATGGTATATGATCTTGCTTTATCATGAAAACAAAACAAAACAAAATAAAAAAACCACCCTTTAAAATCTACAGGTCCATCGTTTGAATTTTAACCCTGATCTGCTGAACCTATAGAATATCCTGGCCTTGGCCACCTGGGAATTAGAATTATGTTGTGATCATCTGAGAGCACAGTTGCGTGGAGTATGCTGTGGGAGGTAGAAAAGAAATAGATGTGGCCCTTGTTCTCAAGAGGTTCATAATTTAATTTGAGAGAAATTGCCTCATCCTTGCATACACATGCTCTTGAGCTATCCTTGAGATAGGAATTAATTATTTATCTAGGGTTTACTAAGAAAGAAAAAACTTCTTACACATTGCTATATTCTGAAAATCCAACAAATCAAGGAATTATAGAATGTAGGAAGCAGGAAGGTACATTAAGAATCATTCTGGTCTATCCCCTTGAAGTGCCAACTGGGGCAATCATTCCTTTGAAACATCGTGAAGGAAAATTTTAGAGCATTTTTTGCAACAGAAATTAGCATGTTACCTAGTTATTGATCAATTTTACTTGAGCAAGTTTGAAGTGACCCAAATGTTTAGGCCAATCTAAATGCCAAGGACAAGCAGAGATTTTTAATCAAGGGAGCTTACATCTTGAACCTTATTTTTTTGAGCACAAGAGAGGAAACTAGAGAATTAGCCGTAGAGTAACATGAGTAGGAATTACATATGTACATTTTTCTAAGAATTTTAGTCCATAAAATTTGACTGAAGAACTGACATAATCAATGCTTTAAATTAGGAGATTATAAAAGAACTTGTATTCCATTTTGTATATGAATTCAGAAAACACTGTCCTTTCCTGGAATGAAAACTTTTAACAACCCAGGGGTGTGATGTGCACACCAGTCCTGTAACGTACTGTTATCATTGTGTTAATGAGGACAAGGAATCTCACAGAGGGTAAATAATTCTGAAGGTTACAGAACTTCTGAGTGGCACAGCTACCATTTGAAACTCAATCTGTGTGATCACCAGAGCCAGGGTTCAGGGTACCGACTGTAGCCAGCTTGTTCCTACCAGCTAAGGGGTAACATCCGAAAATGGCCTTGGACACCCAAATTTACTGGAAAAAAGGCAGAGGACTTCTCCCCCTACTTCTGTGTGGCAGGAGACCACATTAGTTGTCCACTTCAGGGTCTCAGGCCACCCTGAATCCTGGCTGTGAATATCAGGAGAAAAAAAAACGATCAGCTCATCACAGGTTTGGCAATGCTTTGAATGTTGATGTTCCTTCCCAATCCACCTGCTATTCTTTTTAGAGCCCCCAACACCTGTTCCACTTGTTACACCATAGCTGCATTCAGTGAGACAGAGAAGATGGAGTGGGTCCATCTTACCCAGAAGCAGACCTTCTTACACAAATTAGAGATATATATTATTTATAGAAGGGGAAAGACTTGGGAAATAGTATGGTCCATTATCTGTCTTTTAAAAATTTTTTAAATTTTATTTAAATTCAATTCATTAACATATAGTGTATCATTAGTTTCAGAGGTAGAGTTCAGTTATTCATCAGTTGCATATAACACCCAGTGCTCATTCCATGCCGTGCCCTCCTTAATGCCCATCACCCAGTTACCCCATCCCCCTAACCCCCTCCCTTCCAACAACCCTCAGTTTGTTTCCTATAATTAAGAGTCTCTTATGGTTTGTCTGCCCCTCTGATTTCATCTTATTTTATTTTTCCCTCCATTCCCCTATGATCTTCTGTTTTGTTTCTTAAATTCCACATATGAGTGAAATCATGTCACACACACACATACATACACACTACATCTTCTTTATCCATTCATCTGTTGATGGACATCTGGGCTCTTTCCATAGTTTGGCTATTGTGTGGACATTGCTTCTGTAAACACTGGGGTGCAGGTGCCCCTTTGGAGCCATCTGTCTTTATATCACAAAATCACAAGACTTCCAGACCGGGAACTTCTTTCTTCTTAGCAATCTATAGAGAAGGACTTTTTATGTCAACCTTTCCTAGCTCCTTCCAGTGTTGGATCACCCTGTTGGTCAGAAAATTTCAAAGATAAGGATGGAAACTTCTTAATTAATAAAGGAAATCGAACATTTCACTTAGTAAAATTCACCAAATTTTGAGTGCCTACGATAGTTGGACATTTGGTGCTTTGAGAAATGAGCATTCTGGTTGTCAGCCTCCTTCTGCTGTTCCCCAGTAAGTATCACCACTTATTCCTTAGTATTAGGCTAGGCCATCTAATTTGGCTTTTCTTTGGAGAATTTTCTCTTGTAACGTAGTTCCTGAAGAGAAGTTTCCTCACCTGTCCTTAGCACTGAGCAGGACAACAACCTAATAAGTGCTCATAAATGTAAGATGAACGGTCTTGAGGCTGAAGACTTTAAAAGTGAGGCACTAAATTTAAAGAAACTTAGGTAATATTAACATTTTTAAAGAAAGAACAAAGGGGAGCTTTTTCAGTATCTTTCCAGATACAGACTCCACTCTAAAAACTTAGCCTGTTCATCAGAAGTCCCCTCACTCTAATTTTTGGAAGGCACAGATATTTTGTGTTTCCATGTTTCACTGCAAATGTTGTCCCTTGGGCCCTGCATTCTTTACTATTAGGAAAAGTCTGTAGATGGACTGAACTATTAATTTTCAGCTATACTTACAGCTCTGAAAAGTTCCAGCTTCTTTCTTTCTCACAACCTAGTTCAATAATGCTTAGCAATGTCAGGGTTAATAATGTCAGTCCAGGCTTACTTGTTAACATGGAGAGAATAACAGGGACACAAAAATGATGTGATTGGGTGTGACAATGTGGGGAAATAATTTCAGATTCCATCGATGTGCTGTTTACAATCTAATTCAGTCTTGTCCTCTTTCTTGTTCCTATTCTTTCCCACATCTTTCATCTTTTTGCCCGAGTGGGGAGAAGTACCTCCCATCTACCTATATGTATGGGAATGGTTTTGCATTTAAAGTCTCTGATTTTTTTCAATGATCAAGGCAAAAGCATACATTCTGTTCTTTAGTTATACAATCTAAATGTAAGCATAAAGAGAGCAAAACCAGTGCAGACCGTGGCGACGCAGCGCTGCTGAACTGCTCTTTGTGAGCTTTTTCCAGAACAACGTGTAAAATCTGGAAATTGCCTGTCAGTTATTTGTTCTACTTGGACGTTGCATGCAGACTTTAATATTTAAACTGTACTTCACTTTCATTTACTCCGAAGTCTTAGGTGAAAATAAAACTGTAGGTTAGATTGTCAGGGATAAGGAACCACCTCCTCTTTAAAGAATGACAAGAAAAGTCAGCCATTGATGGGTCAAAATTTATTTCTTAAGATCTTAAACCAAATTTTATATTTGCACGTGGCAAAGTCTTTTTCTTTCTGCTCAATTAAAGAAAGCCTACTCGAATTGCCAGCTAAGTAATGTTGAGACACTGGATTCATTTACTACCAACCTGAAAGCTAAACTGGGGGAAAATAAAGACTCCTGCAACGAATAGCCAGGTGGTAAACTTGTCAAAGCACTGTATAATTATGGCACTCAGACAGAAAATAATTCTCAAATTTGTCCTCAAGTATCTGGCCTTAGGTAAAGGGGTCTGATAAGAGGTCCAGTGAGTACTATGGCTTTATGAACAAGGACTAATACCTTGCTTTTAGATGCGCCATTTGGCAATTGGGCATAAGTGCATAAAAATTTGCACAATGTGAAGCCTCTTGACAAAGTAGTGACAGCTCACATGTCTAGAAATGATGCAACATGTCATGAAATTAATTGCATGAGAAGGTGAATGTTATGGGTTGAATGTTTGTGTCCCCCAAGAATTCATTGGTTACAGCCCTAACCTCCCAGTGCAGTCGTATTTGTAGGGGGTGTCTTTAGGAGATAATTTGGTTATACGTGGTCATGAGGAATGGGATAATAAGAGAAGGAAAGAGAGCAGATCTTTCTCTTTCTGTCATATAAGGATACAGCAAGCCAGGAAGAGAGTCCTCACCAGGAACAGAATCAGTTAGCACCTTGATCTTAGAATTCCTGGCCTCCACAACTGTGAGACAGAAATTCCTGTTGCTTTTGCCACCCAGTTGATGGATTTTGTTATGGCAGCTTAAGCTAACTAATCCAGTGAGCTACAGAAGTGAAAATATAATAAGAACATTTGAAATCACCACACTTTCATTAGTTCCTGGCTTCATTAGAGTGTTATGTAGAAAGAAAGAAAATTTTAAGCTTTTGAAGATGCTTAAATTGAATCTTAATAATTCTGAGGAAAAATAGCTGATAGATGTTGAATTGTATATCATTACTGGCAACTGTTAAGCTTTTGACTTTCAAATAAAGTCTCAGATAGACTAAAACCTCAAAGCAATATAGCCTAAATTAATTTTCAGATTTCATTTTTTTTCTTCAGAGTTTTGTGTATTTTTATAACATTTGGTAATTTTCCAATCACTTTGATACAGACTGTTAGAAGTTGTTATTTCAACTAAAAGTAAAAAGGGGAGCGTAACATTGAAGAAATAACACAAAAATCTTCTTTATTCCAAACTATAGTAATGTATTTTACATAAGTATAGTTCACACAAAGAATAGATAGTAAAATGTGTGGCGTTGGAAACTCAGAGGTTCAATCTTACATTGCACTGATATCTGAAAAATTTAAGATTTTCCAAAATGAGAAATTAAAATATTTCTTAAATCAGTGTTGAGTATGCTCAAGGACATTTCCTTCCAATTTTTTTTCATGAGAAATCTTCTCAAGCCTCCAAAAATTGCATCAAATTTTAATTCAGCTCTTATAACTCTGCCTAGAGAACTATGAGTTGTGTGTGCCTGTGTTTTTTTCTTACAGTTATAGAGCAACCGATTTGAAGGACTCCTTTTTTGAAAGCTTGGATAAGTTCCCTAGGCTCACCTGGCTTAAGCACTGCAGATATGAGTAAGACACTGACTTCAGGTGTGAGTGGGAGTGTGTAATTCCAAACATGTGGGGCACCTTATATAGCTGCACATGTTCTAAGACCCAACTAGCCATCTTATTATCTGAAAACTAAAAACAACAAACCCCAAAACAAACAAACCAAAAGCCACAAAATAAAATAACAGTTCTATAAAAGCTGAAATAGGGATCTAAAGCATACAGGCTAAAATAGAAGAACTGCCCTGCCCCTACGTGGGGCCAAATGCTTCCTCATGGCCTGGATCCTAGTCGCTCTTTGCCTACTTGACTTCCATAATTTTGCTTTCTCTCTCTTACATCATCAGTTTCTTCTCTAATGAAATATTTCTATAACTTAAAAATGCCATACTTCCCAACTTTGAAAAAAGTTTTTTTTCCTTTTCTTTCTTTTCAGCCATTGATTCCTTTTTCTGTTCTCTTTTATAAGAAAACTCCTGAGAGAGCTCCCTAGACTCACCACCTCGACTTCTCCATCCTTTTTCTCTCTTCATACCATTTCTTTCAGACATGCGTCTCTATCACTCGCTCCACTGAAACTTCTCTTGTCACGGTCACTACCAATCTCCACATTGCCAAACCTTTGATCAATTCTCAGCCCTTACTTAGCTGATTTCTCAGAAACTTCTTCTTTTTTTTTTTTTTTTAAGATTTTATTTATTTATTTGACAGAGACAGCCAGCGAGAGAGGGAACACAAGCAGGGGGAGTGGGAGAGGAAGAAGCAGGCTCCCAGAGGAGGAGCCCGATGTGGGACTCGATCCCGGAACGCCGGGATCACGCCCTGAGCCGAAGGCAGACGCTTAACGACTGTGCTACCCAGGCGCCCTGATTTCTCAGAAACTTCTGATATAGATATTTTTTTCCTTCTCAGAATATTTAGGTGGCTTTTAGAACAAGATCTTCTGGGTTCCTTTTCTCTTACTGGCTACTCATTCTCAGTCTCCTGTGTTGGTTCTTTCTATTCCTCCTAATTTCTAATCGATGGAATTTCTCAGGGTTTAGTTCTTCACCCTTTCTTCCCTAACCATTCTTACTCCTTAGGCAATCTTATCAATTTCCATGGCCTTGGATAATAGCCATTAGCTTCCAACTTCCAGATTTTTATCTCCAGATCTGATTTCTCCCCAGAGCTCAGACTTGCATGGTCAACTTGCTATTCCACACCTCTCATAGAAATTTTAATTCTAATTTGCACAAAGATAACCCCTAATATTTCTTTTCCAGCCTGCTCCTCCTCTGTCTTCCCAAACCTAGTATTTAGCACATGATTTTTCTATTGCTCAGGCCATTTAGGCATCTTGACTACCCTTTCTTCCCAATATATTTTCAAGACCTATCGACTCTTTCAAAATATATCTTGACCCCAACCTGTTTCACTTATTTATCTTTGTGCAACATTATCCCAGATTCATTAAGATAGTTTATATTCTTAGAGTTTTAATTTTTCCTTTTAATTTAGGTCTTTGGGACTTCTGAAATTTGTGTATATAGTGTGAGGTTGGATTCTATTTTTTTCCCTCTCTCTCTTTGCAGTTAACAAGTGTTCTGTTGCTTTCAATCTGCCTCTGGGGGACTAGTCCATGACCTATTTTAGAATGATATTTTGCTTTTGTTCCATGATGAACATCAGGAATCTAGTCACAGAGCCAGCAATTGGCTTCTCTCAGTTTCTGGTTGTGAGGCTGTGTCTGTGTCACCCTACCTCCTGAGGTTCAGAACTTCCAGTAAAATAATTGCTCCAGGATGATAAATGATCAGCCTCTCTTTATGAAGGAGAGTCTTATGTGAGCCCTGGTTTTAGGTAGTTAGCATGAATCTTGTCCCCTGTCTCATATAGAAATCTTTTAGTCCCATCATCCCCCAGAAAATCAGCTCCTCTTTATTAACACCTGCTTCCTGTCCAGTAGTCCATGAAGCTTGGATTTAAGGTCCACTGTTTTTGTTTTATATTTGATCCACTGATAGGTTAAACATTTGGAGCCTAATTTTGTCTCATTATTTTTATCTGTTAATATTTGTCTGTCTTTATTTCAAGCAGGAGAGTTGGGTTAAGGCAGGAACTCAGAGCTATGTGGATTGGAAATCAAGGATTCACCTTTGGTGATAACCTTTAACTGCAATGCTTCAATCCAAACAAGTAGTTCCAAAGATGGCATTTAAGTCTCCATGGTAGACTGATAGAGAAGATATTTTGAGCCAGGAGTAGCTTTACATCCTTCATATCACATCATGTAGGCATCTGCCAGTATCATCAAGAGAGCTTGGGAGCAGTTGCCTGACTTGAGAGAGGGAAGCAGAGGATATTTTCTTCTACAATTACATGTCTTTGAAAATATTATTAATGATAGAAAAACAACTTCAGGATGAGCAACTTCAGATTGAGTACTACCACATTATTGCTTTAGCGTAGTAGCAGAGTTTTGACCCCCTTCCCCCAGTTATTTCTAAAATATCAATCAAAATGTATGACACTTGTGTGTCAGTAACTCAGTGCACCAGATGTTTTCATATATTACATATTTGTATCCTCATTTTAAAAATGGAATCTCAAAGGGTTATATTACTTACCCAGGTGTGGAGTAGTCTGGATGTGAATTCCAGATTCCAATCCATTTTGTATTGCTAAAATTTTTTTTTTTAAGATTTATTTATTTACTTGAGAGAGAGAGAAAGAGAGAAAGAGAGAACTGAGCGAGGAGCCCCATGCAGGGTTTGTCGCAGGACTTGACACGGTGCTCAAGAACCCTGGGATCATGACTTGAGCCAAAGGCAGACACTTAACAGACTGAGCCACCCAGCTGCCCCACATGTTGCTATACTTCTGTAGATGAGGTGAGAAGCAGTGGGCCCCACAAGAAACGATGACTAATGAAACTGATAATAATCTCTTTCATTTAATTTAGTTCTCACTTATAAATCTTGGCTGCTACCATTCCAACATTCCTCATTCATTTAATATTCTGTGTGTCTGCAGTGTGCTAGACATGGTTCTACAAAGACAAGACATAGTCATTTACTGTCACTTAATAGAAATACTCATTCTTCCCATTTATCATCCCCAATAACTGAAATATTTTATATCTGGCAATAAAAATGTGTACATATTTTCATTCTTGAATCATTTACAAAATATATCCACTGTTTTTTATATAACTAGCTAATGACTTAATGAACAGATAAAAACCTCTTTTAGACATATACTTTACAAAGGAACTATTTCTCTAAGAAAACAACTTGTTAAGTGACATTGAAGGTCCACATTAAGCATATTTTAATGATCTGGTCAGAATAAAATTCCGCACTTCTAAATAAGGCATTATAATATTATTCAAAATTCGCTACCCCAATATACATAGCACAATACTGAATACTAAAATAAATAGCATAGCTCCTGTGCACACAAATTTGTGACATTTTCCCACTACTACTTGTGGGTGCCTTTAAGGCATGGAGTATGTCTCACCTGTCATTTTTTTCACTGGCAACTTGGCACCTAGTAGATGCTCAAAACATATTTGTACAATACGTTGTTTGTTGAATGGATATTCAGTGTCAGTTAAATGGCTGGACTGTAAGGAAGAATGGATGCATGAATTGATGGCTGTATTTACATGCAACACTCTGTAAGATATTTGATACTTCACCATGTGTCTTTAGAAAAAGAAAGCCTGATAGTTTTGGGGGGCTCATGTATTTCATATTTGGCTTTTATTCCCTGGTTTCAGAAGGATGGGGCTACAATAAATGCCGACTTCCTCTTTTAGATCTCACTGTCAGACAATTTGTTATTACAAATTTGAAAGGATCATCCATACTCTTTATTTTTTCTGTATTTATCTACCTAACTTGTTGCTTAGATATATAGATTGTCAATAAGAGCTTGATATTATTTTCTTGAACATAGAATTTCATTCCAGTGGTACTTGTGATAATGAGCTATTCTGTGATAGAGTAAGTCGTTCTTAATTGTTGGATGAATTTAAGAAATAAAGAGATGCCATATAGCTTTCTACTTTATGAAGATTTTTTTCATTATATTTGTATATATCACTTAAACCTCACAATAACCCCAAAGAAGCTATTTTTTTGTTTTAATTTACATATGGGAAAATGAAACTCCGGGAAGTGAAATGACTTCTTTACTATCATTTATTTCACAGTCATGCCAGATTCTCTTCTGGGTAGAAAGAGACAATCATTGCCTGAAAAGAACTTACAGTCCTGAGTGGGTGGGAGGACAAATAAAAAGAAAATTACAGTACAGTGAAAGGAATTGTACGTAATGCATGTGCAGGGTGCTGTGAATACATGTGGGATGTGTATTTCTATCAGTTGTGCAGAAGTCTGTGGAACTTCAGCTACGTGGATGGTTCCAAGTACAAGGCTCGTTCTACCATAGCCAGCCTTTATCTCCTTTATCTTTGATTCAATCTTACACCTGGTGGAAGTTCGTTCACAAAGGTTAATATGACATATGAGAAATTAAACTTAAGAAAAGAGCTGGGTCTCGACAATGTTGCGTTTTGGTGTTTTAGGGACTTCTACAAAAGGCTACAAAAGGTTACCAAATGAAATGGGGGAGTGGGCAAGGGGGACAAGAGAACAGGACCCCTTAGCAGCAATACTAGTAAACAATTGACTTCAAATTCTAGGCCTCGTTGTCTTCGTCACCTGCTCAGGGAAACCCACCCAGTCTTCCAACACACACACACACACACACACACACACACACACACACACACACACAAGATTTTGTGACTAAGAAAGGGTGAGGTGCATACTTAATAGTTCCTTAAAACTAAGTAACTGATTCCGAAGGTTTTTTTTTTTTTTCTACTTCTTAATTCATGGCAACTCCTGATTGAATAGAGAGGCCTTTGCTTTCCAGGATGTCTTGACTGGGAATAGAACATTCATGATAATGAAATTCTAGACAACAGAAAATGGATGTACTGTGGAGTTCTTTGGTAATGAGATTTGAAAATAGAATTTTAACTGGAGACTAATATTAGAATATCACTGCGTAATATCTGACCTTTGTGGCTTGGAGCACCAGAACTTCCTTCTTTTGTATATTTCCATTTCTAATATCCTGAAGTCATTTCCTGTGTGTCAATTTCATCACTGCTCCACTGTGTAACTGTTCTGCCCATACACTCCCTCCAATGTGTGTTCTTTTACCAGTAATTTAGGACTGCAGAATTGAAGTCAATTTCAGGGTAATTTAAATTCCAATGATCAGACGATCAAATTTTCTGATTTCCTGGCCACTAGCCTTTCTTTCCTCATTTCCTCTCTTCCTTTTTTTTTTTAAGGAGCTAAAAATTTCTTGGTATATAAATATTCTCAGCTCCACTCTGTTTATCTTGTGCCTAATTCCCCATATGGGGATGCTGCAGTGATTGTTTCCTCTTTCCATTATCTCCTGTTAAGTCATGGCTGAAGTGTTATCTCTTTATGTTATTCCTGTCTTAAGAATATGGATTTTCAGCAAAATTGACAAATATCATATAAGATTTCCAACTTCCACCAAATATTTACTATTTCATTTGGGAGTCTGTGGATTGTTTCTGCATGATGTAAAGTTCATCTTTCCTCATCAAAGTTATAATTTCTTAATTTGTTAAAATCTATAAAACATACAAAAATATTTGGTTTCTGGGGGACCTGGCTTAAAGCTGAAGACTTTTTTAGTATAATATATATTTAAAAATATTTTTATTGAAGTTTAAGTTACATATTGTAAAATACACACATTTTAAGAATAGAGTCAGTGGGTTTTGGTAAATATATAAAGTCATGCAATTACTACCACAGTCAAGATTTAGAACACATTCATCACCCCCTAAAGCAGTCCCTTTTCCCTTTGCAACCAAAGTTCACCCCGATGCACAAACCCTGGAACCTCTGATCTACCGTTTTTTTTTCAGTATAATTTTATCTTTTCTATAGTGTCATATAACTAGAGTCATATAGCTCCGTCACCGTTCTAGCATGGTTTCCAAGGTTTCATTTCCCTAGTATCTCCATTTTACAGATAAATACCTTGGAGAAAAGTAGTATAAATAATACTACAGGAAATTTTGCTGAAGATACTGTTTTTATATAAGTCAATACATGTTTATGTAAGGATCTGTATATACAAATATATGGAACATATATAGACCTGGAAGTAGGGACAATATTGACTCACACATGTACTTGATTTATTCTTGGAACAGTCTTGTCAGCTCATTTCAGCAAAAGCTGGTGGGTGCAAAGCACTGTTCTAGTTTTGTATAGAATTAAAATAGTAATAAAATGCAATATTTGTTCCTATAAAAATTTTGGTATAAATGTAATTCTATAGGGCGAATGGGGTGGGTATAATGAGGTAATATAAAGGAAGTGCTTTGGGTACTTAAAAGAGGTGGAGGAATTTGTTTGAAGTATTAGCACAGGTTTCATTAAAATGATGGTCTCTGGGTAGATGACTTTGGTGGGCGAATAGAAGTTTGATGGGTAAAGATGGTGAAGATTGAAATGCAGGCAGAGAGAACTACACAAGTAAAGCCAGGGAGGAATTAGAAGAGCAGTGGTGACAAGCTTGGCTCAATAAATATTTGTTGAGTGAATGAAAATTTAATATCCTATTTATAAAGTAAGTGCTAATAAACCACAATTTAAATGGGTCTGTTATTAATAATCTATGTTGGGGGAGTGTGTTGAAATACAATTATAAGAAACCGCACTTCACAGCCTGCAGATGCAGATTCTTGCTTGAATCAGAAGGGCCTCCCTGACCCATGCCTCCCAACTTGCCTTATAGCCTCTTATTTATCCTTCAAGGTTGAGTTTTGTTTCTGTCTTCCCAAGAAGCCTCCCTTGACTTTTCTCCCCAGTCAGCTGTTCCATCTTTTTATCATAGTACTTAAATTAAAAACATTGAATTATGTGTTGATCTCCACCACTTAACTAGGAGAAACTCAAGAGCAGAAATTCTGTTTCACTTGTCTATGCATAAGTAGTTCTTGGATCTATCTAGAAGGGGCTCAGCACAGTCTATCTGCAGGACTGAGACGTGCTAAACTGAGCATTGAGTTGATCGCTTTCTCTCCTGCCTTAATCTTATTCCTTCTTTCAGTCTCCGTATAGAATTCTTAGTCTTTAGCTGGGCACCGAACTGCCTGAACACAATTCACAACTCTGTGCTTTTCTGTGTCCTCTCAGCCTGTGATGGCCTTAGCCTATGTCTCCACAGACCCAAATTCTGAACAGCTCTTTAGTTCAAGCTCAAAGGCCTCTTTGTCAGAGTGTGTCTCTGATACCCCCATCAGGGAGTGTTCTGCCTACTCTGAATTTACATGATAAATTTCTATACCATTTTCTTGATATTTTTGTATTTTCTAGACCTGATCTAGAGATGGAACTTGCATTTCATATATTTTCTGTCTCCAAAGGGCTACGGGATGACCTCAAAATAGACACATATTCTAGTTGCATTCAGTGTTTTTTTTTAATTTTTTTATTGAGCGCTATTTGTCAGACACTATGTTGGCTGCTAGCTATTCAATAAATATTTACTAAACAAATGGTTCACTCATCACTTGCTTTGGGGGAAAACTGCAGAGCAACAAGTATAAATGAAAATGTAATTTGGAAGCAGAAAAATAAAAAGGAACAAATCAGAAATATATCCTCTAGCAAATCATAGAATTTCATAAAACCATTTGAAACCTTGCTTTGTTTATGAAAATCTCCATGAAAATCTAGCAAGCCTGAAAGCAGTTTGAAAAAATGATACCCTGGAAGAAATAAATGTTTTCTCGGCATGGAAGGAGTTTTAGAGAGTTTTGTAGTTTCCTTTATGGCTATGAACATGTCTTTTGAGTAATTACATAGTGACTAATTTTATATTAAAGCTAACCACTTAACTTTAAATGTATTTGATTCTATAGAACAAGTATAGACTAAGAAGCTTTGAATAGAAAGCTAAGTGTGGGTTATAACAGTAAGAAAAAGAATGAAATCTACTTGACGTTCTTTCCTTTTATCTAAACAAACAATCAGCTTTTATGATTTTAGTGGCATTCATTCTTTTTTCTTTCCTTACAAAAGTATTCACTCTGGTCACAGTTTTCTGTTTTCTCTCTTGATTGTCTTGGAGACTCAAGCTAACACACCAGCTCTGACTCTCATGAACTCTTCCTGTTTCTCTTTCCCTGCAAAGCTGAATGTGGTCGAGGACCTTATTGTAGCACATCCAAAAGGGTTCTGCTTCATAGTAAAGGGCTTTCATGTTAAAATTCACCAGGATTTTAAAAAATGAAATATAAGTATTTCATTTTAAAATTATTAAATGTTACCTGAATGTTTTGAGAAATAACATCATCTAGTTTGCCCCAGGGTGTCTCAGCCACCCTGAAGTGTGCAGGCTACCCACCCGTCAGGTTAGGGCACCTGAGTTGAAGCTACTCCCAGGATGAATAAGCAAGGCTCTGGAGAAACTGATCAGTTTGGGGCCAGTTCAGTTTGGTACAGCAACAATGATGCTTTTATCCATAGTTGTTGAAGGACTGGAGACACTTGGCTGGCAGAGTCTTCACTTACCGACTTATTTCCTCTTCTTTTCTAGGAGACACTGCAAAAGTTCAGACTGTTTGTATTAATGCTTCCCCAGGGACAGTGAGTAGATTCATTACTATTTTCTCATTAACTTGTCTAATATTTTTTGTCCCTTTTGCCAATGTCTACTTCCTCTGCTTTACTGACTGAGGCCTCTTTCTTCCACCATTCCTCTCAAAAATAGAAGAAGTTTCCTATGTCAAATATCTACTATTTTCCTTTTTTTTTTTTTTTTTATTGCGCATGTTTGCTTTACTCTCTAAGCTCATTTTTAAAAGGCAGAGAACATGGGAAATGTTCTTTGAGCTCTTCAATATTGACCAATTCAGCACTTTGTAAATAGCTTTATCTTATGTACATTTGGAAAACTTCAGCTCAGATATAGGAGCCCATTACATGCCCTGGGAAAATTCCAGAAAGAGCTTGCCTTGTGCACTGGATGTGCTTCCTAGAATGCAGGTGCCCAAACGGGAATGATCAGGGAAGTTTTGTTGAATGAATGAATGAGTGAATAAAGAATGAGAATGAGAGCTAGCCCTGCTGAACACACAGGAAGGCCATTCATGTTTTTTAACAAAATCTAGGATTGTAAATACTATTATCATCTGGCAGGCTATGTCCTGATTATGTTAATATAGTTATAGCAGCAGTGGTTTGAAGATAGAGCTTGCTCTGAACATGTGTTCAGCTGGGAATATGATTCTCAGTGAAAGGCTATTCTGTGAGTTTTGGTTCTCCTCTACAGTCTTCCTTTAAAGCAATTCTATTTTATGTGTTTTATTATTGTAAATGTCTTTATTTTTTTCATAAGTAGGTTAGAAATATACTGTAAATAAAGACACAGGAAGACTAAAGAAACATTGCCTTTTACATAGTGAAATGATTACTACAGTCAAGCTAATTAATATACCAACTCTTGACTTTAGATACCATTTTTTTGTGTTATGAGAGCATCTGAAATCTATTAGCAGATTTTCAATATTTAATAAGTATTATTAACTGTAGTCCTCGTGCTGTGTATTGAATCTCTACACTTACTCATCCTGTATAGCTGCAGCTTTGACCAACATCTCCCCATCTCCCCCACCTCTCCTCTCTCTGGTAACCATAGTTCTACTCTCTGCTTCCATGTATTCAACTTTTTCAGATTCCACATATAAGTGAGATCAAGTAGTTGTTTTGGTTTTTTTTTTTCTTTCTGTGGCTTATTTCACTTGCACACTGTAGTAATCATTTCACTTGCATGTATGTGTGTGTGCTCACCATGTTGTATGACTTAAAAATATGCAATTTTTATTTTAAAAAGGTGTATTTTATGATTCCATTTATATAAAAAACTAGAAAAGGTAAAACTATGACAGAAAGCAGATCGCTGGTCATCGGGGCCAAGAAGTGAAGGAAGGGACTACAAAGTGTATGAATGAACTTTTGGGGTGATGGAAATGTTTGATACTATGATTGTGGTGGTGGTGACACCATGCATATTTAAGGCTGTACAAATAAAGTTAGTGAGTTTTATTATATATTATCTCACCCCAACACAGCTGATTAAAAAAGTAAAAGAGCAAATAAATAAATACATCTTTGTTATTTGGAAAAAAAATAAGAAAAAATAAACACTGACTTTGGAGGTTGACACTGGAGGAGAATCTCATGGTATGGTTGCACTCTGAGGCTGTCACCATCCCCTTGGGATTACTTGCTATCTCCATGATAGCCTCCAGGGGCACATTTTGTCCTTCAACTTTCTGGTCCCAGTTTAGAGAAAGGACCTTGCTCTTGCTTTACTATGGCTTAACCGAGACATGACAGATTATGAAAAAATCAAGAATAAAAAGGAAAATAATCTTAGAACAACACTATGAATCTTCTAGATAACAACATGTTGCATCTTCTTCTCTACATTAAAGATTAACACACGTTTTCTTTAAAGGACTAGGTAGTGAATACATTAGGCTTGTCGTCCCTACTGTCTCTTTTGCAACTGCTCAACTTTGCAGTTGTAGTGAAAGCAGCTATAGACAATGTATCAATAAACGGACTGTGTTCCAACAAGGTATTAGGAAATCGGGCAGGGCCAAATTTTGCCTTCAGGCTGTAGTTTGCTGACCCCTGCTCTAGATTGTTAGACCTGGTCCATTCCCATGAACAAAATAAGCTCTTGACAAGTTCTCCACCTCACTAGCTCCATCCCACGAGAGTTCCCCTTTAGACAGTTGCATTCCTCAACTTCCAGATGGGTGAGAGAGGATAAGGATGATGATCTCTTGATTGATTGACTGATTGATTGATTTATCTGAGGTTCTGTCTCTTCCATTGTTCAATGACATTAAACATTCAGGGGCTACTCACTCTTTACAGTCTGAAGTGGGCCCTACCTAAAAAAAATATATAATCTTGTGAAAATATGATGTGAGGATTGCAACATCATTGTAAGATGCAAACACATCTAGTTAAGAACCAGAGACTCATTTCCTCATGAAATTTTTAGAAACATAATACAATTATTCTTGTTACTATTAGATCTGTTGTTTATTCAAGGCAGAGCATGCACATATGGGCACATATTTGCTTTGGGTTTCTCAGTGAATCTTGCATAATGTAGAAGTATTTACTGCTGAGGTGAGAAGCATGTATGGTACGGAGGGCTGAAAGGGGCCGGATTAAGGTTTGGGGAATGGGGGTTTATACATCACCTCTATATGTATTCCACTTACATTTCCCACATTGCCTGTTATTGGGACTTTTCTCCACAAAGTTAGTCCTAAGAAGATGACTTCTTTGGTAGAACAAACCAGGAAGCCAATTTGCCTCTGCTATCACTCTGAGCTGTCACTCCAAGTCAAAAGCTTGGGTCAACTTGGGATAAAAGTCTCTGACTCCTCTCTGTGCTTTTTGAAGTTAAAACCGACTTAACAATGGTGGCGTCCTGACAGATTTCAGGACAGTTCCTGCAGCTGGTGCATGTGCCATCTTATTCCAGACAGGCAGTCGTTGAGTTAGCTCACTGGAGGTTGTGTGCCACTTCATTTCTTAGATCTGCACGTCAGGTGTGGTCTCATGGATCTGTATGTCCTCTCATCTCCTGGTTCTGCTCGTCCGATGCCCCCATGTCTCCCTTCGACATATCTCCATCATTGTGATTATTGTTATTTGGGGGGAGGGCACCTTCTTACTCTCTGGCACTATAAGATGGCTTCAGGCTCATCTTGTATATTTACTGTCCCAGGCCCTGAAAAAGTTATTTCCTTTCCATTCCAAGGAATGCTGGTTCCTTGCGTTGGAGAATGCGGATGCATTTCACAAGCTCTGGATGCAAGGTGTGACAAATAGTTTTCACATAGGATTAAAAAATGGAGGGGGGGTGCTCTCTCCTGAAACTTTCTGTTGAGCACTGTCTTTCCAATACCTTTGTTTAGGGTGGAGGTTGGTGGTAGGAGGAAGATATGTACTCACAAGTTTTAAGGAGTTTTCCGAGAGGCACCACTGGTGTTGAGGAAAGGCCTTGACATTTGAAATTTCTCATTGCTGTCTGTAAATGAAAAAGAAGGAAGGACAGTAACCCTGCAATCTCTGCCCTCTGCTCTTTCCACTGACCTCTGAGTTTAGTAAGATCACAGGTGTGGCAGTGGATGATGAGTTTCATGAGATCACTTGGACTCAGAGTCTTTAAACTGAGATGCTGAGTGCAGCCAGCTAGGATTTTATATATGAGTATCTGTCCTGTACATTTTGTACTCGAGAGGGTGTAGATTGGATTCAGCTTCCTGATTTGGTGTTTAGTGTTGTGATTCCTTACAGGAATAAGGAGTGTAATAATATCATGGAAAAGGACTTAATGACTTGGTATGTGGGGTAAATGGAAAAGGAAACAATGAAAAACAGAGGTTTTCTGGCTAAATGTGGTTAGTGATACTTCAGTAAAAAGGGAGACCTTAGGCATTGATGCAAGTGTCTATAAGAAGGTTGGAATGTGCATATGAAACTCAGAAGAGATCTGGGTGAATGGATTCAGGAGGCATTTTTTACAGGCATCATAAGGAATTATTTTTTTCTAGGGATCTGACATGTGCCTTGAAAATTTTAGTATGTGTGCTGGAAATAGTAATATATGGATGGATTTTACTTCAAAAGGGATACATGAGTTGAATATGAAGATACCTTAAAGAATAAAACTCAATTTATTCACTCATGTCCTTTTAGAATATATGAGTGTTAAAATCAAGATGTAAATTGCAACAACAACAAAAAGATTGGTTCAATGAACTGCCAGACTATAAAGTTATGAGCATGTGCTCTATGCTCATGTGAGAATTGCTGTGATTATAGGAGCTGTTAGTAAATTGCAAATTTTAAAAAGTACAAATTACTTTTTCTTGATAAATGTGAAAGTTATTTCAGGGTTATATTTGTATTTCACTTATAAGTTATTTTTCTTGAGAAATATAACTCTTATTTTGGGGTTTTATTTTTGTTTCATTTAACAGATAGTAATAGTTAACAGTTTATAACTATTAGTGCTTCTGGTAAGTGGAATGGATTACCTGCTGTATTTACACCTATGCTGATTGTTCATCGCAGTTGAACTCACTATGAACTGGAGAGGACCAAGAAAAGCCTTTCTGGCATCATATGTACAAAATGTTGGGAGACAGTTTTGACATAAATCTATAAAGGAAATAACTAAAAAGTTAAATTAGAAATTGTACTTCTTTTAAAGGGGATTTAAAAATAAGTCCTATATTCCTGGGAAGGAAGCTTCAAGATGGCTTTTATTTTTCTGTAAGGTGTCCCTGAACAGCTTCAGGATGTGGTGTGTAGTTCACTAAGCCTACTACACCCACAATGCAGGGAAACTGGTTGGTCTCTACTTTTTTTGTGTCCATCAACACCATTTCCTGATATTGGTGATGGCACAGAGATGTGACCAATGTGTGGCTATTGCTCTCCTCTCCTGGACAGATGGCAGACATAGCTTAATGATCATTGTAACTCTGATGTTTCCTATTGCTGACTCAGAATTCTTCTATGTAGAGAGATTAAGATGATTTGAGTTGAAACATATAATATAACCTATTAGCTATCTCTGTGCAAGAAAAAACACAAACTCATAAGAATACCAGTAGCTTTGGAAACCATCGTTGAATTTATCAAAACAGGAATATTCAAGAACCAGGTAAGTTTCCAGTGCAAGCATTTGCTGATTGTGCCCTTGATTCAATTATTATAATTTATCTCTCTGCTATTAAGTACTCCACTTTAAATATCACCTCATTAGAATTGAAAGTTCATTGGGGTTTTGCCAGAACCTTTTTGATCAGCTTTGTATCATCACCATTTTCGGCAGTGTCCCATTCAAATCAGTTTCTATCATGCTGCCTTCTGGTGCAGTGAGTTGGCCAAATCTTAAGCCCTAGGACAAAATCAACCAGAATCTCTCAGTACATTATACTTTGCACATCAATGAAGTCTTAAATGCAAAGAAGAGGGGAAAAAATGTGTTCTCTACTCAATGGATTCAACATCCTTTTCCGCACCCTACCCAAACCAACAATATTCTCTGGCCCTTGACTGGGACAGGCCTGAGGCACAGTGCCAAAGGGATCTAGAAGATTCTGTCTTTCCAAATGTGAGTTAATATTAATCTGAGTCCAGTAGCCTGGGTTTCAGTCTTTAGTTTTGGTCATACCATCAACCAGCTTTTACATGCCTGAATTTATTTATCTATTAAAAAAAAAGAATATTATAAAAAAGTATCTTAAAAATGTAATTTTACTTGTGAGTTCCTTTTAGCTTCCTTCTCTCTTTTAAATAGAACATAAGCTCTGAACTACACAGAAATCCTTAGGCTTTAAACTGAGGGAGGGTATGAAGCCTCTCCATGCCCTTCCTTTATGTTCATTGCAATATAACTGACATTGTTTTTATTTTTTCCCACGTTTAAGCAGTACAGAAAAAGCTAAATACTCATAGGTAAAGAAAAGACAAACATGAGAAAGCAAATTTTCTAAAGACTAAGGAAAGGGCATGAACAAAAACATTTATAGAAGAATAAATATACGTGGGCAGACAGGTGGGAATGTGTTAAAGCTCAGTGGTAATACCAATTCATAAAATAAGTTTTCAAGCATCAAAGTAACATGCATTTTAAAAAAGAACAGTATGCTTAATGCTGATGAGATGGGGTGAGATTTATATTGCCAGTCAGGGTAGTTTATTAGAATCCATATGGAAAATAATTTAGTAATATGTAACAAAGGTCTCTTGGGCCCATTGTTTTTCCCATTTAGGATTTATATTAAGAGTCCATTCAGAAAGCTGAATGAATATTTCTGTAAAAATATGTTATTAGTAAGAGTGAAATACTGAAAGCAACATAAATAGGCAGCAACAGAGAGAGTTAAAGAAATTGTATCAATGGGATACCATACAACATGGTCATTTGAAATGACATTAAAGATCAGTAATGTTAACTGAATAAAATAGTTATGTAGTAGAGTCCATCAAAAGCATATCATGATTTTAATTATATATATAAAAATATATATAAAATATATATAAATGGAAGATAATACATCAACATCAATCACTGTTAAGTGATTTTCTCTGAGGAGTGGATGTAGAAATGTTTCACATTTCTCCTTTAACTTCATTCTGTGTTCTTTAGTGTAGAAATAAAAATGAACTTCTTCAATAAGAATGCTAAAATACACTAAAAAGTAGTAATTAGAATTTTTAAATATGATTTTTAAATTCATAATATGTCAAATTATGGCGTCCCTAATAATTTCACTAAACATATTCTGTCAGATGATTTCCCAAATTCAAACTGCACTGACACAGAATGTGGTTTGTTGCCACCAATTATAATGAGTTAAGAAAAGATATTCTGGGGAAAGGAGGAAATTTAAAATGTAAACAAAAAAATTGCTATTTCTACTCAGAAAACAAATGAAAAGATCACAAAAAGATTCTTTGTGTATTTTCCCAGTTATGGTTTTCTCTCTGGGAGTGAATGAATCATTTTATCAGCAGTCATTAATTCTCTAAATCAGTTGGGATGACCTTTCGTTGTCCTTTAGTGAAATACTGGTCCAGTGATCTAAAAGAGATAAAGTAGCATCCACTGTGCCTGTGATACTCACTAAGAAGCTTTGATATTCCATTATATAGTTTTTTAGGAGGAGCAGGAATATTATTTTGGGCCTGTCAACTTTTCCTTATTGCATGTTATTTTTTTAAAGATTTTATTTATTTGAGAGAAAGGGAGACAGAGAGAGAGAGAGAGCATGAGCTGGAGGGGCAGAGGGAGAGGGAGAACTAGGCTCCCTGCCAAGCAGACAACCTGATATAGGGCTCCATCCCAGGACCCTGGGATCATGACCTGAACAGAAGGCAGATGCTTAACCCACTGAGCCACCCAGGAGCCCCTGCATGTTATTTTTTTAAAAGTTTTATTTATTTAACTAATCTGTACCCCCAACATGGGGCTCAAACTCATGACCATGAGATTAAGAGTTGCACACTCTTCTGACTGAGCCAGCCAGGTGACCCAGCTTTTCCTTATTTTTAAAAGCCAAATATTTAAATAAATTTTAAGTATTTTTAAACTAATATTTTCAATCAAAGCTGCCCCAATTTTGTAAAATTTCACAAGTAGTCAAATTCTTAAAGCAAAAGGTTTATCACTTTGTGTTGATTTCCAATTAAGCTCGTATTTGAAATGTAAATGTTGTTTTTAAGGACATTACAAGTTAATTGAGGGTTTTTACCTCACATCCCTTTCAATCATATGGAGTTGCTGCTTCTGGTTTTACAGTGACTCATTTTAACTCACAACTAAATAAAACCAAGAACACTGTAGATCTGAACTATTGCAACCTAATCTTGAGATTATTAAAAATACATGAACCAGATGGCAACCCTCCAGGGTACATCATCTGACGCAGATATCAGATTAGAAGTTTTCTTTCATAAGCAGACTGTTTAATACCATGCTTTATTTAGACCTGCATTAAAAAACTGCATTGCATGTGAAATTGTCTAGGGGCCAATTTCTTAAGGTCCTGACCCAAAGTCTAGGAAATAAAAAATGTATTAGCCAATCTGTAACAAACAGAAGTGCTCATTAAATTAATATTAGTGCAAAACAATGTACACTACCACCCATGAAATATGCATTGGCTTATGAAGACATCATTTCACCTCAGTGGAAGACTTTTAATCACAATGCATTTTGAGCAGTTGTATTTGGATGTGAATGTTTCAGCCTAACAAGCTTATTAAGGCTCTCATGTGTTGTAACCAATCCGTAAGGTAGCTAGAGGATATTTCAAGAAATTTGGGCTCTGTTTAAGTAGTTTTGTGGGGTTGAGGAGGGAGAGGGATCCAGGGCTGCAAACTGTGTCCTTTGCAAAAATCAACACAGATCATAGCACAATGGCATGAAAACTTATCTCCTGACTTAATTCTTTTCTAACGCACTAAATTATCCCATCTAAAACTCAGGTTCCTCTTTGTGAATGAGCAGCAGTCATGTTATCAGGGAGCCTGGGATTCAATCTGAGGATTATTTGTTCTACCTCATGTTTGTTAGTCTGCTTCCCATTGTGGGTCTGTTGTGACTCAGTAGGTTTCTTTTGGCCCTAATATAAAGAACTGTGACTGAAACTACTTGTCTTCTGTCTGTTACTGCTGCCAGAACACAATGAGGAAACGTAGCCTTCCTTTCACTCACTGCCCAGACATTTAAAAAAAAAAAAAAAATCAATTTGAACTGCATCAGTGATGTCAGGCTTACATACATTTAAGAGAAGCAAAGGCTTGCTCAAATTTCTCTAATTTTTACAGTTGGCTAGAAAATACCTTTTCAGTTCGTAATCGAGTTCTTTAATATTTTATAAAATGAATGTTTATTGTAAAAAACTTGAAAAAGTCCATGTCACACCATTGTTAACCCTTTGATAAATTTCATTTCATCCTTTAAGTATGTATATGTACTTATTGACCTGGTTTATTCAGTGACTAAAAAACATGTATTAATCATGGACAACGTGCTATTATACATTTTGAAAAAGACTGAATAATATGTATGTGTGAGTCTGTATGTGCGCTATGCTCAGGTGACTTACAGTTTGGTGCAGAGATATAGTGCAGAAAATTCTATTTGGGGGGCGCCTGGCTGGCTCAGTCTGTTAAGCACACGACTTGACCTTGGGGTTGTGAGTTTGTGCCCCACGTTGGGCATATAGATTGCTTAAAAATAAAATCTTTAAAAAAAAAAGGAAAAAAATTCTATTTGAGTAATAACGCTATATATATTTAATATATAGTTTATATAATAGATATATATCTTATATATAGATATATAGAGATATTTATATAAATATATAGATATATAAATACATATTTGTATAATAGATATATATCTTACTTTCTTAGTTCACAATACAACACAACGAGCATTTTCCCCACTTCATTAAAATTTTTGTGACACTATCGTTTAAAGGTTCATAATATTTCAGGGGCATCTGGGTGGCTCATTCGGTTAAGCATCTGACTTCAGCTTACGTTATGATCTCAGGGCTCAGGATTGAGCCCCACGTGGGGTTCCACACTCAGTGGGGATTCTGCTTGTTCCTCTGCCCCTCCCCCTGCTTGTGCTCTCTTTCTGTCTCAAATAGGTAAAATCTTTTTAAAGAAGGTTTATAATATTTCTATATTACTAATATTACTATAATAATAGTATAGTATAATATACTATGGGTATTCTTTGTTTTAGTTAGACATTTCCTGATAATAAATATATGGGTTCTTTATTTTTATTTTTAGTAATTATTAAACTTAAATTTGGTAGTTATATTGTTCTTTTATCTGTATTTTAGGATAAATTTCTAAAGGGGAACTTTATGGATCAAAGCTCAGAAAATTTCAAGATTTAACACAACTAATTATTTTCCAGAAAGACTGTGAAAACTTACACTGTCGTCACAGAGTATATCAGAGGGACAGTCATACTACTCCCCCACCAACTTTGTTATTTAAAAAAAATATTGCTAACATTTTTTGTTGAAAATAGTAAAACTTTGGGGTGCCTCAGTGGCTTAGTCAGTAAAGCATCTGCCTTTGGCTCAGGTCATGATCCTAGAGTCCTGGGATCGAGCCCCGCATCTAGCTCCCTGCTCCGCCTGAAGTCGGCCTCTCCCTCTCCCTCTGCCCCTCTGCCTGCTTGGGTACACACACTCTCTCTCTCAAATAAATAAATAAAATCTTAAAAAAAAGAGAAAATAGTAAATCCTTATAATAATTCTTTATAATAATTTACTTACTTAAAAGTAAGTTTATTTAAAATGTGAACATACATATGTAAGTATGTAAATTTACTTTTTGCATATATGTGTATATAAAATTTGTGTTAAATTTTAGGAAATTATTAGTTGTTGCTTTTGCTTAATATTTTTTGGAATCCTGACATTGCAAAATTTCATTCTTTTTTTATGGCTGAATAATATTACAATATATCTCTTCTTTAGCCATTCATCAATTGATGAAAACTTGGCCTACTTCCATAGTTTGGCTATTGTAAATAATGCTGCTATAAACATAAGGGTGTGTGGATCTCTTTGAATTAGTGTTTTTGTATTCTTTGGTTAACTACCCAGTAGTGTGATTGCTGGATGGCAGGTTAGTTTTATTTTAACTTTCTGAGGAACCTCCATACCGTTTTCCAGTGTGGCTGCATCAGTTTGCATTCCCACCAACAGTACAGGAAGGTTGTTTTTTCTCCACACTTGCCAACCAACACCTGTTGTTTCTTGTGTTTTTGATTTTAGCCATTCTGACAAGTATGAGGTGATATCTCATTGTAGTTTTGATTTGCATTTCCCTGATGATAAGTGACGATGAGCATCTTTTCATGAGTCTGTTGGCCATCTGGATGCCTTCTCTGGAGAAACGTATGTTCATGTCTTCTGCACATTTTTAAAATTGGATTACTTAGGGTTTTTTTCTGGTGTTGCGTTTTGTAAGTTCTTTATATATTTTGGATACTAACTTTTTATTGGATATGCCATTTGCATATATCTTCTCCCATTCCATATATTGCCTTTTAGTTTTGTTGATAATTTCCTTTGCTGTGCAGAAGCTTTTTATTTTGATGAAGTCCTAATAGTGTATTTTTGCTTTTTGTTTCCTTGCCTTGAGACAAATCTAGAAAGAGGTTGCTATAGCCAATGTCAAAGAAGTTACTGCCTATGCTCTCTTCTAGGATTTTTATGGTTTCAGGTCTCAAATTTAGGTCTTTCATCCATTTTGAATTTATTTTTGTGTATGGTGTAAGAAAGTGGTCCAGTTTCATTCTTTTACATGTTGCTATCCAGTTTTTCCAACATCATTTATTGAAGAGACTGGCTTTTTTTCTACTGGATATTCTTTCCTGCTTTGTCAAGGATTAATTGACCATATAATTGTGGGTTTATTTCTGCATTTTCTATGCTTTTGCATTGATCTATGTGACCATTTTTGTGCCGATACTGTACTGTTTTGATGACTACAGCTTTTAATATAACTTGGAAGTCCAGAATTGTGATGCCTCCAGCTTTCCTTTTCTTTTTCAAGATTGCTTTGGCTCTTTGGGGTCATTTAGGATTGTTCTAGCTCTGTGAAAACTGCTGTTAGTATTTTGATAGGGATTGCATTATAAATGTGCAGATTGCTTTAGGTAGTATAGGCATTTTAACAGTGTTTGTTCTCCTAATCCATGAGCATGGAATATCTTTCCATTTCTTTGTATTGTCTTCAATTTCTTTCATCAGTGTTTTATAGTTTTCAGAGTAAGATCTCTCACCTCTTTGGTTAGGTTTATTCCTAGGTATTTTATTATTTTTGGATGGAATTATAAATGTAGAGGCTGCTTTTATGCAATCAACTTGAACAATGGAAACCTGAGTCAGGTAGAAGATCCCACAGCAACGCCCTGGTTCAATACAAATAGGCCCATTAGGCAACCCACATCGAAATATCCATAAGCCCTAACTGACCAATGGGTCACTTACACCCAGATACAGGGTACTAGAAAAGGAAAATCCCATATGTTCTCATACTTCCTCACCTTCCCCCTTTTAACTACAGCCCCCCACCAGTGTCTCATGGCAGACAGTCTCAGCTTTCCTGTCCTGCCTGCTGCTTCCTTGTAGTGTATTCAATGAACTTCTGTCTCCTTTGTCTGCCTTGGGTGAATTCTTTTTTTATATAATAATTTTTTATTATATTATGTTAGTCACCATACAGTACATCCCTAGTTTTTGATGTAATGTTCCATGATTCATTACTTGCGTATAGCACCCAGTGCACCATGCAACATGTGCCCTCCTTAATACCCATCACCGGCCTATCCCAATCCCCCACCCTTCTCCACTCTGAAGCCCTCAGTTTGTTTCCCAGAGTCCATAGTCTCTCATGTTTCATTCCCCCTTCTGTTTATCCCCCCTTCATTCTTCCCTTTCTTCTCCTACTGATCTTCCTATTTCTTATGTTCCATAAAAGAGTGAAACCATATGATAATTGTCTTTCTCTGCTTGACTTATTTCACTTAGCATTATCTCCTCCAGTCCTGTCCATGTTGCTGCAAATGTTGTGAAATCATTCTTTTTGATGGCTGAGTAATATTCCATTGTATATATGGACCACAACTTCTTAATCCAGTCATCTGTTGAAGGGCATCTCGGCTCCTTCCACAATTTAGCTATTGTGGACAATGCTGCTATGAACATTGGGGTGCATATGGCCCTTCTCTTCACTACGTCTGTATCTTTGGGGTAAATACCCAGTAGTGCAATTGCTGGATCATAGGGTATCTCAATTTTTAACTTTTTAAGGGACCTCCACACTGTTTTCCAAAGTGGCTGTACCAACTTGCATTCCCAACAACAGTGTAAGAGGGATCCCCTTTCTCCACATCCTCTCCAACATTTGTTGTTTCCTGCCTTGTCAGTTTTTGCTATTCTAACTGGAGTTAAGGTGGTATCTCAATGTGGTTTTGATTTGAATTTCCCTGATGGCTAATGATTTTGAACATTTTTTCAGGTGTCTGTTAGCCATTTGTATGTCTTCATTGGAAAAGTGTCTGTTCATATCTTCTGCCCATTTTTTGATTTGATTATTTGTTTCCTGTGTATTGAGTTTGAGAAGTTCTTTGTAGATCTTGGATACCAGTCTTTTATCTGAAAAACTTGCTGTGGCCGATGTCAAAGAGATTGCAGCCTATGTTCTTCTCTAGGATTTTGATGGATTCCTGTCTCACATCGAGGTCTTTCTTCCATTTGGAGTTTATCTTTGTGTATGGTGTGAGAGAGTGGGTCAAGTTTCATTCTTTTGCATATAGCTGTCCAGTTTTCCCAGCACCATTTATTGAAGAGACTGTCTTTTTCCCACTGGATGTTTTTTCCTGCTTTGTCAAAGATGAGTTGCCCAAAGAGCCGAGGGTCCATTTCTGGGGTCTCTATTCTGTTCCATTGGTCTATGTGTCTGTTTTTGTGCCAGTACCATGCTGTCTTTGTGATCACAGCTTTGTAGTATAGCTTGAAATCCGGCAACGTGATGCCCCCAGCTTTGTTTTTCCTTTTCAACAATTCCTTGGTGATTCGGAGCCTTTTCTAGTTCCACACAAATTTAAGGGCTGTTTGTTCCAGTTCTTTGAAAAATGTCATTGGTATTTTGATCAGGATGGCATTGAAAGTGTAGATTGCTCTGGGTAGCATGGACATTTTAATTATGCTAATTCTTCCGATCCATGAGCATGGAATATTTTTCCATCTTTTTGTGTCTTCTTCAATGTCTTTCAAGAGTGATTGATTTGTAGTTTCTAGAATATAGATCCTTTACATTGCTGGTTAAGTTAATTCTGAGATAACGTATGATTTTGGGGGCTACTGTAAATGGAATGGATTCCGTAATTTCTCTTTCTTCAGTTTCATTGTTCGTGTATAGAAATGCAACTGATTTCTGAGCATTGATTTTGTATCCCGCCACATTACTGAATTGCTCTATAAGTTCTGGTAGTTTGGGGGTGGATTCTTTTGGGTTTTCCATATACAGTATCATGTCATCTGTGAAGACAGACAGTTTGACTTCTTCTTTACCGATTTGGATACCTTTTATCCCTTTTTGTTGTCTGATTGCTGTTGCAAGGACTTCTAGTACTATGTTGAATAATAATGGTGAGAGTGGGCATCCTTGTCGTGTTCCTGATCTTAAGGGAAAGGCTTTCAGCTTTTCCCCATTGAGAATGATATTTGCTGTAGGCTTTTCATAGATGGTTTTTATGAGATTGAGGAATGTACCCTCTATCCCTACACTCTGAAGGGTTTTAATCAGGAAAGGATGCTGTATTTTGTCAAATGCTTTTTCTGCATCA